>NC_048894.1:75736062-75784803 GCF_011077185.1 Oxyura jamaicensis
CTTCCTTCCTTCCTTCCTTCCTTCCTTCCTTCCTTCTTTCCTTTTTTCCTTCTTTTCTTTCTTTTTTTTTTTTTTTAACTAGTTGATTGAGTATGAATTAATTGCTTTTTACCACTTCTTTTCCACACTGTGAGGAGGAAATGCAAGGTGATTTTAATGATTGATAATGCTTCTTCTCACTTCAGCGCAGTAGTTTAAGAGTAAAACTCTGTAGAATCAGCCACTGCATGGGAAAAAAAAAATTAATGCATTAAGATGCTGCAGTGCCAGCTACCATATATCATCAGGTGTTCTAGTGGCAGCAAACCAGTAGACATGAACATCAAGGACAGCTTGTATTTCAAATGAGTCAGCAGGAGACAACTTAACTGTTTTACCATTGTTAACTGTCATCAGTATTGTGACATGCTGCTCTCTGTTTCTCAGTGATGTGGAAATGAAGAGCAAAAAAGTAACTGAATAAACACAAGAACTGACATGACATCTTTTCTAGTAGTTTTACATCTACAAAAAAAAAAAAAAAAAAAAAAAAAGTAACACTGGACATGGGCTGCATTTGTTTAACTGTGTTATCATTTATGAACAGTTACTAAAATTATTTCATAAATTACATTCTGAATTCACCCTGAATCTCACACTCTGCTCCCCAGTGAATGGTGTCCTGGAAATCATGGAATCATAGAACCATTAAGGTTGGAAAAGACCTCCAAGATCATGTGGTCTAACTGTCCCCCTGCTGCTGATTTTACCCCCTAAATTATGTCCCTAAGTACCACATCCAGCCTTTCCTTAAATAACCCCAGGGACAGTGACTCCACCGCCACTCCCTGGGCAACATGTTAAGATGATACTTGCTCAGCTGATGATCTGTAATTCATTCTTTTTGGTGTCTCTTTTTTATTTACAGTCTTTGTTTTGGTGTTTTGGTGTCTCTTTTTTATTTACAGGTCTTTGGTTTTTTATTCTTCAGGTCTTCAGTGTGTTTGTTAATTTGAAAAATTAAACAGGAGAGTGTTTGCAAAAGGTGTTCTTAACGTTGGTGTTCATGGCTTTTTGATTACTGCACGTTCTACATTTTTGCAAGGTGTACATGTCACCCTATCAAAAGTGTGCTAGGACTTTTATTATTATCATTATTAATAAAAGTAATCTTTCTTCTGCAGAATTTCCACCATTGCCAAAACATATCCTGCATTAGTGATAATAGGCCCTACAACAATGGGAGGGTATTGAATAAAGAAAAATTCTTGGACATTATGTCAGAACTGTAAAATGATATGTCTTAATTAAGGTTTTGTGTCAGATTAGTAGTGGTCTACTTCCACTGTAACAGCCTGTCATAAAAGAAAGCTTTTTCAAAGGCTACAGAGAAAGGTAAAAAAGCTGTTATATCACTCAAAAGTTAACTAATTCAAATTTTCATTGTATATTTTCATGAATTTTCTTTTATTTTAGTCTCAGAGACACTTTTAAAGGAAGACATATATTGTCAGTCTTAGTAGAAAGAAACATATCTTTTCAACATATCTTTTTTTTTGCGGGGGGAGGGAGAAAGTCAGATCGATATCTTTTGTTCTTGTTGAAGATGGAGTTTAATCTTATTCCCTTTAAGGGAAAAAAATAAATTAAATTAAAGAAATTACAGCTTTTGTATCTGAGAATTTCTTACTTGCAACTAGCTTCTGGCAAACTACAGACATACCAATTGCTCACTAATTTTTATAAAATTCCATCTGTTTAAGTCTCTTGCTTTTAGCTTGTCTGTTCACAGACTTCTGACTGTATTGCATAAGTGGAATTATCCTGGCCAGCTAATTTTATGTGTAAATTTCACAGAATTCAAATATATAACTGCATTTTTTTTTTGGAAGTAGAAAAGAAAACAGCAATATATTTTAAGAGCTGTAGGCTGAGTCACAGACACTGTAATTAAAGTAAGTTGATTTTGATAAAGACATTCATGATTTTTATATAGGATCTAACATATTTCCATATGCAGGTTGTCTAATTTCAAAATCAGGAACATAAAGTCCATGATGCCTCAGCAAGCCTCAGATCCATAGGGCTGCTAGGAGCAGGGAAAATAACATGTCAGAAGCTTGCTCTACCTGCCTGAGCTCTCTGACACCAAGACAGGCAGAAAGGTATAACAATCTCCCTCTTTAAAATCAGAAAATGGAAACTTATTTTCTTTAAATCTTAAGACATATATTTTTTCATAGTTCTAGGATCCTTTGATATTCCCAATTGCTTTGTTAAAAAACCCTCAGTCTATAACAACTTTTCTGCCTTTATTTTTTGCTTATTCCACATCACAGGCCAAACTATACTTGAAAAATTATAAAATAAGCTTTTGCCAGACAATTACCATACTAGGTTGTACTTATCAGAATAATCAATTCAGGTATCAATATTCTGAAAATTGTTTGGAAGATAAAGTTCCAATTAGACACTGATTCACGCTTCAGCAACATACTGTTGGTGATGGGTTACTATAATGTAAATTATATCAATTTCAGGCATACTGTGTTTTTTGTTTTCTCTTTTTTTTTTTTTTTGGCTACACAAGAAAACAGAAGACCATTCTCTTAATTTTTATTTTATTTTATTTTTTTTCAAAACTGGAACAGAAAATGCACATATTGTTAAGATCCTCTAACCTATAAGAATGAGTTAAATCCTGACATTCATTTCTTATGTAATTTATAGGTCAAAATAAGATTTGCACAGGCGAAATTCCTTTGATAAAATGTCTTTGCCAAGGAAAATATATTATAAGTCGTTAGTTATATTACAGAATCGTGGAATCACAGAATATTAGGGATTGGAAAAGACCTTGAAAGATCAGCTACTCCAATCCTGCTGCTGGAGCAGCAACACCTATATCAGGTCACAAAGGAACACGTCCAGGTGGGTTTTGAATGTCTCCAGAGAAGGAGATACCACAATCTCTCTGGGCAGCCTGATATTGAGAAGTTAATTCTTTATGGTTGGTCTTATGAAACCATTCAAATTTGTTTTCAGTTCAACAGTAACAATTTAGATTGCAAGATGTTTGTTCAATTTGCTTTAAGGTACCTGTATTCCAGTGATGGATTCACTTCTTTTTCTGACTTATGTTATCTACTAAATATTATGTACATTTAACTATACATTAATATTCTTTCCAGCAACAAATTTTGAAGGATATTACAAGGAGCTCAGGGTTTCAGAACTTTAACATAGGAGTACTGTACTTAAATCCATCAGTATGCCCTACCTAAAAGCTAGTCTGTATAAGGCAAGGGAGATAAACTTAAAAATGCCAAAGATATAACAGCTCTTTCCTCCTGGGAAATTACTGGCAAAGTTTTATTAGCTAGAATTTAACCATATTTCTCCAAATCATGATTACCACACTTGTACTTTGTCTATGCTGAATAGATGAAATAAAGAACAAAATCACAATTAGTTTCAAAGGGACCTGTTCCACTTCTCTGGCCACAGCACAAAGATGTCATGGTTAGTTATGGTTTGTAATGAGTTCATGGAAAACAGAAGAAATGCAGACTAAAGTGAGTGACTGGATAAATGAAGTCTTTTACCAGCCAAATTGTACAAATACCATTAAATACCATTAAATCCTAGCAAAGTAAAGAGATAAGCAGGATACAGGTTCTTGGAAATAACTAGCTAGCTAACTAACTAAAACCCACCTGAATTTAGACACATATAAACAATACAAATACAGAGAGTTTGCATTCTCCAGTAGGTTTCTGTGATACATCTATCACATCTAAAGCATAAATTTTGATTCTTTTTTTTTTTTTTTTTTTTTTTTCCTGGTTCTATGTTGCTTAACTCATAAACTCTTTCAGTTTCTTATATACACTACACAGATATGTGCACTTATTTATTGTCACTTTCTTAACTATCTAGTCTCTGGTGAAACAACATGCAGAAGCAAATTGGAAACAGCCCAGTACAACTGGATGAGAGGGGGTCATTTCAAAACACTAACAGCCTCTGTTATTTTCACTAGGTATTTCCTCTGGAACCCAATAACAGTTGTGAATTCTGCCACCAATATCTTTTTACAGCTGATTAAAACATGGTCTTGTTTGAATATCTCCATTGTCCTTTGAATGTTTTATCTGGCTTTAAAGATTTGAATAAATGAATCAGTCTTGAAGAGGCATGACCGGGAGAATATACATATTTTTCCAATATTCTTCATTCCAAGTCTAATTTCTAGGAAAATTAAAATGGGTCCATGAGGTAAATCATAAATCTATATATGATACTTTGACTTAAGAATGTAAGTTCAAAATAAAAAAGATCAATATTAAACTGTCACTGATGTATTAAGGAACAATTTGTCACAATTAAAAAAAAAAAATAATAAGCTTTTGAAAGCAACAGGTGTTCTTCTCTTCTGTAACTATCAAAAGCAATCTATTCATATGAAATTGTTTTCTAACAATATGTGTAATTAAGAGCCCGAAAGTAGAAACTGTTGGGTTTCTGAACAAGAAAACCTCCTGGTGATAGTTTTGAAACATTATTAATGAAAAACAGATTCAAAGAAGAAATTTCAATACAAAATCTGTATTTAAAATATTTTGGCACTAAGTTAAACATAGTCTGCAAAGAAGATGGTAAACTAAACAGCAATAGATCAGGCTCTTAGAATAACGCTAAGTGCTGTAGAAATGCACCTACATATTTGAATGGTCTATGGGTATCTTTAATATCACCAGTACCACATGCACTAAAATTAGTATTCTAAAATGTAATGGATATGACAGCTGCTTGGTGTTTTTTATTCATTTCTATTCTATTTATTCTCCTTTTTTTTGGGGGGGGGGGGAGGGGGGAGGTCTTGGTGGTGTGTGTGTGTGTGAACGTAATTTAATTTAGCAGCTTGCTGTAACAAAAGGTAAATAATTAATTTATTCATTTTTTTTTTTTTCCCAGAAATATACACACCTAAATATTTTTGTTTGTTCCTTCTTCATTTAGTTTCAAAGAATAAAAAGCTGATGCAAACTGAAAGGACTAATAAAAAGCTACTGGTGTTAGCGTCAGGTTGTATTAAAAACACAAAAGAACAAAACTGATATTATACTTCGTGATAGTGTATTCTATAAATGTTTTTTTTAAGAGCATTCACATATTAGGATTACAATTCTGTGCAGAAAACAGATATGTAACACAAATGAATAGAAAAAAAAAAAAAATGGCTGTATGCATAGGCAAAGTGGAGATGCAAACAATGTCCCTGACCCCAATATGTGATTTATCTGTGCCAAAGTTTTGGAAAGCGGACAGGCGGCGGCTGCTGGTGTCGGAGCAGTTGTTGCTCACAACCTCCCATCTGCCAGGCAGCAGGAGCAGGAGCAAGCAGCCGATCTCCCTGCAGCTCCCCTGTGGCTCTGTGTTCCTGCTTCAGCCCTTCTCAGCTTCTCACCCATGGAGCTGCAAAATTTAATTTTGCCTGTGTTGCTGAGAGGCCTTGAGCCAGCTTTGGGAATCATTCTGAGTAACTTGAAAGGAAAAGGTATTGCGTCAGAAAAGCTACTGGTCATTATGAAAGCTCCCGCACTTCTCAGTTATATTAAATTGTAAGGTTTCTGTATGAGGTTTGTACATCTACATTTTCTGCACATACACACTCATACACAACCCTTCTGAACTTCTATCAGAGAACTTGTATAAAAGGAACCCATAACAATTACTGTTTCTGAGATTCTTCAGACACAATGAAGTTCTATTCTTTCTATTATTTCATGTTGTTGTAATCTTTACTCTCAAATCTGGAGTCTTTATTGCTTTAGTATTGCAGACGTTAGGATGATCTCTAAGAGGTCAGCTGATGTTGGAAAAGAACAGATGATCTAAATCACATCAGACCTCTTGACCTTCTGACAGTCACTCCTTAAATACACAAATATTTCTTAATTCATATTCATAAGCTTCTCACCCTCATTCAAAAGTCAGATTATCTCAGCTGCCAGAAAGGGAATATGTGAGTCCTGTTAGATGACTTGCTTTAATATTAAATGTCATCCAAAACAGCTTCATTAAGAAGCTATTCAATTTGTTTAGATAGCAAATGAAATAGTTTGAGATATTACTACACATTTCTAGCTAAGTATACCCAAGCTGGCACACAGAACATAGTTACTGGTGGGAAAAAAATAAAAAATAAAAAAATAGATTTTAGACCTCTTTTTTTTTTATCCTCTATGCTGCCCTTTCTAGGAGTACAAATTTTTAAATAAATAAATAAACACTACAAAATAAAATGGGGTTTTACCTGATGTAGGCATGAAGAGGAGGGATGAACAAGTATTTTCAGCTCTTATCACTCCTGAAAGAGTTGAATATGATGATGTATGCTGTAGATTTCCCTGCCAAAGTAGGCTAGGCAAGGAAACCAGCTCCCTAAGAAAAAGTTAATTGTGACCTTCCAGTACTTAAAGGGGATATTAAAAAAAGATGGGGAGTGACTCTTTGCTCAAACAGATAATGACAGGACACAGGGGAATGGTTTTAAAATAAAAAAAGGGGAGATTTCAATTAGAGGTTAAGAGGAAATTCTTCACTCAGAGGGTGGTGAGGCACTGGCGCAGGTTGCCCGGAGAGGTTGTGGATGCCCCATCCCTGGAGGTGTTCAGGGCCAGGTTAGATGAGGCCCTGAGCAACCTGGCCTAGTTGGTGGCATCCCTGCCTATGGAAGGGGGTTTGGAACTAGATGATCTTTGAGGTCCCTTCCAACCCGATCTATTGTATGACTGTATGATTTTATGATTAATAGTGCTAACTCCTGGGAGAACCCAGGAAACAGGTGAAGAGCTGAGCTAAGAACAGAGAGCTTCATCAAAATCATACAAGTGGTACACTGATGGACAAGTTAATTAACAGTGAGGTTTAAAAAAGTAACAACAGAGACAGATGGGAATGGAACTAATGCTCTACAGAGAGGGAGCCAGCAAAGGCTTCATCATGGTCCTGGAAATACAGGAGAATCAATTCACACCCCTGAGAGCCTATGTTCTTATCCTTCCTTCTGCCACCTAACACTGTACTTTTGCTTCCTTATTCTGTGAAGTATTATGAGACACTTTTCATCCAGCAGCTTTGTGGGATTAATTGTTTAGAAAACACATTGAATATGAGAACTAATGTAGACTATTTATTCTACACAGGAAAAGACAGAAATTAAATATTAAATCTTCAAATACATAAGAGAGCTGCAAAAGGTGATCATCCATTCTGCATGGTCACTGTTAATAGGATGAGAATAGTAGAGTAGAAATGGAACAATGTAGATTTAGTCTACACAGTGGAAAAAGAATGTCTAATGGTAAAGGTAATTATGGACTTTTTCAAAACAAGTGAGAAAAATATCTGTTATTGAAGTTGATAGTAAAAATGGAGTTGCACTACAACAGACTGTGTAGACCATGGTCTCTATGTACATCATTATCACTTCTTTTACTACATTTCTATGACTCCCATCTGAATAAAAAATAGGTTTAATTTTCATTGTGTACATTGAAGGGTTTGTATGTATAACTACTCAGGATTTTCTAGGGAATGGAGGGGAGAGGGGAAGGGGGAGTAAATAGTTGACACCTTGTAACGTTGTCAACTTAGCTTCTAACATTCATAAACTATAGAAAAGTTACACAATAGCAGCTTTATATAGTTTTGAAATATAAATGTCTGTTCAAATCAAGGAAAGTCTTTTTAAAATGGATCACTGTTTTATTGTATTAAAATGACACAACAAAAAGATGATGTTTTGGAGGGAGGCGAGTGAGAAGTGTGTGTTCCTACTAAACCCCTTTTCCTTTTCCCCCAGCAATTTCTTATCTCACTTTTGTTTCCTAGACTGAAGAGAAAATCATTAAAAAATATCTCTTTTAATGGGATATTAAGGTGACAGATGCTGGTCTATAACTTAAAATAAAACATTAAGAAATACTTTGTCCCCAGTTAGAATCCTACTGTTTTGAGTAAAATTTTGTAACATTCAGAAATATTAGGCCCATTTCAAAACAATGTATGACATACAAGTTAAAAATCATGGATGTTTTCCTGAAGGTCTGTTTAACCTTAAGAAGATTTCTTTCTTCATGTTTTTGTACTTCCATGTAAAACATAGGAGGAATAGACATCCTAGGTTGCAGGCTAGTGGTGTAGTGGACAATTGATTCATCCCAGTAAGATAATTCCTAACTTCTCTCACATGGTATTTCCTGGAATAAACTAATATCATTGTTTGAGTTCTGCTATGAGTTTCCAACACTGTTCTGTCAAGAGAGGAAATTAACTGTAGCCCATACCTAGATAATTTCCTGCCATCTGGCAATATAGACCTTGATGACAATGGAGCTGCACATAGAATGCAACTTTTTGGTATCAATAGTTAAAGTGATGGTGAATAGCAAAACAAATATTACAATTATAGTATTATGTCTATGCAGACAAATACTGTTTGGGTGAGAAATCATTTTCAATGATGGATATTCTTTTTTTTAAGACAGGAAATATAAATAAAGTTTTAGAAACAAAGCAATACAATCAGATGCTCTCACATTTCTCAGTGTGAGACTATTAGCAGCTCTTCAAATCTGTTCATAAATAACTTCAAGCTAATTTTAAATGTAGACAGGCCTTAACCATGCTCCTCGGCCTAAATATTCACAAGTTTGGGGTGATTTAACAACACTGAAATATGTGTTATAACACAAATCCTTATCTCATTGATTTTAATCTACTTAGATAATTTTTCAACTTTCTTTACTTTCATGCATCTACAGCTCAGAATATTTAAATCACTTTTTTTTTTTTTTTTTTTTTTTTTTTTTTGACAGTTTCCTGCTCCTGGAGGGAAAAAGGTACATGCAACAAAGCTGTTAAACTTGTCACCTTAATTGAACAGAAGATGAGAATATAAAAATATCTGCAGCACATGCATATCACAGTATTGCCATAGAATAAATTCTTCCATCTCAGCCTCCAGATTGGTTGGATTTATGAGAAACAGAAAAATCCATAGCAATATACTGATTATCATATGTTCACTTTTAGAGTGACTGAATAAGATTATATTGGTGAGAAATTAAATCTGATATTGAATTTGAGGTGTATAGATAAGTGGGAGTTTCTCTCTGTAATATCTACTCCACGAAGTTGCCAGAGCCTCATCAACTAGCAGTTATAAACACTGCTAAAAAAAACTCTTTGTTTTTTTTTTGGTTGGTTGGTTGGTTTTTCTCTCCCCAGATTTTATATTAATATCTAATTTTTTTTTTTCATTATTGTTTAACTAGATTTTAAGTGTTTTCTAGGCAATTCCTGCTTTGTCACTTGCAGGGAGTGATTTAAAATAGGCATCCTAACAATAAAAGTAATTTCATTTATGTTTAAACTATAATATTTTTCTTATGTGAAAGTTTACATGTGAAACTTTTTTGAGTATAGCTGAATTCAGTCTCAGAAGAATATTTAAAAGAAATACTTTTTGAACAGTATGCTTTGTATTTTTTCAGCGACTTTTAGTGTTCCCTCAACCACAGAACACAAAGAATTAGATCAGGTACATTGCTCACGTGTGAGCCTACTTATTTGTTCTTCACTCCTAGAAAAAAAAAAAAAAAAAAAAAAAAAAAGTATGAAGTAGATCTAGCATTTTTAGATCAGAAATTTCATCTTATTTAATTATTTTCTCTTAAGTCATTGTAAAATATGGGGTACAAGGCATGTGTCAAGTCATTTCTTGCACCTTTCCTCAATATGTTGCTCCTTCTAGAAATCCATAAAGCAGTACTGAAGTGCTAGACATGCCTTTTTGAATGAATGAATACATTCAAATTGCACTTGGGACATTTGGACTTTTCTTTAAAATATTTTTGCTGGATTTTTTTTTTTTTTTAAGAAATCTAAGAAAACGAATCTGTGCTGACTATCTTGAATAAGACAGCCATCTACTTTAACTTTTGCAAAATGAAAACTAATAGAAAAATATAAAAACACCTTGATGGCATTCTGTAACAAATAGTAACATCTTAGTCTTCCCAGATACATCCTAAAGTTCTATGTTGAACAGAAGGATTAGTTGTCAGAAAAAAAAATGTATTTCCAACATTTCAGACATTCAGACTTGATTCTAATTTGTAGCATCTGTAGTTAACTGTGATGACATGTTCCACATAAAGTTCTAATAGGTAGGGAAAATATTTTTGTTTCTTTTTCTTTTGGACAAAATACAGCATTTAAAAATTGCTGAAAAACAATCACTTGTATATCAAATGAAAATCACTTTTCTCTTAAATTCAGCTCAAAATTTATACCCCACTGAAGTGCCAAACTAGATATGCTTATTAGCAGTTTATAAAAATGCAGCACCCACTTTATCTTTAGCATGGCTATCAAATGTCATACTTTTTTCTCACCCTACCAAAGCTTAGCTACAGAAAACAGTAACAAAAGCAAAACAATCATGACCAAGTATTTAAAAAAAAAAAAAAAAAAAGAACCTCCACATAAAATATTAAATGGTATGTCTGAATATCTGCCTTCTGACATAATAATCACCTTTTTTTTTATTATTATTTTTTTTCTCTCTCTCTTTTTTTCTTTTTAATATTTATTTAGGAAATAAAAATAGTTTCTTAATTATTTTCTTAACAATTCTCTTATAGGATAATGGAATTTCTCAATATATAATACAATAATAAAGCTTGCATGTACTTAAAAAGACATTTATCTCCTTAGGTCAGTGGGCCTTAGGCTGTCAGATTTTCATGCTTTTAATTTTTTCTATCTACCCAAATACCACCGAACTACATGATCTATCAAGAAAAAAAGAGTTCAGTTGATTCTGAAGCAGACTTATTCAACATCCTCATTTGTTGATAATAAAAGTACTAAGCAATGTCTGTATCGTGGGAGGAAGTATTTAAGGAAAAATGAGCTATTAAAACTGTCCTTCCCCCCCCACCCCCCCTTTTTTTTTCTTTCTTTTTTTTTTTTCTTTTTCTTTTTCTTTTCCTTTTTCTTTTCCTTTTTCTTTTTCTTAAAAACACAGAATCACAGAATAGTTTGGGTTGGAAGAGACCTACAAGATCACTGAGTCCAACCTCTGACCTAATACTAACAAATATTCCACTAAGCCATATCCCTAAGCTCTACAAAAATAAAACTGTCTTCGACGACAAGATAGTTGACATACAAGCATACAGGAAGGTGTGCTTGAAAAGAAAAAGGGATGGTTTGCATTATGGATTAGACGTCTTATTTGATTATGTGCTTAGAGCAGTAAAAGAGTAGTCTTTAAAAGCACTTTATGACATGCTAGAGACAGTTTATTGATTTGATAATAAGTCAAGATAGAAGGGAACTAACAGTAGGAAAAATAATTTAAGGCAGTCTGTACGTAAGATTATATGAAAAATGTCTACTGATATTTGCAACCTGGGTTTTGTTTCTCTTAGGACTTTACATCCTACATGTGACAGTCCCACCATATACATGGTTACTCTGGCAATTTTGCTGTGTTAGGAACTGGTAGATAACCATTTCAGAACACCCCAAAAAGTGAACCATTGGCAGACCTGAAACTAGTGGGAATTTTTCATAAGGTTTCAGACACCTACATCAACAGCTTGCGTAGTACATTTGGTTATGTTGTTATTCTTATCCTCAGTTCATAGCAGGAGGATTAAGTTTGTATAACTTGCTGAAGTTGCTTCTATTGCTTCTACCGCTCTTGGTTATTACATTCTGAACGTAGGGCGTTTTAAATTGTGAAGGGCTAAGCTGGTTCACACAGCATTCTTTTCTTATAAAATAGCTTATTTTGTTATAGACTTCAATATAAACTATTACATGGATATAGTCTTTGAATTAAACTCAAAAATACTACCTTCTTACATTTTATATCTGATGATAAAGGGATTTTTTTTTTTTTTGATGTGACCAGGTGTTACATTGGAACTGATGAAATCTTACTTTTTCCAGATGCATCCTTTGTCTAAAGTCATGCATACAGTACTCCAGTAGACAGAGTATACAGCCTAGTTCTCCTTCTCTGAGAAAGAAATAATTTAGTTGCTTCCTAATAAAGTATTGAATTTTTGAATTGTTCCTGTCTGTTACTCACTGGCAGCAGTAATTTACATCTCTGTCCTCCATCTAGTGTCTGTTTTGAAAAATATGAGACTTCTTTTAAACACTTGTGAAAATGACTGATATGCTCAAATGTATATAGTGCTGTGAAGATTAGATTGTTGGCAAGAAGACTAATGCACAACATAGTCACCTGGATGTTGTATTTGAAATGTGCATGTAGTAGCCCCTGGAATTTCCACACCACCTCCAACGGAACTGAATGGAACCTTCAGATTTATGTATGTATGTTCTTGTATAAATACATATACAAATAATTCTATGCACATTGAAAATACAACATGAAAATATTTTGTGAATATTTTTTTCTTGAAGTCTGTTTGTTCAAGCTTAAAGAAGAGAAAAGCCACACATTTTTTAAAACAACATTTTATATACAATTAGAAAAAAAAAAAAAAAAAAAGTGTGTGGTGTATATCACCTTCCTGGTAATAGATCCCATAAGTTAATTAATCTTTGATGACACAAATTCAAACACAAGGCAAAGGTACACTGAAATTTACTTACTGTGTTTGCCTGCCATATTAATTAAGAAAATAATTGTCAGTCTTTTATTCTTTCTACTGTGGGTGAAAAATATGTTCAGACATCCTAACAAAATATAAGCACATGATGTATGTAACTTAAAGAAGGATGACTGCTCTGCATTACAATAGTAGAATGAATAATTCTTGCATAGGATCCAATGCCAAAGAAACGTGCCAGCTGGCAGTATGTGAGGGTCTGATGTATTTGCTATTAAATTTATCATACAGAAGTCTTTCATTTCACTTCTCTGAAACAAAAAAGCAAACAGCAACTATTTCCATAGAATCATACTAAAAATAAAATAATAAAAAATAAATAAAAAATACATAATTGCTACATACAAATAGTAATTATGTTAATAATGAATAACTTGGAGACTAATGTTCTGAAGGATTTAAAAATCCCTAACAAATTAATCTTAAGTCATCACTGTTAATGATGGTAGAGTACATCACGAGACTTATTTTTTTTTTTGCTTTCATATATTAAGTCAAAAAAACTGTTACTTTTCTGTTCGCTGACATTTATCTTTCCTAAGAAGTCTGCAACTGATGAGAAAACAAGTTAAACATTTTAAATAAAATAAGATTCATAAATAATTTAGGTATAATCATTGAATTATTATTTATTTATTTATTTATTTATTGGTAATGTAGTGCTGATTCCACAGTTTCTTCTAAGGCACGATAAAGCTCTCTCATTATCTGTTTCTCTCTTTTTTTTTTCTTCTTCTTCTCTTTCCAGTTTCATGAAATATCTGCTCAATATAGCTTTACATGGTTTGATGGCGCCTTGGATTTGTTTTGTCACCTAACTAAAGGAGCAGAAGTTGGCTTGTGCTGCTGCTCAGTGCATAGCCTCTCCCTGAAGCACCAAAAATGGGAATGTGATTGAAGGAGGTAGCTTGTTTTACAAAGTGAAAAGTCTGGAAAGTGACTAATTAGCTGAAATTGCAATTAACCCAGTCTAAGTAAAATACTAAATGCTGTTGTATGTTGGTGGAGCTGCATAGAGGAGATGGTAGTGTAGATTTCAATGTGTAGATTTTAAGTCAACATTTATCTATTAATCATAATGTTTTCAAGCTATTAAAGTCATTTACTTTTGCTTGATAAGAAAGTACCTTAGGTCTTTGTATCATGTCAGGCTACATTGGGTGATTTTCTGATACTTACAGTGACAGTTACAATAAACAGTACTCAGTAAACTTGAGTATAATGAGCAAATAAACAACTTTGCAGTAGAATAAACTAAATATAGAACACCATCTGATTCTGAAAAAAAAAAATCTTAAAAAATTATAATTGATAAAAAATGTTTTATAAGATTAGAGAGAACTATGAAATCATTTTGTCATTTTTCAAAAAACAAGAACATTTATATTTTTAATTGGGCAATAGGCATAAAGTGATTCATCTCATTATCAGATACTGACTGAGGCTGCCCAAGTATAAATGTCCCCAAGAAGGAAGAGTAAAAATATAGTGCATATCCTCATGTCCTCTCACAATACCATCTAAAGCTGGGACTTAAACCAAGATTTTTTAAAATATCAGAAATATGTAAGAATCTTAGCTGACAGTCATGAAAAATTCCATTAACTTCGATCCATAAATACTTCATTATCTTTGGCATTGGATCCTATTCAAGAATTATTCATTCTACTATTGTAATTCAGAGCAATCATCCTTTAAATTACCTACATAATGTGCTTATATTATTTAGCATATTATATTTTATATTATATATTTATATATTATGTATGTGTTTATATAATAGTATATAAAATGTAATATTATATATGTAATGTTAAATATTACATGTTGGTCATTCTATCTTCTGGTTCAAAAATTATACTCTAATAAGAGAAAACTGAAGTAATGAACTGGAAATAGGACCAATGTCTATGGCCAGTCTGAAGTTGGCTTTAAAGCTCAGTTGAAATATATACTTTTTTTTTTCTAATTTTGTTGTAAATTTAGTTTGCTAAGAAACTTTAATGTACATTTGCTCATAGAGTATTTCAAATATTTTGCCATTTTCAGCAAAACTGTAATGATCAATAAGTATATCTCAATCCACTGTTTGTGTATTTTAAATGCTATTTTAATAGCCTATTTTTCACTGTTCTTAACAGAAAGCAAGTTTTAAAGTATTTGTGTTGCATGTAAGGTTGTCATTTAAAGAACAGCTCAGTGAAGTTACATCTTTTACACTGAATTTCTCATATTGGCAACATTTTCCTTTATTTGTAAATTAATCTAGTCAAGCAAAGCCAGCTGCAAAAGCAATGTCTTAATGTGTAATAATGGACAATAAAACCATCACCCCATACTTCTTCCCTTCCCCAAATTGCAAAACTTACATTAACATAGCCAATTTATTACATCTGAAAGCATCATTATGTAAATGTGCTGGATATCTGTTATAAAAGCATTTACTATATAATATTATGGAAACAGGATTATTATTGTTATTGCTTATTTATTTATTAAGACTGTTAACTCTATAGACTGAAAGTCAGTGAGAGCTCATCTTGTTAGACATTATTTTGACTACAAAAATGATCTGATATTTAAAAATTGACAGCACAAATACAACTGCTGACTGTAGACATTTAAAAATAATATTATTCTAGGAGAAAAGTTCAGATGCTAGTTTTCAGAAGTTTCTTTGCAATCCAGGGATCTGGACAGATAAGACAAATAAAAGGAAATATGAAGACACTAGACCTGATTAGAAGCAGCTCTTATTAAAGGATATTATAAATATTTCAATTTTCAATGCAAAAGTCAGAAGAATTAGTAGATGACTTGCACAAATGCACGTATGGATGACAGGTACAACTCTGTTATGCCAGAAACCTGAAGATAATCTGAAAGGGCAAGACTACACAGTTGCTTGAGAACTGCTGCAACAATAGGTAAATATTTATAGTAGGTAAATATTACCTACTGCAGGGAGGATATTTTTGAAAAGCAGTACTAGGTTACATATGGTTAAATGGAAAATTAGACCCCTTTTTGGAAATGGAATTATTTGAGTGCATGAAACAGAATTCACAGGATACGAACATAGAACATAGGTAAATATTACCTACTTCTGTAGGTAAATATTTGAGTTGATGGGAAACTAAATTAATTGGATAATAGTTTGCTATCACAGGTCAGAAATCTAAGCTGGTTTAGTTAAATAAAACAGAACATTGACAAATTTTGTTCTACTTTGTGTCTGAAACTGTGCAAGTTGAAAGACAACCGGAACTATTGGCATATTGTCTGTAAGAATTGATTTAAAAGGATACAGCAAATTATGTTGTAATAGCCTGATGAGATGTCAAGAAGCAGTGAACAAACTGAGATAAAATGGGCATTGTGTTTTTGTGTATGTAGGCAACAAACACACACACAAATATTGGCCCAGAAAAGTGTAAATTCAGATGTGATCAAAAAACAAACAAACAAACAAAAAAAAAACTCCTGGATTAGCTATATTTCTAAACATACATTTACTTTCAGACACCCAGTGAAAGGAATACAAGCTGTTTTGCCATGCCATCATTTTATTATATTCAGTTAATAGTTAGAAGCAAAAGAAAATCTACTTGTATAAGCATAATTTTACTAGTAATATTAATATATTTTCATTTCCTTTAGGGCCATTTGGTTTTTACATTGTTAGAAAACCTGTAACTTTCAAAAGTTAAAGTCCAGGAGAAAACCAAGGGTACCTAAGTTTTAGGAAAATATTCTTTACCGAGAGGGTGGTCGGGCATTGGAACAAGCTTCCCCGGAAAGCGGTTGAAGCACTGAGCCTTCAGGAGTTTAGACATATGGTCTGATTTCTGAGTGGTCCTGTGTAGAGCCAGGAGTTGGACTGCATGACCGCTGTGGGTTCTTTCCAACTTGGGATATTCTGTGATCCAATGATTCAGTTTGAAGTACTGATCTTTCACTTGGGTTTGAATTTTCACTAGACCTCCCTTTTGTAGGTTCAAGGGCCTGTTCATTACCTGAGTTAGGTGATGTTTTCCATTAAAATGCTTCCACTATACAAATGGGATGCTCCAGCTACATAATTAATATTTTACTGAATAGTTCCCCAATGCAGCGTCATATTCTGTGTTAGTCAGTAAATGTTAAACTCTACTAGAAGCTTTCACATTTCAGACTTACCATACAATAAATTATCAGCTCACTTGAGCATATAAATTCAGACACTCTTGAAGCTCAAGAGTATTTCTGTAGTTAATTGACATAATCTCTGCAGGGAGGATATTTTTGAAAAGCAGTACTAGGTTACATATGGTTAAATGGAAAATTAGACCCCTTTTTGGAAATGGAATTATTTGAGTGCATGAAACAGAATTCACAGGATACGAACATAGAAATAATACTTCTCTGATTTTTTTGACCTTTAAGAGCAAGGGACAAGTTCATGTTTATAGAATACAATAATCCTAAACCATATTCTGCTAGAATCTCTCCAGAGTCACTGGCTCCCCTACAAATATCTGTGTTAGAACCAATGTAGGTTTCTACGTAAGTCTCTGAAATTTTCTGACCTTAACACTTTAAACAACAGATCACCAGACACCCCCAACTGCTCCCTGTAAGTAGGGACTCAGGGCACTCTAGGCCTTTGCTCTTCCAACTGGCAAAGACAGCTCATTTATTCAAAAGAGAACACAGCCTTATTTATACCCTATGGATAGCTGGATCTCTGCAAGCTCCCAGAAAGTGCTCTACCCTGCTTGTCTCTGAACACTTTCTGTATGTTTGTTTTGTTTGTACATTTTTGTTTGCTTGCTTGTCTATTTTTCTTTTCCTTGTGGCTGAGTATAATTTACAAAATATGTTTCACTGTGGTTATATATATTTGTACATGCATGTTGCTTGTTTTGTAGTCTTTAGGCTTCTTTGACTGCAAGTGACATATAAATCTTGTGTAAAGATTTCTTTGGTTGAAAGTTTTATTTTATTTAAGATGAAGTGACTCAGAAAGATGTAAAATGCTTTAAATAAAAGAGCAGAAAAATCATATTTTAAAATAAGTATAACTTAATAGCCTGATCATTGGCCTTCAAAGCACATACAATTTTTTAGGCTTGCTAGGTGGCATTTTTTTTTCTATACATAATAAAGTAATAAAGTAACAAATATTTTAGCATATAAATCTGCTTTTAACTTTCACTGTGCAGCTGCTTTTTATCAGAACTTTTTTTTTTTTTCATGATCTGTAATTCAAAAAAACATCTTGACATATTTAACTTCATGATTTGCAGGAAATATACACATTTGGGTGCTACTCTGCAACAAATCCATTACCACTGCACACACTATAATCTACATAAAACACACAAACCTTCATAGCTAGGATTAGCTCTTGATAATCCCCTCTTTACTTCTCTCCACCAGCTTTCCCTTCTTTCTTGCACCCAGCATAAATGACTTGCTTTCATATTTAAGTCCTTATGGCCTTTCTCTGCCAAGCCTTTCATCTCTTTTATTGTGCCAACACACTGACTCCCACCTACAATTTTGCTAGTAGTGTCTGTATGCGTGATATGGTGATATGAATTTGTTTTTACCAAACATCTTGCCTTCTTCTCCCAAGCCATTGGACAACACAGTGTTTTAATTCTGACCCCCATAGCAGCAAAATCACTATTTTTCTTCAAATCCCTTAAACTATTATCTGTTTTACAGCCCATAATCCTAATTCGCCATATCAGTAAATCAGGTGATATTACTCAGGTGTACCCCACACATCATTTCACTCATCTTGGATATGTCTAATTCTACTTCAGCTACCACTATAGTACATAGTTATGTGTTTTTTGTTTGTTTGTTTGTTTGTTTTGTTGTTGTTTGGGTTTTGATTGTTTTTGTTTTTGTTTTTGTTTTTCTGACACATCTCATTTTGCATAGTTGACTGCTGCAGAGCTAGTTCTCATTAAAACTAGCTGAAGAATATTTTCAATTTCCTGTTTTTAAAATGTTAAGATTCTGATATAAAAGGTTTTTAATGTGTTTGGGAAAGTTTCAAATATCCTGAATTTCATCATATACTGTAATGTCAGAGTGAGTACTGGGAGTCTGGTTCTAGATTCATAAATAACATGTTGTTCTAGAGGCTCTGGATGACTTTTCTGAAAACAACAACATCAACAACAAAAACAACAACAACAAATTATAGAGACATGGAGAAATTCCATCTTGGAGTATAAGTTACATATTAAAATCATTTTTCTTCTTCCTGAAAGTCTAAAAATACAGTTTCACTTGACAGCTGGCATCGTAATGAAATTAGGGACTGTGGTTTATTCAGACCACAGACTCTGAAGAGTGAAAGAGTGATAACTACCCACACTACTCTTTCTATTTATCAACAACCCTGAAATTAAGTCAAAAAGTATATGTAAGATGAAAAAAAAAAAAAAAAAAGATCAAATTTAAGTGGAACAGGTGCTGTCTTCTATTTAAGCGAACATGCTAGAAATCAAATATAAACTTTATATAGTGCATCTTCCCCTTCTTTCAATACAGAAAATTATTCCCTGAATCCTAAACAGAAACCATGGTTCATGTTTGCCTGTTTTCACTAGGCATCAGATGTTCAGAAATACATCAGCCAGACATGATACAGACTTCATATCAAACTGGCATGTCATGCCAATTTAGGCCATTTTAGCATTAAAAAAGTGAAAACTTTAATCCCTCCAGTAGAATAAAATCATGCAATTTGTCAGTAACACGTCACTGAAGTATAAATTAGCTATGCTTTTGGTTTTTGAGAATAGGAGAAAATTGTCTCGGTCTCCCTGTGATACAGGTGCTGTCTATTGTAGTGCTAGTAGAAAAGGTTAGAAACATCTGCTTCCATTTTTTGAGACTCATGCCATTTGTCAGCCTAATTTCTCATGTAACAAACAGTAAAATGAAATGATAAAATGTTATTTCACAGCAAAATTTTGAACTAATAAAAAGTTATGTTCATCTGGAAATGTTGCCATCAATCCATGCTTTTCATTGTGGAGAAAAATAATTATGCTGGATTGGCTTTTATCTGAGGCTTAGAAATAGAATCCTAATTATGTTTTATATTTAAAACTGTTATCAATTATCTGGATTCTAAAAACAGAATGGTAATTGTGAACAAAAGGTGGAATTAGCCTTTCCCTTGTAGTTACACACAATTGAAAATGTGTAAATCTCCTGAGATTTTACTTGTGCAAAGTGATAACATATCTGATAGGCCATAAATAGCTAAGAAGGGATAGAGCGATAGTTCTATGATTCTATGATTCTAATTTCTTAAGTTCTATCTGTTTCCAGGTAGTTTCCATTGGTCTGAACACTTAGACTAGTACAAATAGTTATGTATATATTTGGATGGAAGAAGTATTTCAAAATTTTTAAGACAGGAGGAAGAATAAAGGTACCAGTATCTATATGTACTTGTATATATGTACAGAGGCAAAGTGGATTTTCCTTTGCATATTTTGATGTTTCATAAAAATGGAAAACCGGACCACGTTTAGGTACAGCCATGAAAAGATGGCTGGACACGTGTTAACTTGGACAGGCAGCACAATATCATTCTAGAAATAAATAATATTTTGCTTCATCTGTCTGAGGTGCTTTCAGAAAGATTACTAAATTCTTAGGATTTTCCTCACTGGGACACCAGTAATCTTAAAATGCTTAATCCTAGATTAATACTCAAGCTTGTCAGCTTTACTGGAGAGTCTTACATTGTCCTTGATTAGCACTTCAATTTTGTTACCAAGTCCCCAAACCATATTTTCCACCTCATTGACTTTTCACTACTGAGTGTTCATCTACCCTGAAAATCCATTTAATATTTTCTTAAATGCCCACACTGACTCCCATGAGCCAATTACAAAACTGGAACTTCAGCAAGCTAGCTTCCAGTGAGCCAAGTTTCACTTTCAGTAACATGCATAAATCCAGAATAACATCATGAGTACTGGAAAGGGTGGTTTCTTACCCAACTTCTTATCTTTTTTTTTGTACCATGGGTCTAGCAATTTTAATCTTTAGGTCAGTTCAGAGCAAATGTAATTGAATTCACACTAGGTATTTAGAAAATAGCAAGGGTCTTCAGAGTCTTCAGAAGCAAAAGCGAGTAACAATTTCCAAGCATTCAACTTAAAGGTTGTATATTAGGTGAATTTTAGCTTTTCTTCATCAAAAGCCCGGAAGTCCCCACAGTTCACAAACATAGAAAGACATATGTTAAGATTCTCTTCTTGCGTTTTTGTTTGCTTTTCGTTTGTTTGTTTGTTTGTTTTTGGCTTAGTGTAACTTTATTTATTTATTTTACATTTTGTGTGAATTTTCCTATTGCTGATTTTAAAATGTCAATTAAATTAATAGCCATGGAAAAATTGTCCAGCTGTTCTACCAAATGATCTCTGGGCTTTATTTTGTAGAGTACTGTACAAGAAAACCTGCAAGAAAAAAATCAGTGGGATATGTGGAAGCTCATCACTTTGGGAAAAAGAGGACAGAAGTCATCTGATTATTCTTAACAGATGAATTATATGAAATTCAAACCTCATTTTAAACTGTTTTGTAATTATTTATGTATCTATTTTTTCTGTTAAAACAAAAACAAACAAACAAACAAACAAAAACTCTTTAAATTTATTATAAGTTGTGTTCATTGTATATGCTTGCTTTTTCTACTGCAGTAAGAGCAAACCCCCGTACTTTGCGCTTGGGGAGAATAAGAGGAATAGGAACTGGAAAATGTTATTAGAGGTAATTAAATTTCTTTATTATTGAAATTAGCCTAGTAAGTGGATGCTAACACATTCAGCTGATGGAAGTAGTAAGTTCTCAGAGTTAGGAATTTAATTTTAGTGTTTAAGACCTTGTACAATTTTTGATTCTCTTCTGGTATGAAAGCCTGCTTTGAAATTTCTCTTCATTAAAACAACAACTACAAAATGACACACATTATGTGTATTTTAACCGCATTGACTTACACAAGATTTAAGATTGACTTCTGACTATATAGCACTAATTGTGTTTTTATGGTCATTCAAAATTACTTGTTTTTCTTACTTTAATTTTCTTGGTTAACAGATATTAGTCACAGACCTGTAGTGCTTGCACTCAGAGATCATAGATATGTGTTGGTGTATTTCTTATTTAATCATGTGAATATAAAAGTTATGGCCAGGCATTTTTATTATTATTATTATTATTATTTTCAATGGTAAGTGCTTTTAATGCATTGTCTTGGCATGCTTGCTCCATCCAATATATAAAACTAAACACAATGTGATTGAATGAACTTTAAAAATTCTGTGCCGTGCCATTTAAGAGCTATATAGATCCTCATCTCTCAAGGCCAAAGAATGTACTGTATGTGACTCAAACCTTTGTTGTCTAGCTAAAGTACTTCAAAATAATTTCCTTCTATTTAACTGAAAATTGTCCTAAAGTTTTCTGAAAGGAAAATGTTTTCATGAATATTAATTAGTAACATATTAATTACATTGCTTAGCATCAAAATTTGAAATTAGAGCAGTGTATAGGCAGTGCTGTTAAAGTATTCTGAAGCACAATATTCATACTGCACTTGAATAGGCAATTATTTATGATGAAAATTAACCTGAAAAAAAATACTTTTGGCAGGGTTCATATTTGGAAATTCTAATCCTGAAGGAATCAAAAGTTGGACCTAAAATGTATATCAGCAAGCTTTATCACCAATCATGAAAACAGAAGCCTTGAAAATTGTATAGTGAGGAAAATTGGCCTCTGAAGTGTATCCTGAATGTCAGTTTGAGCAATGTTGACAAATTTGTTCATTCAGCCCTTTTCTGCTATGACTCAAATGTGGAGGAATACATTTTGAGGAAACAGAAGTAAAATGGTTATACAAAGTGTGAACATTTATCAGCTAGAATTTCTTGAAAATTAACTATCTTACAGATACATTGTGTGGAGAAAATGTCCGTACGCTGCTATCAAATTCTTTCAAACTTTTAAAATTACACCCAAATATGAGCTTTAAAGCATTTGGGAAAAAATAATAATAATAATAATGAAAAAATGAAGAGGGGAGACCTTAGGCCATCAAATACAGAGCACACCAATGTTTATCACTTTAGATGACTTTTTTATTGGAAATAAAGCAATGAAACCTTACAATGCTGGCCCGTAAAATGAGAATCCGCAAAGATAGAGTTTTTGTTGCTGTTGTTTTGTTTTGTTGTTGCTGTTGCTGCTGTTTGTTGTTGTTCTTGTTGTTATTGTTAAACTAGAAATAATAGCTTTTCTTTCAGAACAGGAAAGAAACAGACAGTTCCGTAAAGAAGGCAGTAGGTCTACCAATAAGCTGGAACTCGTGCAGTGATGAAGCTTCTAGGAAGATCATTTTCAGTCTGTGCTTGGAAGGTCTGGAAGTCCAAATCTGTTATCCACTGGATGATTGTACGTACAAGCTCATAATGAGATAGTCCTTGCCAAACAATCAAATAAACAAAATGCCTTACAGATTAAATTCTTTAAACACCGAAACAAAAGAAAAACATGAGCACATACTGAAAATATTTATTTCTTGACAAGAGGAAGACAAAATAAATAATTTTTAAATGGACCGTAATATATTTGTAAATGGTCTTATGTCTATGGCCATATACTGATAAAAGAGGAGAAAAATAAGTAATTCTGTAGATTTCTTTTTATCATATATCTTGACAAAAGTCCTGATGCAGATTGATCTGCAAACTAAATCAATATTTCCTGAGACTTGTCCATGACTTTTCTGCCTGAGAAGTTGTAGAACTGTAAAACACACGAACCAAATTCTAAATTATTCTTTGAGTTCCTACATGAGTGGATTTTCAAGGATGTTGAAATATACCTCTGGCAGTAGCTACATTTGGATTCATTTGGATTCAGTCTTCATTTGGATTATTGACTACTATACTGCAAATTGTGATTGAAAGTGATGCTTTCATCTGACTGGCAAATCTTTACTATAGATTTCTCAAAACAAACAAACAAACATAAAAAAGAAATAATAAAAAAAACACACTCCATAAATAATCAAATAGTGTGCCAGTATCTTATAAGCACTATATATAAAGGCAGTCCCAGACAGATTCTAGTAAACAATTAAACAGTTAACCATTAAAACCATTAAAATTTGGGCCCAAAGTTAGATTTTTCAGAACAGCAATGATAAATGTAATGTAAATAAAATAATAATTAGAAAACCTCAGCTACTACATTTGACGTTTATTGAAGTTTCTTTAGACCCTTCAATAACTCTACACCATATTATCAAGTGCTTGGATTGGACTTTTCTCAGAAAAGGAATGGATCCTGTGACCTGTTACAATAATACTTGCTAGACTTCCTTTTAATTACTATTCACCTAATTTACACATTAATAATAATTAAAAAAAAAAAAGATAAAATGATTTTCTCCAACTACCACATATCTCTTATATCCTGTCATTAAAACCATATTATTCAATTAGTACATATGCATAGGTTCATATTTCATATTTTCAATGTGATCTTAAGTATAAGGAAAAGGCTAGCTGGAATCTACTTACATTTTGTACACAGCTTACTAGAATTGGTCATGCATATATATGTATTTGTTTATTTGTTTTGAATCATCATCAATATGTTTGTGCTATGACCATGCAACAGCACTAGAACCAGTGTCCTATTACATAGTTCTGGTGCAGCAGACACCTTGCAAAAAAATCTTTAAAAAAGTTATTTTAAGCAGTTCTCTGTCTCATATTCTACCATGATAAATAGGAAAGCAGAAGAAAGATAGTATTCTGTGGTAGTTTGTATACACTCAAATCTTTTTTCTGGCTTCTGCATCCAGTCATCCTTGCACAGTGCTTTGCTTCAAGGGTTGCTTCTATCTGTAGATAAACAAACAAAAAGAAACACACAACACTTAGTTGGTTAGAATTTACTCTTCAGTTCCCATAATCTGCACAGCTCCTGTGCAATTCACTTTTGTAAGTCAGGAGTGAATGTTTGTGGTTGTGCTTCTCTCACCATCATTTCAGAGATGTTGAGTAAAACACAATAAACCTATTATTTAAACAACCCAGGACCTTGCAATACAATAAAGTAACTGGGTTTTGCTCAGCACAAATCTCTCAGACAGGTACAGGTGGAGGTGAGATGTCCTTGTTCATGCTTGAAACTGCCAGGCAGTGAGTTAGTCTGTGTGGGAAACAGACAGATGTTGTGCCCTACCAAAGCAGCTAAATTAGCATGCCCCCTCTTCCAGTTTATACATCAGAAATAACATAGATCACCCATGTAATACAGACAGTTTGTATTCAGTTACGAGACTTTAGTCCCATTTTTTCTTTAATTTACTACGCAATGCCCAAAACAACAAATTTGTACTGCATCTGTCTAAATAATTTCCTAAATGTATGAACTATATATTAGACTTTAGGGCAGAAAATTTGTAAACCTGCTTTACCTGCAGTATCCTTCCTAGCAGCCAAGAATGAGATGCATAGGAATGAAATATTAAAGTAAGACGGAATTAAAAGTAAAAATCTGTTTATGACTGGTACAGTAAATGAAACCTATTCCACTAAATGAAACCTAGTGGAATGGAAAGTCTGCAGCTCAAAGGGGAACTTAATTACAAAACAACTAAAACAACAACAACAATAATAAATAATAATAAATCATAAAATCCTAAGGAAACCAATCCCTTTGGTCACCAAGAAAAGGATATAACATAACCTGAAGTAAAAACACTTTATCATAAGTCTGAACCGTGTTCTTATTGTAATCTACTGGGATTTTATCACTCCTTTCAACCACAGTTGCAGTTTAATGTTACTACAATCTCAGCCACCGCTTTT
Organism: Oxyura jamaicensis; assembly: GCF_011077185.1. Classification (NCBI taxonomy): domain Eukaryota; kingdom Metazoa; phylum Chordata; class Aves; order Anseriformes; family Anatidae; genus Oxyura; species Oxyura jamaicensis. The sequence continues at coordinate 75,761,675 of NC_048894.1, forward strand.
TTTTTTTTTTTTTTTTTTTTCCCAAAGATCTGCTTAAGAAGTTTTGGTACTCATAGCCAAGAGGATACAGGGTCTTTGTGGTCACCCCACCACCTTACATAGAAGCTTAGAAATCCTGAGTCAAAAGATACAAAATTTCTTACAAAGTCTCAATTAAAAGCAGACTGTGTATGGCCAGAATTACTGTATCTACAACTAAAGATAAAAGATAAATTAATCAAACACCAGTTCTCCCACAGTTTTGTACTCCAGAGAGATTCTATATGCAGAATCCAGTTCTTTATTTTTACATGCCGTGAGCTTCCATTTGGTTATGTTAGTTTGAATGTCAAATATTTATAAAGTGGGAAATATTACCTTCAGTTTAATTTGTTTCACTTTCATGATGAACACTTAAGTGATGAGGTCTATGTATGTATGAAATACAGCAGGCTTCCCCACCTCCTAGTCCAAAGCAAAAGTGGAAAATAAAACACAACAAAACAAAATAAAACAAAACAACACTGAATGTACATAACAAACACACACACACAGAGACATATAAATCCACAACAAAATTACTTAGAAGATGAAAAAAATCCAGGATCTAGTAATTTTGGACATAAGACTTTCCATATGTTTTCTGCTTGTCTTAAATGCAGTTTATACAAACTCATATATTATTACTCATTACCAAGTAACCAAAAGAAAGCAATAATGTTTAAAGAGGCAAAATAGAGATTTCCATTCTCAGCTTTAAGATCCTCTGTCCTTGAAATTTTTCTGCTCTTAGTTAATATCTACATAGGATATTGTATCAATTAAACACTTTTTTTTGTTTCTATTTTGATTGTTTTTGTTTTCCTTTTAAGAAATATTTTATATAAACAAAGAAGAATTTCAATAATTTGCTTATTATAAATTGCTATCAGCAATCTAAGTTGCTTTTATGAATGATTTTGCAAAACTAAGATACTTGCTATCCATTATGTGTTGTAATGACAAAGGGTTATTTGTGCAACCGGTAGTTGCATGTCTGTATTTCATGCAGTTAAGTGCATTCCTTTTTTCTTTTTATTTAGTACTGCATTTACAGCACTCCTTGCAGTGTTGAATGACAATCACATTTTGATTTGCAGAAAAGACTGTTCAATAGCATGCTATACTAAACCAAGCAGGGATTTACAGGAATCTATCACACATACTTGTTGGTGATCTGTATTTTTCAGTCTGCAAGTAGATTTTGAAGATGACAGCCAAAAATCTATTGGGATTTTCTGGAGAAAAAGTGAGAGTGAGATAAAGAAACAAAGGAGAAAGGGCCATCTTTATATCCTATTTGCTGAGATAGTTAAATCATGGAGCATCTTTAGGTATGGCAGTGTGGATCAGCACTCTAAATAACATTTCTGTTTGTTGCAAAATGCTTGTTTTCTGATCTGCTCCTTTTTCTGACACACCTAGCATTCTAGCCCATAAGAGTATGTTTGCTTCATTCTTTACTGGTAATTGTGACAGTTTCTATTTTGTGACTTGTCAAGAAACTGGAAAATAAGTACAAGGCTAGAAAAAAAAAATGAAGGAATGAAAACTGGAGGAAAGTCTGAATCCAAAAGGACATGAGGCCAAAGAGAAGATGAATTAAAAGATAACAGCAATGTTAAGGGAAAGAAAGAATGAGAGGAGCATGAAGAGAACATGGAGCATGGGGGAACAGGCCAGAACAAATAATCAGTATTACTGAATTCTTGGAGATGCTTTCAAGCATACAGATGTAGCTTGGTTATATTTAGCTAATTCCTTTAACTGGGCATGCTAAAAATATATATATAGAGAGAAGTTTAGAAGATAAGATGATTTGTATGTGACTTTTGGTGGAAGTGGATTTTTCATTTTCTGTCCCAAAAGCCCTGAATAGCAGCTTTTGAAATACAACCACTTTTCAGAAGACCTAAGGTCTTCCTTTAGACCTAAGGTAACCTTTAGACACCAAAGTTAGTCCAGTCAGAATTAATGTTATATCTTCAACCTTCTTAACTCTACTGTTCCCAGATACTGCAGGAACTACAAACAGTGGCTGGTGATATTGTGTGTCCCATTCTGCAGCATTTGGAAGCATTATGTGTGTGAATAAAGGACATAATCAAGATTTAAGTAAGTTTATTTGCCTCTTTCTGATTTTACTCAGATGGAGCTTCAACAAAAACCTTTGGATGGAAATTAAAGCTAAAAGTAATACTTTAAAGGAAAAAGAAAAGCAAACCCAAAGCACTAAAACTTCATATGGATGTGCAGGAATAACTGTCACTGATTTCAAAGGTAGCCTGAACATTAAGAAAATGAAGGATTTATTTCTACTTGCCACCTTGCCCACTTCTTTATTAGGACTTTAATGAGCAACAGCTTTAGTGGATCTCCTACTTTTACTCTTACTAGTATACCAAGACAGGCCATCCTCAAAAGTTCTTTCTTTCTAAATGAAATGTATAAGCTATTAACTACATGAAACAATAATATTTTTAAAACAAATGGTTCTGGTAGTTATTAGAGGACACGTAGTTATTAAAGGATAAGTGTTTCTACTTATCTAAAAGAAAATGTCAGCTTGTCATTCACTAGGTGGAAGATGTTGTAATAGTTCATTAATCTGTAGAACGTAATGTAGGCAAATGTCAAGATTATCTCTATTCCACCCTAGGAAAAACATTTAGTACTTCAGTCAGGACACTTAGACTTCTTATAGAATATAAATGATATACTTCAGCAACTGACTGCAAAGTGAATGGGCTTCTAAGAAAAACTTGAAGAGGATCGATCTTCACCGATCTTAGTAAAAGAGAAAGGGACAAATTATATTTAATTCCTTCCACTGTTAATACACACAGAGAGAATGTGAGTATTATCAAAATGAAACTGATTCAAAACCAAATCTCTTCTACAAACATGCTATCAATTAAAAAAAAAAAAAAAAGACTATCTCCACATTAGGCATAAATCTAATCAGTTCTGGGGAAAAACGTGGAACAATTTATTTGTATTCCTCAAAAGTTTTATTTTGCTTATTCTATCATTATTTTAGTTTATTAATGAATAACTTTTCTGTTGGAACAAAGTCCTTTATCTCTTTTGAACATTCCACACATCACTTCCTGCTTTTTTTCAGTTTTGCTTCCTAATGGACATGGCTGCTACTAGTGTGTTGTTCTCTACTGAATCAATTTAAAAAATCAACACAGAACAATATGAATTTTTCTTGTTTCAAAAGCCATAAAATATCAAGTTTAAATGAATAACTAAGGAGCTGACCAGGTGGGGTAATTTCTCACAATTTTCTTGTTATTTTTTTGCTTTTTTCCCCCCAGCTGCAGCCACCTGATAACAATTTGGCACTAAATCTCTGAAATTTTAGCAATTGCTAATTGCTTTCTCTGGCATATCTATGCAATAACAGCATAAGTGTCAGAAATCATAGAAATAATAAAATATTATGTCAATCGATTACTCTGCTATATTCATATCCCTGAATACTTCTAGACTGACAAAGATTTTAATTTGCCTAAAAATAATACTTGTCCTCATATTTTTTCAAACAATCAAGAAGTGTTGGTCTCTTTCTATTAAAAAAACTCTCCCTGAAATCTTTCCAAATACTGAAAACTTTGTTATTTTGAAGAAAAAGAGTGGTAAGAAGACATCTGACTGTAAACATATTAAATTTCTGTAGCTTTTTATTTAAATTAAGAAAGAAAATGAAATTGTTAGCAAGTATGTAATTTCTGAACTTATCTATATAGCTTATTTGACCCAGCATGCTAAAAGACAGGCTGTTTATATGTCATTTGAAGTTTCTGCTTATGAAGATCCTTAAAGGATGGAGAAAGACAACAGTTTCTCACTGCTGAAAACGTTGTGGATAACTTTCCCCCTGCAGAGCAACTCATGTTAGAGAGCCCTGCACTGCAGAATCAAATTCAGGAATAATTTTTGTTGTTGACATCAGTGCAAATTGTATTGACATTACATGAAGATGTAATTATTACATTTTATACGTATATATAGATGTATATATACAATATACATTATATTATTATTACATGAAGATTACATGTATTGGCTTGGAAAAGGCTATATACATATATTTTTGAGATTATAGTGGAGCAAAGACTCAAGTTAATATTTACAACTTAGCTAAATAATATCATGGTATGTATACATTTAATAGTACATTTAATAACTGACAAATAAATCATTTCTTATCCTAGAAACTCACTAAATCACTTTCAAATGCAGGTTTTCTTTCTATTACTTTCCAGTCCCCTAAATAATTAAGCATACTAATAATCCAATGGCATTTTACTTTGGTTGTCTACACATAAGACTAAAAAGTTCTGTCAGTACTTACAGAAGCCGGTTTCTGTTTATACTAAATGTAAGAATTTGCATAAAGTCTTTAGAGACCTGAACTTCATGAGTTTGAAAACTGTGATAGAAACTTTGAAGTTTAACACCATATTTGGTAAGAACAATTTCAAATGAACCTCCCCAGGAGTATTTTCTTAATAAAAACCACAATTGCCTTAAAACTCACTCTGGAGAACAAGATATAATAAAAAAAAGCAAACACAAAATAATGAATAGATGTGCCCACTCCATCACTTCATTAACTAACTGAACATTTAACAATTAAAAAACATTTTATTCCAATGTTTCTCTCCTATTATTAGATGCTCTCTTTTATATAAAATATATATACATATATTTATACAAAATAGTCTAAGTCGTCCGTGTTAGAAGCCTTAACTTTTTTTTTTTTGTCTGTGAAACACTGCAAAGTTGTGGTTTTCTGTATAAAAATAATAACAATAACAACAATAACAATAACAATAATAATAATAATAAAGTGTAACAATGATTTTTGCACTCTTGCTTGGTGAATTATTTTTTCCTCAATACATTATTACATGAACATAACAAAATCAATAAAAAGCCAATAGTCTGAGGATAAACAACTTAAACATCTTTTTTTTTATATATATATATACTACAAATACATTCCTGTTTGAATTTAACCAGTTTCCTAAAAAATAATTATACTGAATTTCATTACAGTACACTGAAAATAAAATAAAATAAAATAAAATAAAATAAAATAAAATAAAAATTAGGATATTAGGAGGATACAATACTTTGTATAACTGAGCTTGGCAAGGGATGTGAAGAATAACACAAAGGGATTCTATAAGTACCATGGCCAGAAAAGGCAGGCCAAGGACAGTGTACACACTCCGACAAATGAGAAGGATGAACTGCTAACAACAAACATGGAGAAGGCTGACATACTCAACAATTTCATTTACTCAATCTTCAATGCCTGTCAGGCTTTCCATATCTCTTGAGTCTGTGAACCTGAAGAGGAAGGCTGGGGGAGCAATATCCCTCTCACTCTAAGAAAAGAGCAGGTTCAAGACCACTTAATGAAATTGAACAATTGAACAATATGGGGCCTGGTGACATGCATCCCAGCATCCTGAGGGAAATGGATCATGTAGCTGTCAACCCACTCTCCATCACATTTGAAATGGCAAGGCAGTCAGGCAAAGTATTCTGGTGACTGGAAAAAGGGAAACATTTTTTGCATTTTAAAAAGGGTAGAAAGGAAGACCTGGGGAGCTACAGATCAGGGAGTCTCACCACTGTGCCTGGGAAGACCATAGAAAATATCCTCCTGGAAACAATGTCAAGGCACATGCAGGATAAAGAGGTGATCCCAGACAGCCAGCATGGCTTCACCAAGGGCAAATCATGCCTGACTAATCTGGTGACCTTCTGTGGTAGAGTGACTGCATCAGTTGACAAGGAAAGACTGACTGATATCATCTACCATCTACTGCAAGGCCTTTGACATGGTCTCATATGACATCCTGATCTCCACATTGGAGAGAGGTGGATTCGAAGGATGGACTATTCAGCGGATATCATCTTGAAGGCCACATGCAGAGAGTTCTGGTCAATGGCTTTATGTTCAGGTGGAGGCCAGAGAAGAGTGCTATCCCTCAGGAGGTCTGTCTGCTGTTTAATATCTTTATCAATGACATGAACAATAGGATTAAGTGTGCCCTCAGCAAGTTTGCAGATGACACCAAGCTGAGAGGTGCAGTTGGTATAACAGAAGGAAGATAGGCCAACCAGAGGGACCTGGACAACCTTGAGAAGTGGGCCTATTTGAACCTAATAAGGCTCAACAAGTCCAATTACAAGGTGCTGAACCTGCATCTGGGCAATCCCAGACAAGAGTCTTTCCTGCAGAGAAGGACTTTGGGTTTCTGGTGGACAAAACACTCAATATGAGCCAGCAATGTGCACTTGCAGCCCAGAAGGCCAACAGCATTCTGGGCTGTATCAAAAGAAGAGTATCAAAAGCAGGTCGAGGGAGGGGATTGTCCCCTTCTACTTTGCCCTCGTGAGGCTCCACTTGGAGTAATGCATCCAGGACTGGGGTCCCCAGCACAACAAATATGTGGGCCTGTTAGAGGAGGTCCCAGGGAGGGCCACGAAGATGATCAGAGGGATGTAGCACCTCTCCTGTGATGAAAGGCTGAGAGAGCTGGGGATGTTCAGCCTGAAGAAGAGAAGGCTCCATGGAGAATTCATTGTGGCCTCTCAATACTAAAAGAAGGCTTATAAAAAAAAAAAAAAAAAAAAAAAAAAAAAAAAAGATGGAGAGCAGCATTTTACTCAGGCAGATAATAATAGGGTAAGGGGGAATGAGTTAAAAAAAAAAAAAAATCAAAAAAAAAAATCAGCAAAAAGTGGGAAGATTTAGATTTGATGTTAGCAGGATTTTTTCACTCTGACGATGGTGCGGCACTGGAACAGGTTGCCCAGAGAAGCTGTGAATACCCCATCCCTGGAGGTGATCAAGGCCAGGTTGCATGAGGTTGTGGGCAACCTAATCTAGCAGGTAGCATCCCTGCCCATGGCAGGGCAAGATGATATTTAAGGTCCCTTCCAACCCAAGCCATTCTATGATTCTATAATGATTCTATGATAATAAAAATTAAAACTTTTTGTAGGTCAATATTTTTAATTTCAAGAAAAGCAAAATCCAGGTGCTGAGTGGTTTGAAAACTTAATGACAGCATTTTATTGTTATGTTATAGATCCCAGAAAATGCACATGCTGACAAAACATTAACCAGAGTAGTTTAACTGACATTGCTCTCTAATATATTCATCCATTTATTTTTTCTATTTAATATTCTAGATTTTTTATTTACTCAAAGATGTGAATTACTAATATTGATGGGTAAGAAACTAGTGGAACTTAAAAAGTGATTTAATCATGCAAATATTCATATTTTTATTGGGATGCCAAATACATTAAATAGCAGCTCACCTTCCTTTGATCTGTGTCTGCAGAGGAGACAGTAAAAAAATAAATATTTGTCACTAAGTATTTCAGTTTACCTATATGGATCTCTAAGATATAAAAATGTACAGTAAAATATTTAATATGTCATATTAATATGACAAAGTTTAAACTATAATTTATGTATACTCTTGTACCTTATTATTCAGTCATCTTGTTCTTAATTCTCATAGAGAAATTGGATGCAATAGTTATTGTTTTAAAGGTGTTTCTCAGTATGTTTCCTCTCTAAAACAAAAATAAATCTATAAAGAAGTGGACATGTATTAGTGTATTATTTGTATTAGTGTATTATTTATGGCATTCTTTCACAAGTAGGTCCTTTCATGATGAGGACCTGGGCAACCTGATCTTGTGAGTTGCACCCCTGGCCATGACAGGGAGGTTGGAATTAAATGATCTTTAAGGTCCCTTTTAATCTAAGCCATTCTGTGATTCCATGAATAAATATTGTATTATATATTTAGAGTAAATAAACTTTGTATTTCATTATGAACTTCCAAATGGCTAAATAAGGAGTCCAAATAATAATAATTTTACACACTATTATCATATATACCAAATATTTTATAAGATTTAATATTCAGTTACTGTAAACTTTATATTTAGTATTCTATATTAAATTATACTTATTAGATAATGTACAAACAAGAAGTTACTCTTAAGTTTTTGTTTGTTTGTTTGTTTTTCTTTTTCTTTTTTTTTTTTTTTCCCCCTTAGAATCATAGATTTGTGGGATGGGATTGCAGCCACAAATTATAAAATCACAAAGTACAACTAAAGTACAATTAAGTCCTAGTCTCTGAATGGGATTCCTTGACTCTTGATAAAATAAAGATATCTGGGAGAAGTTGCTGTGAAAAAAAACTAAAGCATTATCATAAATACTATTTTTTTCTGGTATATGTCTTTTTTAAACCTTAGTACATTACTGTAAAAAGTGTTATCTTCACTATACTTCACTGAACTTCACTATAACACAACAATTTAAATTAATATTACATTCATTATGGGAAAGAAAGCTGTGAAGCACATAGCAAAATTTATCTTACATGTTATATGCTGTACTGTAGGTAGTTTATTTTACAAATAATATTACTTTCAACTCCAGGTTGCTCAGGACATGTAGCATCATGCTTTCAGTATATAGCACCATGTTGCAGTAGAAGGTTGGAAAACAAGGGAATTTTTCTGGCCTTAAAAGATGTTTTTGTATCATGAAAAATTATGTGCACTGTGAGATATATATATATATTTTTGACTTGATTTATGTCTGTTTCTTCATGAGATCACAAACGTATGGCTCCCCTTAGCTATCCATGTATTTACACAGAATGTTTTCTCACATTCTAAAATCCACTTCTTAGATTCTGCAAAATGTAGTCTTTCCTGTTTGTATCCTGCTGCAAACAGAATTTTCTAAGCCTATCTCTTTGATTGTGTGATTCCCATTCACTTTTTGCAATTGGATTTGCATTTCTTTTACTCTTCTTGCATGTTGTGTATTTTCTGTTCATTTTCACTCTTTATCTGCATTCATGTTGTAAGACCTCAAATATAATCATAAGCTTAATTTGCATAGACTTTTTGTTCTTTCTGATTAAGATTTTTGTCCAAACAGCTTAATATCTGGGCTGGGACTCTTCAAGTATGGCATTATAAATAATTTTGTTAGCTGTTGTTTTCAAAATCCCATAAAGGCTTCAGAACTTGGCTTAAGACAAGCCAAACAAGATAAAACATAAAACATAACACACTGCAGGAAAATGGACTACAGGAATATGTTTCCATTTACTTCTTCCAGTAGGAAACCTGTGTCACAGTGTCAAGCAGTGTTCTTCTAAGTTAATAGAAGGGACACATGGCCAAACCACTCTGGTAAGATGTAGATGTGTAGATGACACATTTGCAAGTGAACCTTGGCTCTCTTCACATTTCTTTTGCATTATTTAAAATTAACATCCATTCAGCCCAGAGGGCCTGAAAAACAACTATCTATTCACCAGACTAAATGCATATGGATAGTACCTAGAAATTAATAATAATAATAATAATAATAAAAGCTGTAGTTCATTTTTAGATATACTATTCATCTTCATAGCTTACATGCTGAAGGGTAAATCAAAACATTGAAGTGTTGCAGTCCAGCTGTATTTCCAATAAATGATTTTTTACTCTGTGAAGACTAGTCTCTGTGGGCCAGTTTAGTTTTAGAGCAAAATGTTAATCCCTCTCCTTTGAGGAATGAAGACATGATTGGATATGTTCCTGAGCCTTATGATCAGGTTGCTTCAAATTTACATGTGGAGGAGCAATGGATGATCTCTGGAGGTCCCTTTCAACCTCAATTATTCTGTGATTACATGAAGTACATCTGACAACTCATTTTTGTGTTCTCAATAGGAATTAAAAGTGCGTGTCTTCTACCATTTGCTGTCACAATGTTAGCAACTCTAGATTTTTCTTCACTGTTTTGTAGTGGGTGGGTTTCTGAGTTAAATGAATTAAGAGATTAGAGGCACCACTCTACACCACTGTCCTGATGAAGTTATAGTTAAATTAGATTATAAAAGCTTCTGTCTTCTTTCTTCAACTTTTCAAGACAATTATAATACTCTTCAAAGACTTTCAAAAGCAGTTTCCAAGTCTTTCTTCATATTTTGTCTACTTCTCTTTGAAAACTCTGCAACTGTATTATTTTATATTCAGATTTCACTTTGTAGGATTTAATCAAAACAACACAGAAAGCTCTTCCCTGTTGTTCATCATCAAGTAAAATAAATGCCAAGCAAACTGCCTCAATATTAATGTGTTCAGCAAGACTTGGAGAGTTCTTTCACAAAGGAGGCAAAAAGGACATTAAATTAGAAATGCCATTATCCCATATGTCTATATTTCAAACAATTAAAGCACTGTCAACTGGTGATAACTTGAAACTGAAATGAACTCTTGCTAACAGTTTCTGCTGGAAGTAAATAAATACCAAGAACTACAAAGCAGGTGTATAAAATGGCAATGCATGCTGAAACGTGTACACAGATTTTATTTGGCCATGGAAGTCAGAATCTGGTTAGGCAACTAAACACTGTGGTTATTTTTCAGATTTCAGTGGTGTTTTCAAATACCACTTCGTTTGGAAATGTGCTATTATCTCAGTTGCTCAAAGGCTACCCATTAACAACAGAACCATCATAAAAGTTTATATTTCTAGCTACAAAAAAAAAAAAAAATAATAATTAAACTATTAACTTATTTTTTAACTAGCTGAGGTATTCAGAGAGGTTATCCTATAAGGCATGTGCTTACATAATGTGAAATTCAGATCTCCAGGACTGTGTTTTGCAGTTTCATTCACTGTTCTCATTAATTTTGCTTGTCTTTGGCAATGTGGAATCACTGAAGTGGTGGATCACATCACATGATGTGGAATCACATCAAAAATATCTTTCTTTTCCCTCAGGAGACTATACCAAAAATAAGGTGCTAGAAAGCAATAACCCCAGAATCAGTGATATATTTCCTGAGACAGTGGAAATATTCTAAATAAATATATGTCTAAAGGGCACTATAGGCAGTTAAGTGAGTGAATTATACATTTGAAATTTTCTTCACTAAAATAAATATGCTGTTGATAACTTTCAAGTGCAACTAAAAGAAGTATATCTATGGTATTTTAGACCTATTGACAGGCACTTGTGTGTAAAATGTTCTCCCTTTATATTGATTACTGCAGACCTATATGTAGTTTTTCACTCTTAACTATTATTTTTCTTCTTTTTGACTTATAGAAAGTTGGAGTGGAAGTTCTACACTTGTTTTTCATTTGTTTTGTAATGAACCTTGAAATTTTCAGAATTTTCCAGAAAATGAAATTAAAGGGAAAATATCTTGAATAGCTAATATTCCATTTAATTTTGTGTCTATTATTTTTTTTTTTTTGAGTCCAGTAATGAGTGGAGTACGCCATGGATCAATCCTGAGAACATTTCAGTGTAACATCTTATTAACAATCTGGACGATGGTATAGAGCACACCCCCAGTAAATTCACAGATGACACAAAGCTGGGGGTACTGTGCACTTAGTCACATGGTCTGAATTTTTGGGTAGACCTGTGTGGTGCCAGGAGTTGGACTTGTTGATCCTTATGGGTTCCTTCCAACTCAGATATTCTATGATTTTATGATTCTATGCGGGTAGTGGCTGACTCACCAGAAGGCAATGCTGCCATCCCGAGAGAACTTAATAGACTGGAGAGATGGGCTAACAAGAATTTCATGAAATTCAAAGTGCAAAGTCCTGCAACAGGGAAGGAACAACCTCAGGCATCTCTGCATGCTGGGGACTACATAACTGGAAAGCAGCTCTGAAGAAAAGGACCTAGGACTCCTGGTGAGCACCAAGTTGAACATGAATCAACAGTATGAGCTTGCCACTAAGAAGGTTAATGGTATTCTTGGCAGTTTTAGACAAGGCATTGCCAGCAGGTCAAGGGAGGTGCTCTTTTGTCTCTACTCAGAATTGGTGAGGCTGCACCTGGAGTACTGTGTCCAATTCTTGGCCTTCCAGTACAAGAGAGATGTGGACATACAGGAAAGAGTCTAATGGAGGACCACCAAGCTGATCAAGGGACTAGAGCACATCTACAAGGAAAAGCTGAAAGAGTTGGGACCGTTCATTCTGGAGGAGTCTCAGGGGGGATCTTGTCAATGTCTATAAATACTTGAAGGCAGGGTGCAAAGAAGATGGAGCCAGGATCTCTTTGGTAGTGCTCAGTGGCAGGACAAGAGGCAATAGGCACAAACTGAAACACAGGACATTCTGTCTGAATATCAGGAAGAACTTCTTTATTGTGTGAGTGATGGAGCAGTGGCACAGGTTGCCTAGACAAGTGGTGGAGTCTCCCTCCTTGAACATATTCAAAAGACATACATCTAGGCATGGTCCTGGGCAACCTGGGCATCCCTGCCTGAGCAGGAGGTTTGGACTACATGATCTCCAGAGGTCCATTTCAACCTCAGCCATTCCGTGAGTCTGTGATTTATCATATTATAGTACATAAAAACTGAAAGACAAAATGCGCACCAATCTAACATCAACTTATTTAATTCTAGAAATAATAAATATTTTATTTTTCAGTGAAACATTTGAGTGCAATCAGCACAGTTTTCAAAGAGACTGCACTTAACATTTTTCCCCTAATAGGTGCAGAGAAGTGCACTGTGATTAGATCCCATGTATCCCTTGAATGTTCAGATTTGTTAGGTATAAAATATTTCATTAAGAGAAGTAAATATTATGTAGTATTGACTAACAATATTTCTGGGTCATGAAGTACCATTTGAGTGATATCTAAAATTATATGCTTAGGACTATTTTCCTACAAAAAACTAACCTCAATATAAATTAGAATGTCTTTGCAGGAGCTACTTACTACATTGTGTCTTAACAGTTAAACTGTTTTTGTTACAGCATCTAACTTCAAAATAGAAGCTATTTTTCAGAGGACACACCTAGATTTAAAGCCAAGTTTACTTATCAGTTTGTTTTGTTCTTGGTGTCTGTATGCCAGATTTTATGTTGGCAGGATACTGAAATATGCACTAATCCCATCAGATTGAAAATATAAGAAGGAAAAAACTGCTCTGTTTTTATAAATGTATTACTTTCTACAATCAAAGACAAAATACTGTCAATGTTAAACCCAGCATTTCTACTTTTTATTTTGTTCCTGTTCTATTAAGCTTGCAAAATAAAATTCTAATGCCACTGAAGAACTACTGAATTATAGGGTGTGAAAATTTGTTTGGCAGTCAATAATGTAATGGCAGAGTCATATTAAAATATTATAAGGTATATAAAATAATACGATATATCTCCTTTTTGGATAATCAAATAGATGGTGGTGTTTGTTTGTTTGTTTTTTGTTTTTTGTTTTTTTTTCCTATGATAGCTAACTTCTGCCAGTGATTGTCACTACCAACATTAGTAGGAGCTGCTTCTCTTCTGCTTCAGAGGAATTCTTAGAGTCCGTGTAACTACTTGTGTCCTAAGGGAATGATCTGAATTACCTATATGAACTACATGAAAATAAAGGTTTTTAACATTTGTTTACTCTTCTTGTTATGTTTTTAGCCTTTACTGAGTTAAGTAATTCCTGACTATATTTTAGAAGTAGTTCTTTATGTTTGTATGAATGGGAAGAAAAATATATATATATCTTTCCCCATTTTTCCTGTGTTGATAGATTTTCGAACACAATTCTGAAAACCAAAAGTTTTAGTTATTGCATTAGATGATTCTTCAATGCTCTTGACATACCTGTGTGGTGTCAGAATAGCAGAAACATGTTTCTTCAGTTCAAAGAAACTAACATTCATATAAGAGCTCTCTAAATGATATGGATGCTTTTACTGCTTGCTAGCATGGTTAAGGTTCATCAAAGCTGTATTATGCTTTTAGGAGTGCAGTAATATTGCCTTTAGCTTCTTTTTGAACTAGCCTAAGTTTTCTTATATATCTTTAGAGTTTCAAGGACTAAGGCTATGATAAATTATTTCAATGCAGTACTCATCAAAGACCTAATATACATAGTTATTCAGACAACTACCTGAAAAAGAAAATTTGTTGACAGGATTTCTTTTTTATTCAGTGTCATCTGAGTGTTAACTTTTAAAGTCAAACATTAGGATAATGTGTGAGTAATTTTTAGCACAAAAATCTTGTGCTAAATAAATGAATGAAATATTACAGAATCACAGAATAGTCTACGTTGGAAGAGACTTCCAAGATCACCAAGTCCAACCTCTGACCTAACACTAACAAGTCCTCCACTAAACCATATCCCTAAGCTCTACATCTAAACATCTTTTAAAGACCTCCAGGGATGGTGACTCAACCACTTCCCTGGGCAGCTTATTCCAGTGACTAACAACCCGTTCAGTAAAGAATTTGTTCCTAATATCCAACCTAAACCTCCCCTGGTGCAATTTTAGCCCATTCCCCCTCGTCCTGTCACCAGGCACGTGGGAGAATAGACCAACCCCCACCTCGCTACAGCCTCCTTTCAGGTACCTGTAGAGTGCAATAAGGTCGCCCCTGAGCCTCCTCTTCTCCAGGCTAAACAGTCCCAGCTCCCTCAGCCACTCCTCTTAAGACCTGTTCTCCAGACCCTTCACCAGCTTCGTAGCCCTTCTCTGGACTCGCTCAAGCACCTCCATGTCCTTCTTGTAGTGAGGGGCCCAAAACTGAACACAGTACTCGAGGTGCGGCCTCACCAGAGCTGAGTACAGGGGGACAATCACTTCCCTGGACCTGCTGGCCACGCTGTTTCTTATGCAAGCCAGGATGCTGTTGGCCTTCTTGGCCACCTGAGCACACTGCTGGCTCATATTCAGCTGACTATCAACCAATGCTCCCAGGTCCTTCTCTGACAGGCAGCTTTCTAACCACTCATCTCCCAGCCTGTAGCACTGCTTGGGGTTGTTGTGCCCCAGGTGCATTTGGCCTTGTTGAACTTCATACCGTTGGCCTCGGCCCATCGGTCAAGCCTATCCAGATCCTCCTGCAGAGCCTTACTACCCTTGAGCAGGAAGGCCTAACTTGGCCACACGCACCTAACTTGGTGTCGTCTGCAGACTTACTGAGGGTGCACTCGATCCCCTCATCCAGATCATTGATAAAGATGTTAAAGAGGACTGGCCCCAGTACCGAGCCCTGGGGGACTCCACTAGTGACCGGCCTCCAACTGGATTTGACTCCATTCAGCACAACTCTCTGGGCCCAGCCATCCAGCCAGCTCTTAACCCAACAAAGTGTGCGCCAGTCCAAGCCATGAGCAGCCAGTTTCCTGAGGAGAATGCTGTGGGGAATGGTGTCAAAAGCCTTACTGAAGTCAAGGTAGACTACATCCACAGCCTTTCCCTCATCCACTCAGTGTGTCACCTTTTCATAGAAGGAGATCAGGTTCGTCAAGCAGGACCTGCCCTTCATAAACCCATGCTGACTGGGCCTGATCGCCTGCTTGCCCTGCAAGTGCCACATGATGATGCTCAAGATAATCTGCTCCATAAGCTTCCCTGACACTGAGGTCAAACTAACAGGCCTATATTCCCCGGGTCTACCCTCCGGCCCTTCTTGTAGATGGACGTCATGTTTGCTAGCCGCCAGTTGAGTGGGACCTCCCCTGATAGCCAGGACTGCTGATAAATGATGGAAAGTGGCTTGGCCAACTCTTGCACCAGTTCTCTCAATACCCTCGGGTGGATCCCATTGACTTGCGTACATCCAAATGTTGTAGCAGGTCTCCAACCATTTCCTCGTGGATTGTGGGGGCCACATTCTGCTCCCCATCCCCTTCCACCAGCTCAGGGTACTGGGCGTCCAGAGAACAACTGGTTTTGCTGCTATAGACTTAGGTAAAGAAGGCGTTAACCACCTCAACTTTTTCCTCATCTCTGGTTACTAAGTTTCCCCCCACATCCAATAAAGGGTGAAGATTCTCCTTAGTCCTCCTTTTTGTACTGACATGTTTATAAAAACATTTTTTGTTGTCTTCAACAGCAGTAGCCAGATTGAGCTCCAGATGAGCTTTGGCCTTTCTGATTTTGTCCCTGCACCACCTCACAACATCCTTGTAGTCCCCCTGAGTGGCCCGCCCTCTTTTCCAAAGATTATAAACCCTCTTTTTTCTCCAAAGCTCGAGCCACAGCTCTCTGTTCAGCCAGGCCAGTCTTCCGCGCCGGCTCGTCTTTGGGCATGTGGGGAAAGACCACTCCTGAGCCATTAAGATTTCCCTCTTGAAGAGCGCCCAGCCTTCCTGGGCTCCTCTGTCTTTCAGAACCGCCTCCCAAGAGACTCTGCCAACCAGTGTCTTGAACAGCTCCAAGTCAGCCCTCTGGAAGTCCAAGACAGTGGTCTTACTGATCCCCTTCCTGACTTCGCCAAGTATCGAGAACTCTACAATTTCATGGTCACTCTGCCCAAGACAGCCCCCGACCACCACGTCTCCCACCAGTCCTTCTCTGTTAGTGAACAGGAGGTCTAGCGGAGCACCTCCCCTGGTAGGCTCGCCAACCAGCTGCGTCAGGAAGCTATCTTCCACGGTTTCCAGAAACCTCCTGGACTGCTTTCTCTAGGCTGTGTTGTGCTTCCAGGACATGTCTGGGAAGTTAAAATCCCCCCCAAGGATAATCCCATTAGGATAATATGTAAGTAATTTTTAGTACAAAAATTTTATACTAAATAAATTAATGAAATATTGGAAAAGCTAGATGCATGTTGGCTTCAATTTCTGTTCTTCACTGCTTGTTTAACTTGGTTATCCATGTAATTTTTTCCTGGGAATCTCACAAATTGTATTAAAATTAACCACCTTCTTACCTCTTCTTCTCTCAGTTGCTACCAAAATTATGACTTTCACTGAGTAATGGAAAAATATTTAATAATGAAATTTGTTGTGACTTTAATTGCAACATGGAGAAGGTTTTCAAAAATTATTGAGATCTGTATGAATTCATTTTAGCATATATTTCTTCTTATCTACAGAATACGCTTTTTTCTTTAAAAACTTACCTATATTACAAATACAAATGAAGATACACACTGTCATGTGCTTTTAAATTTGATGTATAAGAATTGCAAGTGTTGCAAACAGATTATAGTCACCTGAAAGTCACATTCCCCTCCAAAAAATATCCCTAGAGTTCTTGTAACATATTATATCAACAAAGTTAATCACCATGTTCTAATTAAATTGATAGGGAGATTCTGAGATCAAATGCAGTGCATTATTAATAGCTACCAAGTTTATGGGATTAGTTTATTTTTCACTGCAGCTTTGTTACAGGTTAATGTACATCCACTTTTTTATTATTTATTTGTTTATTTATTTATTGACACCCTAGATATAAACTGATCTCCTAGAAAGCTTAAGCTTAGGAATCTCCAAAATTCTGTCCCCACTTTTATGAAATTGAAGTTAAAGATTAAAGAAAAATCGTTCCTTCAGGAAGGCTTTTGTTAGAAAATATTGTATTACCATCAGGGGAATGTCAGTAGGCAGAGTGGGAAACAACTTTATTGCTAGTAGGAAACTTGATGATGAGCAGTGTTCTTTTTTTCCTCCCAGAAATCTGAATGTATACAGGAAGTTTACTAGCCCTTTCTTCTATTTTCATTCCATTAACTTCTCATCAAAAATCTGAAATAATGCCAAGGAAGTGGAAATAAGAACTAAGGTCTTTTAGTCCTGCATTGAGATCTATGCCCTTTGAGATGCACAAAGAAGTGCCATCTCAGAAGACTTTATACCTTACAGTCACGGCATTTTGTGATCTGGGCATGACTCCTTCTCATTTGTACATCATATTTTAGATCCTAGAGGAATGTTTCCTGCCAGAAACAATATTTAATCCCATGATTAAATTAATCTATGAGTTTTTCTTTCTTTCCAATATGAGGCTCTTTCTTGGTCTGCTCTTTATTGGTGTAATGATTTTTAATTTGATTAACAATTTAGCAGGATAGAATAGATATTGAGCTCCTGTATATGGAAAACCATTAAAACAAATATGGAAGGAGGCAGTGGTAATCCTGGTTTGTGTAAGGCATTTTTTTTAGCTTCTTCTTTTTAAGACTATCCAATTTTTAAATAATTTTACTACCCTTGCCACTTTGCAGTATCCCTCTATTCCTCACCCATACAACTATGTTAAGGTGCTATTCACTTCTTTTCATTGTCGTTGCTTCTAGAAGTGCTTGTTGTACATTCGGCTTCCATCTCTGCTTTCCTGCTGGTGTCGACAGGAAATTGTATCACTTCAGTTGTTGCATTTTTACTGTGACCAACATGTAATATCAGTGATAAAAAGAAGAAAGAGGACAGGTATTGCTTTTCTAATGTTGGCCTGTGTCAAAATTACAGAAAATTATAGTTCTGGCACATGTCAGGAAACTATATGATTGACCCCAAAAACTTACCTCCTGGAAAATGTGAAAGAAGCTTCATCTCCTCCATTCCACCTGCGGTTCTGCTCATGGCACATCTTTTTTATATAACATTGCAGATCAACTCTCTGTTACTTCTTTTCATTGGTTGGTAAAGTGTCTTTCCAATTTCTAAATGTTCCTGAAGTACACTAGTTTTCACTTCATTTTTCAAAGACATGTTATGATGTCTGTTTTGAGTAAAATTCTTCCTGCCAGGCCTGGCTTGTATCCAGATGAGTAATTCTCTTTTTATGTAGATACTATGGACATTTCTTTCTCTACAATAGGTTTCTTTTTTATTATTTTAATAATTTATTTATTTATTTATTGTACATATCATGTAATTTCAACCATATTCATATTTCAATTATGCTCCATATTCATATTCAATTATGCTCTGCCTTTAAGTAAATTTTAGATGGATTTCTCCCAAAGAATATTGCTCACTTCCTGTTCATAGAGGGAAGCTCCTCCTTTACGGTCCTTCCATCTACTATATAATTTCCTTACATGAAAACAACTCTGTGCATAATGATTTTTCTCATGAAAACTTAGTGCTGCACTTTTAGATAAAGGCAAGGTAACTCAGAGGGTTCAGTTACCAGTACCAAGTAGGCACCGTCTGTGGCTCCTTTGTTACAGTCAGCTGGCTGAGTTTATTATGTGACACAGGGATTTGTAACACACAGTAAAGCCAGAAGGCCATGCTAGATGTGCAGCCTAGCCTGTTCAGGTTAATTGTTGCATGGATCACTAACTCCTTCATGTATAATGATGTCCTGGTCAGGATCACTACATTGCACATCCTGATCCACAAATAGCTTATAAGATTGTTATTATTATTTTTTAATTAAGATATTGATATTAATAACATATTAATAAGCCTAAGTACAAGGCACAGTTGAGCAGCGATGGGCTGTTCAAGATCACTAACTCTTTACCATAATGTGTTCTAGAAGGCTCCCAATAAAATTGTTCCCAATATTGTATCTCCAATATTATGATCTGCCTTGGGCTCTCCATCACAGTGAAAGGCATTGACAAACTAGGGCAAGTCCAGTGGAGGGCCATCAAAGTGCTCGGGGTGCTGGGCCACATAGCAGAAAAAGTCTGTATTTCAATAGCACGAAAAGGAGAAGACGAAGGGATATTTCCTGTGCTCAGCCTCACAGGTGACTAAAGAGAGGACATGTCCAGACTCTCCTGGAAACGAACAGTATAAGGACAAAGAGTAACAAGTACAAGGTGCATCCAGAGAAATACCAAGTCAATTGTACCATGAATGTAAACAAATGGGTGTCTCCTCAGAGCTATTGTGGAGTATCGTCTTTGGAGAAATTCAGAACTTAAAAAGGCAATGTCCTGAGCAACCTAACCTAATGTCAAAATAGTGCTGCTTTTTGTGGCAAGCAGAACCAGAGGTTCCCCTATAATACCCTCTGGTTAGATTGTTCTATGATTCAATGCTATTACTTTTCCACTTCTCTTCATAGAATTGTAGAATGGCCTGGGCTGAAAAAGACCATAAAGATCATCTAGTTTCAACCCCCCTGCTCTGGGCAGGGTTGCCAACCACTAGAGCAGGTTGCCCAGAGCCACATCCAGCCTGGCCTTGAATGCCTCCAGGGATGGGGCATGCACAACCTCTCTGGGCAACCTGTTCCAGTGCTTCACCACCTTCTGAGTGAAAAACTTTCTCCTAATTCCTAACCTTAAATCTCCCCTACTTTAAAACCATTCCTCCTTGTTCTATCACTACCAACACATGTAAACAGGTGTTCCCCCTCCTGTTTATATGCTCCCTTCAGGTACTGGAAGGCCACGACAAGATCACTCCAGAGCCTTCTCTTCTCCAAGCTAAACAAGCCCAGTTCCCTTAACCTTTCTTGTACTACAAGTAAAAGCTATGTGGAAGTGCAGAGGAAATAAATTACTCTCTACTTCCCACAAATGAGCGATGCTTGACCACGTCCTTGAAGCAGGGCCTCAACGCACGTAGCCAGTGTTCGGGAGGAGGACAGACGTTTTCGCAACGAGAGCCCACCCCTACCCTCTTCTTCCTTTTTCCACCTTTTATTGCTGAGTGTGACATCATATGGTATGGAATAACCCTTTGGTTGGTTTAGGTCAGCTGCCCTGCTGATGTTTCTTTCTCACTTTTTGCCCACCCCCTAGGAGGGTCAGAGAGAGTCCTGATGCTGTGCCAGCACTTCTCAGCAGCAGACACAACACTGGTGTGATACCACTGCTGTTCTAGCTACAAGTGCAGAGCACAGCACTGTATGGGCTGCTGCAGGGAAAGTTAACATCCCAGCCAGACCCAGTATATACATATATTTTTTTTCCCCTCTTTAATTAAATCATCCTTATCTCAACCCGTGAGTTGTTCTTTCCTTTACTTCTTCCCCTCCTCATCTGAGGAGGGGGAGTGAGAGAGCGGTTGTGGTGTTCAACTGCCTAGCACGGTAAAACCACCACAGAGTGGTGCTCCAGCCCTCTGATCATCTTAATGGCCCTCCTCTGGACCTGTTCCAAGAGCTTCAGATCCTTCTTGTGCTGGGGGCCCCAGGCCTGCATGCAGTGTTCCAGGTGGGGTCTCACAAGAGCAGGTTAGAGGGGGACAATCACCTCCCACTGCTGGCCACCCCTTTTTTAATGCAGCCCAGGACTCCTGCTCTACTCTGCACTGGTGCGGCCTCACCTCGAGTACTGTGTGCAGTTGTGGGCACCACAGTACAAAAAGGATATAAAACTATTGGAGAGTGTCCAGAGGAGGGTTATGAAGATGGTGAAGGGACTAGAGGGGAAGACCTATGAGGAGTGGCTGAGGTCACTTGGCCTGTTCAGCCTGGAAAAGAGCAGACAGGGGAGACTTTATCATGGTCTACAGCTTCCTCGTGAAAGGAAGTGAAGGGGAAAGTGCCAATCTATTCTCCTTTGTCAGCAGCGATAGGACCCGCGGCAATGGTGTCAAGCTGAGGCAGGGGAGGTTTAGGCTAGACATCAGGAAGAGGTTCTTCACTGAGAGTGTGGTTGCACACTGGAACAGGTTCCCCAGTCAAGTAGTCACTGAACCAAACCTGTCTGAATTTAAGAAGTGTTTGGACTGTGCACTTAGTCACATGGTCTAAAATTTTGGGCAGTCCTGTGTGGTGCCAGGAGTTGAACTCGATGATCCTTATGGGTCCCTTCCAACTTGGGATATTCTATGATTCTATGATTCTATGATAGCTGGCCTTCTGGGCTGCAAGCGCACACTACTGTCTCATGTCCAGCTTCTCATCCAGCAGGACCCCCAGTCCTTCTCTGCAGGGCTGTTCTCAAGTTCTTCTTCACCCAGTCTATATAAATACTTGGGATTGCCCCGGCCCAAGTGCAACACCTTGCACTTAGCCTTGTTGAACCTCATTAGGTTCTCAGGGGCGCACTTCTCCAGCCTGTCCAGGTCCTTCTGGTTGACCTCCCTTCCCTCTATTGTATCGACTGCATCACTCATCTTAATGTCATCTGAAAACCTGCTGAGGGTGCACTAGAGTCCATTGTCTATGTTATTGATAAAGATGTTGAAGAGCACTGGTCCCAAGACTGACCCCTGAGGGACACTACTTGTGACCGGCCTCCATCCAGATATAGAACCATTGACCAGAACTCTTTGGCTGTGACCAGCCAACCAATTCTTTATCCAACTAACAGCCCATTCTTCAAATTCATACCTCTCCAATTTAGAGAGAAGAATGTGGTGATGGACCATATCAAAGGCTTTGCTCAAGTCCAGGTAGATGATATCTATTGCCTTTCCTTTGTCCACTGATGCCGTCACTCCATCATAGAAGGCCACCAGATTGGTTTGGCAAAATCTGCCTTTGGTGAAGCCGTGCTGGCTGCCTCAGATCACCTCTTTATCTCGTGCATGTCTTAACATGTCTTTCAGGAGGATCTGCTCCATGATCTTCCCAGGCAAAGAGGTGAGGTTCACTGGCCTGTAGTTCCCTGGGTCTTCCTTTCTCAAGGTCTTCCTTTCCTTTTAATGCTGGCACTCAAAACAGTTTGGATATGTTATTTATATTTGACTCTTCAGCATTACTATCAGAAATAAAATTCATTACAACAATACTAAAAGGACTTTCATCTTGCTTTTAACTATTTTCTCTATACCCACACGTCATACTGTTCTGTATGACTATATTTAACTTGTTTACTGGGTTTCTGCTAACTTACATTCACTTATGTTTCCTAAGGGCTAACATTTAAGGATTAGAATACAACTTGAAATTCTAGGTGCCTAACTGAAATAAAAATAGGCTCTATTATTTCTTGTAGGAGCTTCTGAATAATATTTTTAGTGTTACTGAGCTGCATCTATAGCTGTTGTAATAGGTGATCAGTGGGTTTGCACACTGCTTAACACACAGGTACTCCTATTTTTTATATTCTTATTTTTTAGACAGTGCAACAGGTAGGAGTGGGAATAGGATTACAGAATCACAGAATCACAGAATCATAGAATTGTAGGGGTTGGAAGGGAACTCAAGAGATCATCAGGTCCAACCCCCTTGCCAAAGCAGGTTCCCTAGAACAGTTTGCACAGGTAGGCATCCAGACGGGCCTTCAATATCACCGGAGAAGGAGACTCAACAACCTCCCCGGGCAGACTGTTCCAGTGCTCCGTCACCCTCACCATGAAGATGAAGAGATCTTTTTTTTTTTTTTTTTTTTTTTTTTTTTTTTTTTTTTT
>NC_048894.1:75784903-75810392 GCF_011077185.1 Oxyura jamaicensis
TTTTTTTTTTTTTTTTTTTTTTTTTTTTTTTTTTTTTTTTTTTGTACCAGGGAGCCCAGAACTGGACACAGTACTCCAGGTGAGGCCTGACTAGGGCAGAGAAGAGGGGGAGGATCACCTCCCTTGACCTGCTGGCAACACTTCTTTTAAAGCACGCCAGGATTCCATTGGCCTTCTTGGCCACCAGGGCACACTGCTGGCTCATGACCATGGGTGTCGTCCACCAGGACCCCCAGGTTCTTCTCTGCAGAGCTCCTCTCCAGCAGGTCATCCCCCAGCCTGTACTGATACATGTGGTTGTTCCTTCCCAAGTGCAAGACTCTACACTTGCTCTTGTTAAACTTCATTTGTTTTTTTCCTGCCCAAATTTGCTCAAGGAGAGTCACCGCTGAGAAGATTGCAAGGCCAACCATTGGCAAATGGCAGAAATAAAAACAACTTTCAAGACAGAAATGTTACTGTGAACATTATTGGTGAATCATATACACAAAACTGACTGGAATTAGGGTTGGTCATTATTTCCTAATGCTAAAGAGAAATGCAACCATAAAAGAGATTAAACAGTAACCGGGAAATTACATAGAAACTTATGAATCACAGAATGTTAAGGATTGGAAGAGACCTTGAAAGATCATCTAGTCCAATCCCTCTGCCGGAGCAGGAAAAAACAATCATGTCATACAGGAATGCATCTAGGCCGGTTTTGAATGTCTCCAGAGGAGACTCCACAACCCCCCTGGACAACCTGTTCCAGTGTTCTGTATTTTCTCTTTTCTGAAACAAAGACAGCTTGAAAAAATAATAAAGAGTAAAGAAAAATTCAATCAGGGAGGAGACACCTTGGACATGAAACAGTCAGCCTCTGGTTTGATGCTGCCAGTAGTCACCTCATAAGCATTGCTATCACAGCCAGGGGAGTAGCCTGCACCTAACTAGGGCAGTGAGTGTGGGGTGCAGCAAGTGGGGAACCACATCTTATGGTGCATGTCTGTAAACAATTCAGAGGTGCTTTCTCAACAGTCCATGGATTAGTGGACTGTAGGAAATAGCAGGCATATGTATGCAGAGAAAGCACCCACATCTCCCACAGGAGCTGTGTTCAGTCAGGAAACCTGCACTCCCAGGTGAGGGGATGTGCAGGTAAACCACATGGCTTTTGGGGGAGCTGTGCCCATAACCCTGTGTGTGAGTAGGGAAAGAGATTAGATCTTTTAGCTGTTCATTAGACTTTGTAAGTGGGTAGGATCATGGTTCATGTGTTGCATTATTGATATCGATCCTGAATGTATAATTCACTCATTGCTGGTTAATTACATCACTAATAAATCAGTGAACCACTTTCAGAATTGGTTTAAACTATATGAACTGAGCAGTTTTTCACATGATAGTTAACTACAGAAAGCTCTAAAATTTGGATACAAAGTCAACCCCTTGAGTAGCATTTCTTTGTTATGTTCTGTTTTTGGGGGTATTAGATTTTGGTTACTTCTTTTAAAACTTATTCTGCTTGTGTATTGCATGCACAATTTGGTTCTATTTTAAAGAAAATAATTCAATTAGACATTTATTCAAATGTAAAATACATGCAGTACATGAGTAAATATAAGATGAACGAACCCTCTTCTATATGTCATAGTTTTCAAAGTAGCCAAAGGTGGGAGATTTCCTTGCAGCTACATTCTAGCAATACTATAGGGTTCGTGTTACTGAGGCTGGTGCTTAGCAGTATGGCATGTACTTCTCTTTCTTCCGTTTTGTAGAAGGTGCTAGATTAATAATCTCTACCTCCAATGGCCAGATGAGAGATAGTTCTCCTATGTGTAATTCTGTTTAATCAAGATACTAAATTTACTATCTATTCCATAGAAAATAATAAGGTGGATATGGTTAGCTCACTAACTATTAAGATAAGGGTGGCTTATATTTTAGCTAAGTTACTGAAAAAAATCTCAATTTAGAGGATATAAGCAGCGAAGAATTTTATGCACACTTTGTAGACTACTTGTTAAACTACAGAATAAAAGAAAAAATGAGAAAGAGAAAAAAGAGGATGGAATAAAGGGGAAATAAAATGAAACTTGAGGAAAAGTGAATAAAACACAAGTATCACATATAGGTCGAATCCATTGCTGTTAGTAGTGATATCAACTTTGGTATCACCAGTTTCCAGCTCTGGCTGGGTCTGCCCAGGGCAGCTGTCAAGCAGATCAGTGCTGCCAGATGAGATCCCGATGTTGCAGGAAATGTTAAGTATAATAGTCATGGTAGTACAGTTTTCCTTCCCACTTTGTTATCTCCAATAGTTTACTTTTCCTTTGCATATCTTTTTGAAAGAACCAAAAGAGATCTATAATTTAAATCTTTTCACTATTTTATCAATCATTTAGGCCTCCTTCTCTATGAACTTGTTTTAGTCCACCAGTTGCCAATTCTACTCTCCTTTGTAAGGGACAGATGATCATAACACAGTTCTTTGTGATGCCAATGCACTTATTATTATTATTATTATTGGTATGAAAGAATCTAGACTTTCAGTAGTTAATTTCAGTTTATAAAAATTTCAGTTTATACAATTTCAGTTTAAAATCAATTTATACAAAAGGATGAAATTTGCTGATGTTTTAGAAGTACAGAACATGATTCAAAAGGTTCCTTATAATTTCAAAATGTTATGCAGTGTAATTAAATTACAAAGGATCTGGCTCATACAAAGCATATTTGTCTGACACTACTTTAATTGGTTCAGATTAACGGACACAATCTTGTATTAATAGAGGAAGGTTTGAGTAAAGGAATAAAGGCCATGATATAAGGAGTATTGCTAGCTGATGATGAATGACCTTATGACATTTTTTTTCCTTTTTATGAAGAAAGATTTTGCTTATGTGATATTCTTTTCCTCCTTGCTGAACAAATCATACTCAAAAAAGTTCAAGCCATTAATATTTTTCATGACATAGCTCCTTTGTCTGACTACTAGGTGATGTGTGAGTACATTTATCAAAGCAAAGAAAATAATTGCAGTGTGGTTGTTCTTTAATGTTCCAAACATCTTGTGAACCAGATAGTGCCAGTTGACAACAAGACCCAGACCTGAAAAAATAAGATTTTATCTTTGTTAACCTGTTATTTTGCAAAATTTGATCTATGTTCTCTTACTATTGTTCTCTTACTATGTTCTCTTACTTTTCTCTCTAGTTAATAATATGATTCTTGCAAATAATTTTCTTTGAAGTAATTTAAATGGAAAATGTAATATCTCTAATGGGGAGAGCCAGAGGGCAAGTCTGTGGGGTCTATTTATTTATTTATTTATTTATTTATAAGATCTGTACTTTTTGATAACTTGCATTAGTCAGATTTTCTGAAAATAATCATTTTTACGATTAGCATGCATGGCACTGAATACATCAAGGTGATAGAAGTCAGTTAGGGAAATAAATTCTGTAAGTTCATTCATATGTAATTCAGATGTATCAACTGCTGCCTTTAAATGGTAATTTACATAATTTGCAGCTTGGCAATTTCACGTTTTAAGTGAGTCATATTTCAATTAGTCTGAAGTTAGTCTACCAAACTGTAACAAAATTTGTGCCCAGATGAAAAGTGATTACAGACTATAGTGCATTTCTCATCTCTTTAAAAATGACTGTATATATAAGGACACATACAAATTAATATTAAAATAATTATCGAGTCGCCTGTCAGCAACACTAAATGCCCTAAAATGCTTAAAAGTTTTCAGACTATGCCTGTATGATAAAAATAAAGTGGCTCAAAAGATGTTAATCTGTCAGATGAAATGGTTGGCATTAAGAACTGGATACTTACAGTTTTTTCTTGGTAGGGTTTATTTTGGAACAGATATAGTCTGGTTCAGTGTGACTTTTCCTGTTAGCAAGGTGAGTGCAGGAACGGTACTCCTCAACTGCATCTTCTTGCAACACAGAGATTCTCTGGAATCTGCTGGAATCTGCTGGAAATTCTCTGCAAAAACACAACAATCTGAGCTAAAGCTCTCCTGCAGTGGCATCCTTGGGCTCTCAATAACCCTGGTAAATGAGAACTTTACTAGCCAGTTACCCAAGTGTCAAGGGCACGGAGACCCTCTGCTCAGGCTTTCCCCAACAGATTGGCTGCATTGGAAAGACTGCATGTACTGTCAGGGAATGGAAAAGTGATGGTGCAGGCCTCACAGGCACTCACATACCTCTTGACAGTAGGGAGTATCCAGTGCAGCACACAAGAATCTGCTGTCTTAGTACGCTTTTGCAAAATCCATTTGATTTCATAGCTATCAGTTTGAGTTCACAGAGTGGTGCCATTGAAAATACTGCCAAGTTTTTTGTTGTGTTCCTTTTAATGTTCCATCTTCAGCTGTACAAATCTCCCAGGAGTCAGCCTTATCTTAGTGAAGGTTAGTCGGCATACACTTACCATTAAGTACAAGAGGATACTATTGAATCTATGTGTATATCTTTTGGGCATATTTTAAGGACCTTTCTAATTTGGAAATTCAGGAATTTTAGGATATTTTTAATGATATAAAATTTAGTGACACCTGGTTTTATTCATAATTACAATATATCTTTATTTCAAAATCAATGGTTTCATATGTGTCTTAGATGTGCTAAATAAGAGAGAGAACTGTATCATCTAGGTTGTTCTCTCATCAAAGCAATATGTGAATAAAGGATTTTTCTGACTTGAGAGCTGTAAGTCACTTTGCATCTTATTTTTCTTAATATAATTTAAGAAAAATCAAGGGACAGCAGCAATGAATATTAATCTAAGAAAAAAAGTATGTATATATGTGTAAGTAAACTTTCCCACCCTGGAATAAATAGAACATGTTCAAAATGCAGCTATTGAAAGTGGTTATTATTCAGTAGCCTACAGTGCTGAGTTCTCAAAAATTGTATGCATGTACTCAGTTCTTCATTGTTTTTCTTAAACCAGCTTATGATAGAATTTTAAATAACTAAAGGCAATTTTCTGAAATCACTGTCTGGGAGGTGAGGTGAGAATAAGGGCAGTGCACATATAGCAAGTTAGCTGATATTTCCAGGATTCCTTTCACAACATAATAATAGTAATTTATACCAGGCAAAATGAGTTTTAATTGAACATCTTTCAAGCTGCAGTTCATGGAGTAGTTTGGATTAATGTTAGTAAATGTGGAGAGCTTAATGCTCAGTTTCAGAGCATATAATAACCTTCTGTTTTATCAACATGCCAGACTGGAGCTTAAAGCATATTTGGCATATTTACATATTCATACTGCACTGTTACTGTGCAGTTTCTGCAATGTCACATTGGAGCTACACAGTGAGAAAATGTAAAAGCAGGTTAGTATTACGGCTGTTCAGAATCTCCTTTTTTTCTTTTCTTTTCTTTTCTTTTCTTTTCTTTTCTTTTCTTTTCTTTTCTCCAATTGTTTTATTAACAGATGGTTTCTTAGGCCAAGTATTTGCACAATAACTAATGAAACTAATTTGTTGCTTGCTCAGAATGTAATATTTTGATTAGAACATTTTAGTTTCAGGTCTATGTTTCACATATATAAACTAAATTATGAACAGTTTGTAATTGCTCGTTTCTGCATGCAGTTCAATTTGGCAGAATTATGGATGCATACCATGAAGAGAAAAGAAGGAAAAATTAGGTTTAATGCTTGGAGTTTTGGAGATATTCATTCCAGTAGTGGCGAGAATCTTATTGCACAGTTGCAGCCTGTATTTAAAGCCACCATATTAATTAATAGTAAATTTGTAAAAGTGGCAGCCTCTCTGTATTGTAATTGGGTCCTCATTTTTTGAAGGAAATTGACCATTTCAAGATCCGCATTGTACTTAGACATTTTGTTCACCAACTAGGGAATGTTGTGATTTATTTCAATAGTATAATTGTCACCCTTTCATTTGTTTTCAGTGAACAACCAGTCAAACCAGTACTGCTCATATACTTATTTAAAAGCACAGAGAAAAAAAAAAAATACAAACATCCAAACGTACATGTATGTATGTATGCCTAGTCATATATAATTCATGGAAACTTCCAAGAAAAAGAAAAAAAAAAAAAGTCATAAGATCAGTATAGTATCTTGCCTTCAATCAAAGAAAAGATGTTAATCTTAACTGTGAAAGGCAAGACTCCTCAGGTCTAAGAAGTGCAGTACATGGGAAAGCAATATTCTCTGCTGTTCTGTTAGTTAAATACAAACATATGCTGGGCAGAGGAAGCAATGGCTCTGGACAGTGAGTTGTTTCACCTTTACTCAGTCACATAGCTTCCTGCTTCCTTCTTCATTCATCTAAAGCATGAAAGAAGAACACATCCCATTGCAATCCATTTTTGGATTACTTTTCCTGAGAAAATATGCATAGGTTTTAACAAACAACAGCTTTGGCTTGAAAAATAATATTTTAACTCAGTTTATAAAATTTCAAAATAATTATTCAATTCTGGATAACATTTTTTTAACATCTACCAAGTGGCTTAGACACAATGCTTCTGTAGATTAGCTCTTAAAGTTAGAATAGCTGTCAGATTAAAAAAGGTAAATGTAGATATCAATGTAGATATGTGATTAATTCATGTTTGTTTTAATCACATCACACTACATCAGGGCAGAATAACATAACACTAAGTGACAAAAATGTAACCTAATCTGAAACTACACGATTCACTTAGAGGCAGGAGTATGAACTTTTGGAATAAAAATCAAATAACTTCAAAGTTCATCATTCCCTTCCCTTTTTCATTCTCTCTCTTTCTCTCTCTCTCTCTTTTTTTTTTTTTTTTTTTTTTTTTTTTCCCCAAATTTAAATAAAGTGTGGTGGTGCTATTTGAAAAAGCTTTCCTGGGAAAACCAAGTCACCCTGGCAAAAAAGGTTAGATACAAGAACAATAAAGAAAACTATAGGATACTGCATTGTCTTTTGGCACAAACGCCTTGCTCTGCATTGCATCCTAAAGATAGTGATATTAAGAATAGATAAGTTTACCTTTTGGTTTTACACTTCAATTGATTTTGAAACTGTGGAGTTTGACAGCAATGACCATCTGTGGCATTCAAAGATTATTAATTTTACTGTGGATATAAGTATGTACCAATGATTTACAGAAGGTAAATCAGTCGTAGCCCAAGTTAGGGAGATTCAATTTTCAACTGTTTTTAGACATTTAAAGATGTGCATACACCTAGATTAATTCCATCTTAATGAGGCAGGCAAGTTTCTCACAGTCATGACATTGGATCTTTCATAAAGGGAAAGAAATAGCAGCTCTTAGGTCTTAGCTGTCCCAAGTCATGGCTATACATCATTTCATTACAAGAAGTGATGGAGTCCACAGTGGTGAGACTCATTGCCTGGAAACCTCAAGCCTCGAGTCACGCAAATGGATCCAGATCTATCAGCATCTTAAACACTTCCTGAATAACCAGGAAAAGTCTGATGTGTACATCCAAGCATCAGGATCTTCCCATTCTTCCAGAATGGTTTGTAGCCACTTGCCATTGTTTAATTATTGTAATGGTTCAGCTCCTACTTATTCTTCTTGTCATTTTTAATACTCATATTTCAATTTAAGAAAACACTTTCTGAATGTGAGCAACTATAAGCATCTTGCATCACACCCTTCTGGACTTTTTTTTTTTTTTTCTATATCAAATACATCTGTAGTCAAATTTTTAGAAATATTTCAAGGACAGATGTGCTCCTCAGTTAACAATAGTGCTGTCAAAAGAATGGCATATCTTCTGTCTTCCGTAGCACTTGAAGCTTCCATTTGTCTTGAATTTCTGTAATAAATGCATCATTTGTGACAGTTTTTTTTTGTTTGTTTGTTTGTTTGTTTGTTTTTTCCTTCTGTTCAGTGTGGGCAAAACTTGTCTGTTCCCATTTTCATGTATCATGATATCTGCAGTATAAGGAGAAGTGTATACATATGTATATGTGTTCTTTCCTGTCCTCAACTCTACTGCAGTCAATAATGTTGACACCAAAATAGGCTACAGACAATTTTTTAATTTTTTGGTTATGTACTGATGAGAAAAAAAAAAAAAAAAAAAAAAAAAAAAAAAAACTGAAAGTAGTGGATAACTTTTTACCAGCATACACAGTAAAGTAATACAAGGTGACTATTCTGTGATATATGAAATAGTTTATACACTACACTCTACACTATACTAGAGGTCATTTCTCAGTTATGGTTGTTCAAGGCAAACATTTTCTTCTGCAAGCCATGGCATGGACCTGTGATTGAAGCAGGTATTTGCTCTCTTAGTTGTACTTTGGAACAGATTATAATAAATAGTCAGTGTTTCACTGTTAAAGTTACGGTTTTAGTAATGATCTATTCTTCATTTTGGTATGTAGTATTTATAAAATACACTCCGTAATTTCTAGGGAAATACTTTCAAAACTGGCTTTCAGATCTACGGCAGTTTCTTCTGGCTGTATTGGGAGTCATGAAACCAAATATCTGTGTATTGTTCTGAAAATTTAGGGGCAGATGTCATGCAGCAGGGAGCAAACAAAGCTGTTACTGACCTAAGGAGATTTCCTCAATGCTGTGGTGTTGGTGACAAATTTAAATATCTGAAGAACCTTGTAGAGTCCTTTATTTCTGACACAAACTTGACAGATTTGACTTACTGTTTCACCATTTTTTCATCTGCACCCCTCCTTATTTAGCTGAAGCTTTTAACACATAGATATTACTTGTAACTATTGTTTTCCTTCTCTCATAATTATTACATCAACAGATATCACAGAAATAAATATTTTCACAGAGACTTATGATGACTTTGCCTATTATGCAGGCAGGCAGACTCCTTAACCCTTTTTCATTCATAAATATGAGTTACAGTAATATGAGTCAAGCATTATTCTCCATCTATTCTAGGAACTATTATGTCCAGGGGTAACCTGGATATTTCTTATATTTCATTAACATCCTTTGTGACTTTTTAAGCAATACTGATCTAGGTTCAGATCACTGCTTAAGGATTAATGATTAACTGGAAGGTGTTGAAGCAGAAGGCGTAGATGAAAACCATTAGCTTCAAGAATTCCTTAGCTTTTTTTTTACAAAACAAAGCAACACCCTTTCTCCACCAAATAACCCCAAGACCAAATAACACAACAAAAGCAGAAGAGACAAAGCTAGTAAATTTGAAATATTTTTTGAAATAAAAATGATAAATAACCAATGTGCTGTATGAATTTAATTAAAATTTGATACGTATTAACAAATCTCACTAATATTAGTTATTAATTTACTCTGAAATTGGTGTAAACTGAATATGTACTTTATGCATAAGCACCATCTGGAAAAGTGTGGGTGGAATTAAAGTAAAAAGCAACTACTGCAAAAGTAACACAAAAATAAAAGCGAACTCTATTTATTAGCTAACATTGTTTTTTCTTCTTTACAGCAGATGCTGGAGAGCATCAGAGAGTTGAAAAACCACCATGATAACATTTTAATTGAAAAAAAAAAAAAAAATCCGAGACAGTTGAAATGTTTTTCCCTATTTTTCTATACAAAAGTCAAGTCAACTTATTTCTATAAAGCATTCATGTAAAGTACCTCAAAATTATCTATGGTGAAACAGAAAATAATGAGATGGCATTTGGGGAAACAGCTTCAGTGAATTTTATAAAGAGAGTAAACCAAACAAATGAAATTGAACCCACTGCTTCACAGTGTGAATATGAACTTTTACAACAACATCAATGGTAAACTTTTACATTTACAGATTTACACTGTGAATCCTGTTCCTTTAGTCCTAACTAGGTAAAGATAAGAGTCTCAATCCTATTTAAGATCAGCTGATGTAGTGTTTTTGTTTGGCTGGTTGGTTAGCTTGGATTTATTTTATATGTATACATTGCTATTACCATTTACCTTCTTAATTCGTTTTAGTTACAATTGTATTTGGTATTGGGATTGGCACTGTTTGCTTTGCGACCAGCACTGTTTAACATTTTTGCAAGTAAATGGACAGTGGGACTGAGTGCACCCTCAGCTGTGTGATGCAGCTGACACACTGGAGGGAAAAGATGCAATCCAGAGGGTCCCTGATAGTCTTGAAAGGAGGCCCTGTGTGAACCTCATCAAGTTCAAAAAGGTCAAGTGCAAGGTCCTGCATCTGGGCCAGGGCATTCCTAAACACAAATACAGTCTGGGCAGAGAATGGACTGAGAGCACCCCGAGGGTACTGTTTGACGAGAAGCTCAACATGAGCAAGCAAATGTGTGCTTGCAGGCCAGAAAGCCAAGCCTATCCTGGGCTGCATCAAAAAACATGGGGCCGGCAGGTTGAGGGAGATCCCCTCTCTATACTCTGCTCTCATAGGAACCTACCTGGAGTCCTGTGTTCAGCTCTGGGCCCCCCAGCACAAGAAAGTCATGAAAGTATTAGAATGAGTCCAGAGGAGGGCCACAAAGATGATCAAAGGGCTGGAGTACCAGGGTTGTGCAGTATAAGGATCAATGGCACGGGAACAGGTTGCCCAGAGAAGTTGTGTATGTATGACTTGAAAAGTGTTCAAGCCCGGGTTTGATGGAACTTTGAGCAACTTGGTCTACTCTCTAGGGTAGGAGGGTTGGAATTAAATTATCTTTAAGTTTCCTTCCAACCCAAATCATTCTATGATTCTATAATAACAATACTAGCTAACAAAGTGCAGCAAACACTATTATGTGAAAAGACTAACTGCAATACAATTTAAATTAGTTCTGAGCTTAGTATTTATGTTGGGCAAATCTATGATTCTACTTCAATATATAATGGTGGAACAAGCCATTTGACGATACCTAAGTGATTAAAAGGGAAAACAGAATCAACCAATGCAACCGTTAATAATATTCTACAATACCTAATAAACAATATTAGTAATTACTAATAGCATATTTCTCAACTTCTCATATTTTTCCTGTAAATAATTCTGATTTAATTTATTTATTTTTCTTACATTTCAGTTTTTTATTTTGTGGGAAAAAAAGGGGGGATTGAAATGGCTTGAACCTCCCTATGACAGGGAGGTTCAGCTGAATATCAGGAAAATGTTCTTCACTGAGAGGGTGATCTGGCACTGGAGCAGGCTTCCCAGGGAAGTAGCCATTGCACCAAGCCTGCTGGTGTTCAAGAAGCACTTGAACAACACTCTCAGACACATGGTCTGATTTTTTGGGTGGTACTTTGGGGACCCTGGAGTTGGACTCGATCCTTTTGGGTCCCTTCCAACTCGGGATATTCTATGATTCTATGATTTTAACATATGGGTAGACACATATGTATTGTCATCTGTAAACCTTATTCCTAGAAGCATGTAGAATTCATAAGCATAAAGAATTCATGTGACATGGTAACCAGATGCACTTTGACTGATCTCCTCTGTGTAAATTTCTTGTATGATATTTCTTTACAATTTATATTCCTCTTTTATAGTTAAATAAATATTTAGTAAACAATGGTGACAATCCATTACATTTAGAAGGCATTTCTTATATTTAAATTTTCTTATATATATGTTTTGAGTTAGATTACCAAAATTTTAAATTGTGAAGTGTTTCAGACTTTTTCCTGCAGTTCTGCTAAAAAACATTTCTTTTGTGAAAACAGAACCTTGTGTGACTACATCACCCTGTGATATATGATCATAAGCGAACATCCCCCAAGATATCCTTCAGATGTACTGGATGCACTTTCCAGTCTTTACTGGAAGGCTGTATTTAGACATGACATTCAATCCCAAGTGATTACATTTTTGACTATGTAGCCAGATTATGAACAATCTATTGTATGAAATGCAATCATTCAGGTCAATAGGTCATGTCAATAGGTCATATCAAGAAGAGTTATAATTTATGGCTGACCAACAACAAACTAATAAGCAACCACAAATACAGTTATTCTAATGATAATACTTGTATCTGTCTTACATATTACGCTATTACTGATATACTTCTGAAAAGCTCTTCTACAAATAAATCTGACTTTACTAGTGTGAATTGTTTTTTTAATGAAAAAAAAAAAGTCAAAAAAAGTCAATATTTGTGGATGAGTAGAGGAGGTGTTACACATTTATAATGACACTGATGTCTGGAGAAATTAAATGTTAATATTTACTATATTACAGTTTAGTAACAAAACAGAATACTTGATTAAGTATATATCTGACAAAACAATGAACTGGGTCATTTTTTGAAGCAGGTAGGTAGATCCAATGGTCTCACAGAGTATGAGGGAAGGAGTTAAAATGCAAACAGACATTCCGTAGTTCAACAGTATTAACATTGGCACATATTTTTTTTAAATACATGTACATTCAATTTTGGAAAGCAGTTCACTCACTTCAAAGTTTGCTTCACTGGCAATCAGCAGTTTAATTTTCTACTTCCGTTAAGTCCTTTAGAAAATTTACTCTTAGGAGTACAGCTTCGTCTTCCCTTAAAAAGCAAAAGCATTTTAAAGTTTTTCGTGCTTCCATCCTGTAATGCATCCAAAATTCATAGACCCTCATTTTTCCTTTTTCAGTATAGTCAATATATGCTCTATGATTATTATGAAAGACTCATCATTATGTAGTATAATCTGATAAGGCTTATGATACAATGTATTTGTAACTATTTTGTCCTCTCAGACTCCTATGGCTGAGAGGATTTGATCAAAAGGTCAAATCCTAGCCACCTTCCCATAAATACAGAGCTGACTGAACTTTTGTGAACACTTGTATGGACCAGTTCGCCAAGGTTCTTCCTCACAAAAGATCGTAATGACTTCAGTTCCATATAACTAAGACATAATTTGCCAAGCTTAAAGCATTGTTCTTTAACAATTTAGAAAATTGATATGTTCCATCTATGAAGCATATTTTAATTTATGGTGTGTTTACTACCAGAAGTGTGAAAAACTATATCAATACCAAATGTATTGCTCTGTATTCACATGGTGTACCATGTGCTTCCCACAGCAGAAACTTGCAAAATGAAAGGAGCTAGGGAAGGTTTCAATCACAGTAGAATAGTTGTAACGACCTGACACAATTTTTAATGCATGATCATATGAAAAGCAACACTAAAATTTTAATCTCACTGCAAATCTATTGACATACAACATACTAAAAATGTGCAACTGAGATAAAGAGTAAATTCAACTTTATGTAGTCATGTATGGTTCACTGAATGCTTTTATAACTTTCATGTGATTTCTTTGGAAAAAAAAAAAAAAAAAAAAAAAAAAACCTCTTAGAATAATGTGGAAAAGAATAACTGATTTATAGTAATAGTAAGTTACAACCAGATATAAAAATTAAACTTTTAAATTGATCTCATTATAAAACTAAGAATAGGAAAAAAAAAAAAATCTTGAGATCTATATCTTTACTTAAGCAAGTTATATTTCCTAGTGCTACTATAAATCTTAAGTAATATGTTTATTAATCCCAAATAACAGAGAGATGATTGCATAAAGTTATTACTGAACCAAGCTTTTTCTCCTTAATGTTTCAGTAACAGCAAGGTGACTTTACCCAGGAGATGTCAGCAGTATGGCTTCAACTAATAAACAGACACTTTATATATGAAAACCAACACTTTATATTCTTTGTTTTGCTTAAATTGAAATAAAAGTGTATCTTTACGCCTAAAACAATTTTTATATAAGATAGTTAAACACTTCCCTTGAAAATTGTTTTCAGATCACATTCATAGCACTCCTGCACTTGCAGTTTGTTTTGACCATGACATTTTCCCTTGCTATCATTATAATACACTTTTTCATTCTAATAAACACAAAGTTTAAAGAGAATTTATGATGCGGGAAATTTGGGTAACATAAATATCAAATGTTTTCAGTTTGTTTAGTCTTAATGTCAAACAAATGCATTCTAAAATTTGAATCTGATTTATTACACCATAAACAATGCTTACTGTGTTAAGGGCTATTTGAACCTTTATAATACCTACCATTTAAAAAACAAAAAGTAAAAAAAAAAAAAAAAAAAAAAATCTCAGTATCAGCCAGACTGCTTATCCTACTAGCAATGCTTCCACTTCTTGTTTTATCTTGAGAATTCTCAGGTTTTTGCACAGGTCAAAGGGGAAACATTTTTTGTGTACATGAAGTAAATTTGTCATGCTAGTCATGAAAGAGTAATGGATCTTTTCAGAAAGCATTCATTTTATGGTATATACACCTGAACAAACTTTGGCTTCCCAATTTCAGATTTCTTACTGCATGTTTGTTGTTGTTGTTGTTTGTTTGTTTGTTTTCAGAGCATCTTAAACTGTTGTCATTTAGGTTAAGATTCAGGATAGAAAATTGGGATTTCAACTATTCCCATTCCAATTTTCTCTTAACTCAAATTCTTTATTTAAGAGAGAGAAACTTTTCAATTTTACGTACTTATATTTTCTACAATAATGTTTAATTTAAAATGAAACTTTCTTGTGTGCAGAATACTTTGTGAACATAAACACCTTTTTTGGAGAAAATCTTCAACAACTCATCTCCTGGGAAAATATATTTGGATGCTTATTTTCTTTTCTAACAATTGTCATAGTCCTTGGTGTTTCAAAGAAAATTGCCTGATTAAATAGTTCAGCAGCAATGAATCTAGGGAGTTTCTTACTGGGTGTTTTGGGGTGTTTCTGCTGAACTAGAACTGGGTTAGTCTTCGACTAAACTATTGCATAACTTGGTCACTTCTCCACCTTCTCTGTTTTTGGGGTATCCTTTCCAAATTAAAAAGAAATTGAAGATGATTTGAGACCTCTAAGCATCCTGGAGTAAGGTAACTGTTCTTAAATCTGTAGAAATAAAGCCCTTAGTCCTGTAGTACATTACTAACACTCCTAGCAATAGGCCATGAGCCTTGTATTGAGTTTGCCAAGCTTCCTAACTGAAGCTTGTCAGCCTTACTCTGATTTGACTTGATTTGGTCTTCCTAGGGCTGTTTTATTTAATTTAACTGCAACAGCAGTCTCATTCCCTTTATTTCTGTTTATTTTTGTATGGTATAACCATAGTATTTATATATAAGGTAGCAACAAGATGTCATTCTGTGTAGAATGAGACTCTATCTAGCACAAAGAAATACAGGCCCAGTATGATCAGAGAGGCCTTGAGAAGAGCAAAGCAAGAAGAGCTGTACAGAGCAGTATGGGCACAAGGCAAAGCAACAGGGTGCAAATCTCAGAGTCTCCAAAACTATAAAGAACTCACAGGTAGTCAGTAATAACTCAGACAAAAGCCACCAACAGAAGCCACCCATCAGACAGAAGCCACCAATATCTGGGCCTAGAGGGGCATGACAAAAGTAAGATTAACACTAGGAATAGAAACAGGTTGTTGGAAACATGTAAAACAATTTAAACTATATATATATATTTTTTTTTTACATATACAAATGAACATACTATATATAAGTAATATTATATATTGAAAAAATGTATACATGAGAATATATAAAATATAAATGTATACATATCTTTCTGTTTTTATGTAATACTAAAATATAAATTGTAAGTCTTTGTTAGACAGTTAAGATTTCAGTGGTATTAATAAATTATTGGATTTACACATCAGCTATTCCCTTTCTCCCTGTAAGATTTTTTTTAGTGCAACAGAAATTACTCAAACAAATAGCTTGACTACAGGTGCCCGGGTGTGTTTTAATTCACCTTACTGGTTTGACAATTTGTACTGGGGTTATGTGGCAATGTAGCAGGTGGGAGCTGCAGGGGTGGCCTCTGTGGAGAAGAGTCCAGCAGCTGTCCCATGTTAGATAAGGGCCAGTTTCAGATGGCTCCAAAAGGCATGCACCACTGGTGAGAGATGAGCCAGTGAGCAACACTGGTTGTGCCTCTGTGAAAGCATATTTAAGAACGGGAAAAACACTGCTGCACAAGAGCAGCTGGGAGAATGAAGAGTGAGAACCAGCCCTGTAGACACCAAGGTCACTGCAGAAGGAGGGCAGGAGGTGCTCCAGGCACCGGAGCAGAAGTTCCCCTGAGGCCTGTGGAGAGGCCCCTCGTGGAGCAGACTGTCCCCCTGCAGCCCATGGGTCCCACAGCGGAGTAGATCTGCAGGCTGCAGCCCGTGGAGGAGCCCCTGGCAGAGCGTGTGGATGTGGCCTGGAGGAGCTGTGGCCCACAGGAGCAGGCCCCGGGCTGGAGCTGCAGCCTGTGGAGAGGAGCCCACGCAGGAGCAGGGGATTTGGGGGGAGCTGCCACCCATGGGGTATCCATGCTGGAGCAGTTTGCTCCTGACGGATGGACCCCGTGGTATGGACCCATATGGGAGCAGTTCTTGAAGAGCTGCTGCCTGTGGGAAGCCCCTGCGGGATCAGTTTGGGAAGGACAGCATCCCGTGGGAGGGACCACACATGGAGCAGGGTCAGAGAGTGACCATGAAGGAGCAGCAGAGACAAAGCATTACAGACTGACGTTATCCCCCATTCCCCATTGCCCTGTGTCACTCGGGGGAAGAAGTGGAAGAAGGTGGAATCGGGGAAAGTTGTTTTTAGTTTGCTTTTAGTTTCTCACTGCTCTGGTCTGATATTAATAGGCAATAAATTATATTGATCTACCTACTTTGAGTCCGTTTTGCTCATGATGGTAATTGGTGAGTGACCTCCCTGTCCTTGTTTCAACCCTTGAGCCCTTTTCCCTGGTATTTTCTTCCCCTTTCCTTTTGACCAGGGGAGAGTGAGAGCGTTTGTGGTGAAGCTCAGTTGCCCAGCTGAGTGAAACCATTATACAGTTGTATTTAAATGGTCAAGTACTATGTAGAATTACTAGTTTGTTTTAGTTCAGTTAAGGAGAAAAGGGAAATATGCAAAAATAAGATTGTATTTGTCAATTTAACAAAAAGTGTCACAGAAATGCAGAATCTTTAAACAGATCATAGAAAATCAGTAACAGAGATTTTATTTTTTATTTTTTATTTTTTTTTCCCTTAACAGACACCAGACTGAACATAGAGCTCAGCTAAAACTCAGTCTCTGTAGTTAATGTACAGCAACTGAGATAACCTTGGTTTAGGCTTCAGGTTGGTCTTAATGATCTGAAGTAGTTTCTACCTGTGAGCATGCATATTAAAACAGCACAGTGTATAGAAGACTGAATATCAGGTGAAATGAAGGCAAGAAAAAGTACATAGTAGGATACAGTACACATCTAATTTTTTTATATGCTCACCATTGTATCTCAGAATCAGAAAAAATATATATATAACAAGAATGTATTGTACAAACATATATCCTCAAAATCTCTCACTGCAGCTAGTTAGATTTGGCAACATTTATTGTTTGTTATTCAGATATTGATTCTGTCAAGTCCAGTATAACACTCAAACATACCTATTAATTAGCTACATAGATACCTAATATTGTGTATTTAGATCAGATTACAAAGAGTTCTGTTAGCTAAATAGTAATTCACATTGTTTACCTGTGTATTTATACAAATTTACAGTGATGGAATGTTTTCCTTGTGTTGTTGTATAAAATGTATCTTATGGCATTAGAGTTTAAGTTGTCTTTTTGTCTAGAAAAACAACAATTTTAAAATATACTGCTCTCACATTGCATAGGGGCAAGGGGAAAATCAATCAAAAATACCTATAAACATGGTTCCCACCCAAGTATTATGCTTCTTAAACCATTTTCCCATGTTCATTTCCTGTGCTCACTTGAAGACTCTGAGAATGTGTCTAGCACTGTGTTCTGGAGATAACTACTCTACTATTATTATTTAATTAATTTATTTGGAATCAAGCCAGGCTTTGGGAATACCTTCCTATACGTAAATAACAGCTGAGAACTTGGATATAGATCCACACCTAGATCTTCATCCAGAATTTCTTAGTTTATGTAGACAAGCCATCATCTCATCTACTCACTGATAGCAGTACTTGAACATCAAGCCGACTTTTGGCAATACATACAGTTTCATGGTTTGAAGGTGGTGTCACTGAGATGGATAATTTAAAATTATTCAGAAATTAATTTGATGCACATGTGGCAATGAGGTCATTCTATTGTACTAGAAAATGTTTAAAAAAGTAAGAAGGTAAGAGGCATTAGTCTGTGCCTCAAGGCACATGCTCACCCTCAGCTGTTGAAGATTAGGAAGAATATTCCCCATTGAGCTGGTTAATACATAATCAGCTATAGAGACAATTCTATCTACCTGAAGTGATTAAGTAGTCCTAATTTCTTATGGGAATAA
Source organism: Oxyura jamaicensis (assembly GCF_011077185.1). Classification (NCBI taxonomy): domain Eukaryota; kingdom Metazoa; phylum Chordata; class Aves; order Anseriformes; family Anatidae; genus Oxyura; species Oxyura jamaicensis. The sequence goes on from NC_048894.1 coordinate 75,803,149, forward strand.
AATACTGAGCTAGAGGGAACCATAGTCTGGTCTTTCATGGCAGCCTTTGTGTTTCATGGCAGCCCTTCATAAATGCCTTTTTCCATTGAGTTCTGAGATACAGTTTCAGAGGGTTATTTGTTAACTCCATCTAGAAATATGTAAAGGCACTTGGAACCAGCTGAGCTTCCAGCCAGAAGTAGTAAACCATACTAGAGGCTTTTAAAATAATTAATAGTCTGAGTAAGTTCATTATCATTTAAGATCTATTTTAGCTACACATACTAATATTCTGTTTTTGTTGCAGGCTATTTAGATACTGCCATTCATTGATAATAAGTCATTTATTCCTCATTAACTGTTAGGATGGATGTAGATATTCATTATAGCAAGACAACAGACTCATTTAGCTGCATACAGTGCTTGATTATTCACTATGAACAGTGACTGGAATGCAAATTTCATTCTACATAAGTCTCATCTTGGTTGTTATCCTCACCATGGGATAAAGTATCTTGTGATAATCTGCTGTACTTTTTAAAATTTTTCTTTTTTTTTTTATTTTTTTGAGTATTTGTCCTACTCCAAAAAAAAAGAAAATAATAAAGACTGTTGATACTCTCAATTAGGGTAACTACTGACAAAAAAATAAAGGTTTCCTAATCGAAACTGCAGTTGAGTTTTTACAATGTTTTTTGAAATGATGTGTTCTTGCTTGACAGTTGTGCCAAAAGTAGTATAATCTTAAAGCTGATGAGATTCCATTTTAAATAATGTGAGCAAATAGTCATTATATTAGTTGTGGACACAAGCTTTTATTTTCTCATGAAATGCATGTATTCTGTGTCCCAGTTACAGAAATCTAAGACCAATTTGTACCTGCCAAATGGAAATAAAAGTATGTTTTCTGACAATTTGTACTCTATTCCAAGTCTGACTTCTGTGCATATTTGTGATTTATTTTTTCCTTTTTCTTTTCACTTTTATCTGTTTACATTTATAGAAAGCCTTTGTGTGTATATGCAGAAGTACTGTAATCATAATTCAGTTCTTAAATAGTGTGCTACTGCAATGCTCAGGACATTGTACAAGTCTTCCAGTAATGTAAGGAAATTAAAGCATTGCAATAAATTGAGACGTTGTGTCAGGGCTGTTTGTGAAGTGTGTCAGGACTAGTGCACTATCTCAGGAAAGGATCTATGACTCAGTCACAGAACTGCATTTATTGTCTCAAACAATATAAACTACCTTTGCACTGTTTTTCCATAGTCCCGTTCAAGGCTTCCCTTCTGCAAAACTTCCCTATATGCAAAACTTGACAAAATATACATTCTTTCTCAGGAGGTGTTCATAGGATCTTTGCTGAATATCCAGTGATGTTTACACTTTCAGAAGGGAAATTGCACTCTTCTTAGAATCTAAATCAGAGGCTCCAAATGTTCCTTGTGGGACTACAGAAAATAAGTGATGGAACCATCCAAAGTTTGGGCTTAAAGAGGAAAAATAGCTTCATCAAGTCAGTTATACCAATTCTGTTGTTCAACTGGTAGGAAGGTTTTGCAGAGAAATTATCAGTTGAATCGATAGTTCTTTCTTCCCTCTCTGAGTGGGGAATGTTGCATTTCTCTTCATCAGCAATTAACAATTCACACACAGATATTCAGTCTTTTATTTTAAGTGAGGCTCTTTAAAATTTCTTTCTTCATACTGAGTTGTGGAAGGCCCATTGAATTTCCATCCTGTTGCAGATCCAAATGATAGATGTTTATACATGATGTAATATACATGAAAACTCTGCAAAGAACAGAGTTGCTAGGCAATAATTATTTCTCTTATGTTCAGCATTTAGGCTTCATCAAGGTTTGGCCATTTGGCTTTTAAAGAAAATAAATACAACCAACCAACCCCCCCCTCACCAAAAAATAAATAAAAAAATAAAAAAATCTGAAAAGCAAATTTTTTTTTTGTTTGTTTATTTTAGAAAGACAGTTATATGGTCAAAAGATAATTTTCCACTACATAATAACTCTGATGGAGAACTTCCGACTAACCTTACTGAAGAACTTTAAATATGAAGGAGTTAAGACACGTTGTTCTGTGCAGGACTAAACTGTTTAATGGTCAATCAAAAAAAAAACATTGCAGAATATGTTACACAGAGGCATAACACTGTAGGCTCCAAAGGTTCCTAATTTCTTCCAGTTAAAAACAGTTTCTTTAGAACATGCCCTCAAAAGTGTGAATGTTCTCACACATCATCTCATTAAAGACTCTCCATCCACCTTTGAAATTTCTATTCTCTCCCTTTCGAACAGAATCCCCACAAGTTTTTGATTTCTAATGGCAAAATATATTTTAGAAGTTCTGTTAAGTGCTGAAAAAAATATAAAATTAATACATCTGTGAAAGGTAATTAAAGACTGTGAATACTTTAGAATCAGTGATTTCCAACTGCACTAAGGCTGAAGGTTGAAAGTCTGATGCATTAATATAGAATATTAATTAGTTAAGACTGTATGTTTGGACTTAAGCACAGGTTTAAATTATTTGTTTGACTGGGATTTTGTCAATAATTTGGCAGGATCTGAACAAGTACAGCCAAAAGCATTTAAAAAAAATAAGGGTCCTTTTAAGGTAAAGACTCTATCTATACACTGGATGTACATTCAGAGCCAGTAACTGATAGTTAAGTTTAATTTGGGGAAAATTGAGAAGGTAGAATAAAACTATTTTGGTCTTTTATGCAGCAAAGGTAAATGTCCTACCTGTATTTTAAAAATCCCTGAACACTACATGTTATTATAACAACTTTAAGTGGAATACCCTCTTTAAACTTTGAAAAAGAACTGTGTTTCTCTACATATATACATACAATAGTTTAAATAGGTTGGAGGAGAAAATCTATGACATTTAACCTTTAACTTTTACAATTAGTTGTTTTCTACAAACATGTGCTGTAAGAATTCTGTAAGAAAATTTAATCTCTTTTAAATTCCTCCTTCTCTCTAAAGACACACGACAAAATACTTTCATAATTTCTGCATTAGTTCAGTTGAGTTTTCACCAATTAAAAATTGACATAGATTTCCTATTTCTATGTAAGAGGAAAGACAAAGATGATATGCTTGAGTTATCAAACAGATTATTCATTGTTCCTGAAACCTGTTATCTCATTCCAGGAATTTTGATTTCAACAATTTATACAGTTATCTTCAAAAATGCTGTTGCTTTAAAGTCTGTTTTGGAGTTCTTGTTTTATAAGACTCACTAAAAAGGGGGGAAAAAAATAGACAACATGACAATATATAGTTGATGCTTTCATCCCCCATGTAAGAACCCTTTTTAGGGTTTAAGGTTTAACAACCCTTTGTTTCTTTAGGAAAACAGTCTAAAGTTCATAAAGAAAGCAGTCTCTTAGTGGAATGAAGTATCATGGAGAGTATTTAAACTGGCTAACATCAGGTATTTAAACAGATGAATAAGTATGTATATCATCTGTATTTAGTTGAATGGTACTGTCTGAGTACTATGTGGCATGATTACACGTATGATAAGTCTGTTCTTAATTAAAAAAAAAAAAAAAGACAATATTACTGAAATTTAATGATCTTTATAATAATCATGTGATAATTTATGGAAAATTGGGAAAAAAAAAAATCTCATTACATTTTCAGTCTTTCATTACCATTGTGATTTAGTTTTCATGAAAGCCTTCAGAGAAAACAATGAAGATGAAAGTCTGCCTCCACTAGAGACAATGACCAAAGTCCTACTGGCTTTGGCAGAGTGTGAATTTTTCCTTTCCATCTACCTAAAAAAGCAATCGTAAGAGAAAAAGCTCAGTTACAGTGAACTTCTTAATTGTAAGCATTTATGTGATCTCTTCTTAACTGTGAAAATATATTGTAACTGTCCCTTTCTTTACTTTGTGGTGCCTAACTTTTTGCTTGTAAGCACTATGGAAATTTGTTCTGATAGGGTATTTTGCTTGGGTTGCTATCTATTAGGATGTTTCAGAACTGTACAGCATAAAAGTCTTGTTTTATGAGCCTTGTAAGAAATAGGACTCTAATGTCTTGTAACAGTAAATTCCAAAAGCTGTGTCTTTTGCTACAATAAATTGGGATTTAAATGTATACCGTGGAAATATAAGAACTAATGATTATTAAAAATTGAGATAAGCAAAAATAAAGATAACTTATTATTATTATTTTTTTTTGTCTTTTTCTCTGTTATTTGTACAGAGCTTTTCAGTGTCTCCCCCAGTGCGCCTCCTCTAATATTCAGTAATATTAATAACTAAAAAAACATATATATATATATTTTTTTTTTTTCAAATCCTCCTTAAATTAGTTTAACCACAGCCCCTGACAACAGGCTTTGATATTTTTGCATGAACTTTCATTTTAAGTCTCTGTGATGTCTAGCTCACCCTGGATTCCAGTAAACAAAATTTTTCAGATTCATACTTCAGAAGTGTTGTAGGTAACAGGATAAACTAATAGTTTACCCAAGCAGAATAGGAAGAAATTAGAACATAGATGATTTTATAACATAAAAAACAGGGGAAGAAAGCTTGGTGTAAAGAGACTCTCCCCATGTGACTGTTGCTTAAAGAAAAATCAAGTGGCCTGGCAAAACTGTAATCTAGCAATAACAAATCTAGTTTTTAAAATGTGTTGTTAGCTGGAGTTGCTAGTAAATTTGGAAGTAAAGTTATCAATTTTCACTGTTAATTATAAATGACTGAAAAAGGAGTAGAGACTGAGAGTCTGATGAATTTCAACTCTTGAAAATGTCCTTTGATGTACATTTTGTGCTCTTAGCAGCCAAGGAAGTCAATGAAAAGTAGTGAAGAAACTATGGTCAGCAGAAGCAATCAATTCCTTCTTTAAAAGTTCTGTCATACCTTGAGCAGATTAGAAGGAACTTCACAATACCTGAAATAAAAATATGTCATAAAGATACCTGTATGCATCAAATTGTAATTCCAACCATTACATGTTTCAGATTTCTGAATGCATGTAGCAACCATACTGTATTAAGGCAAACAATTGGATTAATGGTTGTGGTGGTTTCAGCCTAAAGGACAGTTTAACTCCTCCACAACTATTCTATCATGCCCCTTCCTCAAAAGAAGCGGGGAAGAAAATACCAAGGAAAAGAGCTCAAGGGTTGAGATAAGGACAGGGAGATCAGTCTAAAATTATTGTCATAGGCAAAACAGACTCAAAAAAGGGAGAATAGTATAATTTATTGCCTATTAGTAACAGGCTAGAACAGTGAGAACTAAAAGCAAACTAAAAACATCTTCCCCCCATTCACCCTCTTCTGTGTCCTCCCCCCGAGAGGTGCAGGGGAATGGGGGCTGCAGTCAATCCCTAGACACTTTGTCTCTGCCCCTGCTCCACGCAGGGTCCTTCCCATGGGATGCAATCCTTCCCAAACTGATCCTGCAGGCAGCAAGAACTTCCCACAGTTCTTTAAGAACTGCTCCCATATGGGTCCATATCATGGGGTCCATCCGTCAGGAGCAAACTGCTCCAGCATTGATACCCCACGGGTGGCAGCTCCCCCCAGACCCCCTGCTCCTGCGTGGGCTCCTCTCCACAGGCTGCAGCTCCGGCCCGGGGCCTGCTCCTGTGGGGGCTCTCCATGGGCCACAGCTTCCTCCAGGCCACATCCACCTGCTCCACCCGGGGCTCTTCCACAGGCTGCAGCCTGCAGATCTGCTCTAGTGTGAGACCATGGGCTTGCAGGGGGACAGTCTGCTCCACGAGGGGCCTCTCCACAGGCCTCAGGGGAACTTCTGCTCTGGTGCCTGGAGCACTTTCTGCTCTCCTTCTGCAGTGACCTTGGTGTCTACAGGGCTGGTTCTCACTCCACATTCTCCCAGCTGCTCTTGTGCAGCAGTTTGTTTGTTTGTTTGTTTGTTTTGGTGTTGTTGTTTGCTTTTTCTTTATTAAATATGCTCTCACAGAGGTGTAAACAACATCACTTATTGGTCTGGCTCTGGGCAGCAGTAGGTCCCTTTTGAGACAGTTGAAACTGGCCCTTACCTAACATGGGACAGCTGCTGGACTGTTCTCACAGAGGCCACACCTGCAGTTCCCACCTGCTACCAAAACCTTGCCACATAAACCCAATACAATATCTGAAGTTATTACAGGTGGTCAAACACCTTGTACCTGAATTTTTCAAGGTGAGGATATTTCAAAATATTTCACCTTTCATTGAAAACTCTTCATTTGCTTGTGTGCTATACAGAATTTGGTACAGTGAATGTATGGGGTCTGTGCCTCTTGTATGCTGTTTCTGTACAAATAATGACTGTAAATTTCATGTTTACTTCAAGCTGCGTACCTAAAACTGAGTTCACATAAAATTGTCGATCTCTTCTGAAACACAGTCTGCAAAATTAATTTGGCAGCATTGCATCCTAATTAATTTGTATTTTGCTACTTTAAAAGTGAAGTATTTTATTTTTTAATAAGAATATGTTACTGAACTTCAGCTCTGCCCTCACAGTTTTATATGACAAGCAGGATTCCAGAGTAAAGAAGAAAAAATAACTATTCTACACAATGAAGTGTATTCTCTGCTTTCCTTGACTCTGTTATGCAGTTACTTGATCATGCCTTTCAAGTGCAGAATTTAAATAATAAATTCTAAAATAAGATTTTTTTAAAAAATGTTGTACATCACTTCAGTGATAACTACTGTAATATTGTTGACATTCGGAAGTCTGTAAATATTTTTTTACAGTCTACTAAAGTGTTTTGACATGACATTTATTAAACCAAGAAAATGGTAAATAAACAAAAGACATGACTTGTGTAAATTGAAAGATAACAAAGCCAATTCACTTGAACTCATTTATAATGTTGTATGCATTTGAAGTACACTCAACTGTGGTTAGGATTTCATTATATCACCTTTTTTTTAAAAAAAAAAAAATCTTTTGGTGTTCAGCCTTCCCTACATTAACACAGAGAATTAGAAGTCACGAAGTAGTCACAGACTACTTTATTTGAAATTAGGACTGAATAATTTGTTTGCTGTTATTTACTGTCATTTTAATCATTGCACCAGGTTTCTGTAAAAGCAAGAGGCGATTGGTGTAAGTCAAATGTCCAACACAAAAGACAAAAGCAGATTTAGCACAACTTTTGAGAGGGGGCTCATTTTTTTTTCTCTTTTTTTTTTTTTTTTTTTTTTTTTTTTTTTTTTTTTTTTTTTTTTTTTTTTTTTTTTTTTTTTTTTTT
>NC_048894.1:75810402-75865438 GCF_011077185.1 Oxyura jamaicensis
TTTTTTTTTTTTTTTTTTTTTTTTTTTTTTTTTTTTTTTTTTTTTTTCAGAAAGCTAATTTCCTGGTATACTCTGATTACTGAACTTGTATAACTGCTGCCTTTGGATGTACTATTTCAACACAATATCAATTGAAATTATATTTTATATTTATGTAAATATATATTACTTCAGTATTTTTTTCCCAACAGTAAAAGTCTGTAAAATAAATGTGAATTTTATTCATTTAACACATGGTTTGGATTCCGGGATTTTTAACCTGTTGTAGATATGGATATTTCTGTTAGGAAAGAAATCTAAGTTATACATCATCATTTTTGGAGATGCAAAGTTACAGCAATGATTATTGTAATGTTATGTGAGTCCATCAACAGAATGCAACCATAGCTTTGTCATTTTTTCCCACCTACATTAGATTTTGAATGATACTATTTTTGTATGCAGTAAAACACTTACTTTTTTAAAAAATAAAATCATAGTATTTAGATACAGTCAAAGGACACATTGTATATATATATACAACAAATTTTAGTATTTTCCAGTAAGATAGGAGTAAGAATATAATTCAGAAGATAATGCACTGTAATTTTTTTATTTTTTCTAATTTTTCCATAGGACATGGTTCTTGCTTTTGAAGGCTGAGTTGGGAATTAGTACATGTACTAATGGGGAGGCTAAATGTAAGAGTAAACTCGCTGCAATTTCCCTCGTTCCAGGGAAAGAAAATAAATAAATAAATAATCTTACTTATCTTGCATTTCTGTTTTGTAACAAGAAAGTAGTTAACGAAAATACATTTTGAAAATGAATTCAGTACATTTTTAGATTGACAGCTCAACAATATGCATCAATCAAGTTGAATGACAATATAAATGCCATGACAAGAATCCTATAATTAAGGTGATCTTTCATAGAAATCTTTGAAATAAAGTGAAATCTGACAGTTTCTCTGGAGGAAATGGTAGTGGAGATATATTTGACCAGGCTTTAGTTGTGGAAAGATTCAGTAGTCCTGTGACTAGTGGTGTTCCCCAGGGGTCAGTACTGAGACTGGTCTTGTTCAACATCTTCATTGACAACCTTGATGAGGATTCCCTCATGAATGTTCACCCTCAGCAAGTACACCAATGATACAATGCTGGGAGGAACAGCCAACGTGCCAGAAGGCTGTGCTGCCATGCAGCAAGACCTGGATGGGCTGGAGAGCTGGGCAGGAAGAATTCCAATGAAGTTTAACAAGAGCAAGTGTAGAGTCTTGCACTTGGGAAGGAACAACCGCATGTATCAGTACAGGCTGGGGGATGACCTGCTGCAGTTCTGGGGCCCCCAGCACAATAAGGACACGGAAGTATTAGAATGTCTCCAGAGGAGGGCCACGAGGATGAACAGGAGGATGGAGAACCTCTCCTATGAAGACAGGCTGAGGGAGTTGGAGCTGTTCAGCCTGGAGAAGAGAAGGCTCTGGGGAGACCTCATAGCATCCTTCCAGTACCTAAAGGAGTTCCTCCAGGAAAGCTGGAGAGGGGCTCTTTACCAGTGTATGTAGTGATAAAATAAATAAATAAATAAATAAAAATAATAATAATAAAAAATGTAATGTTTTTAAGCTAAGAAGGGTAGGTTAAAATTAGATGTTAGGAAGAAATTCTTTACGCAGACAGTTGTGAGACACTGGAAAAAATTGCCCAGAGAAGTTAGAGGAATTACATGATCATGAAGGTCCCTTCCAACCCAAACTGTTCCACGTTTCTGTGATTGTAAACTATAGGAGAACAAGTTGATTTTCAGGTTTGTTTGTTATTTTCAAAGCTTCTGAAATGGCATAAAGTGAAGAAAGCTAATAGTTCTGATCATTAAGTCAGGCTTTGATACATTAAATATTCACAGATAATTAGCAGCAATTATAGAACTATCATGAGGGAAATAGTTTTCACAGAGAACCTAAAGGATACACTGTTTCACAATTACTCTGGAGAATTCACTACTAAGTGAACTCATACTCTTTGTGTCCTTTAATATTTTTTTATTCTCTTACACTGTTTCTGATTATTAAGTATAAGTATTTTTCTGATTATGAAGTAAAATAGTCATTACATATTCCTGACCATTTTAATTATGAATTAATTTTTAAATATATGGCAAAATTGTTTATGGTTAGACTTTTCAGCTTTGCTTTCAGGAAGATGTAGTGGGTTTATGTAGCAAGGTTTTGGTAGCAGGGGGCCATAGGGGTGGCTTCTGTGAGAAGGATCTAGAAGCTGCCCCATGTTTGGTAAGGGCCCCACTGCTGACCAGAGCTGAGCCAATAAGGGATGTTGTTTGTGCCTCTGTGAGAGCATATTTAAGGCAGGAAAAAAAACGCTGCGCCACACAGCAGCTGGGAGAGTGAGAGGAGTGAGGAACAGCCTTGCAGGCGCCAAGGTCAGTGAAGGAGGGGGAGAGGTGCTCCAGGCACTGGAGCAGAAGTCCTCTGTGGCCTGTGGTGAGGACCATGGTGAAGCAGGCTGTCCCCCTGCAGCCCATGGAGTACCACGGTGGAGCAGGGTTCCACGCTGCAGCCCGTGGAGGAGACCATGGTGGAGCAGGTGGACCTGCACCGATGGAGACTGCGGCCTGTGGAAGACCCTTGCGGCCTGTGGAAGACCCTTGCCGGAGCAGATTCCAGGCCGGACATGCAGCCCGTGGAGAGGAGACCATGCAGGAGCAGGTGACCTGGCAGGAGCTGCTGCCCGTGGGGGACCCAGCTTGGAGCAGTTTGCTCCCGAGGGATGGACCCCGTGGTACAGACCCATATCTGGAGCAGTTCTTGAAGAGAACTTCCTGTGGGCAGCCCATGCCAGATCAGTTCAGCAAGGACTGCATCCCGTGGGAGGGACCCCACAGCACAGGGGACAAGAGTGACTGAGAAGGAGCGGCAGAGAAGAATTTCTATAGACTGACCATAACCACCACTCCCCCGTTCTCCTGTGCCGCTCGGGGGGAGGAGGTGGGTGGATGGGGCGGGGGGCGGGGCGGGCCCCCACGGGAGGTGCTTTTGGTTTCTTTGCTTTGTTTCTTACTTCTCTAGCTCATTAGTAATAGGCAATAAATCTTACTATCTCCCTATGCTGAGTCTGTTTTGCCCGTCATGATAATTACTGCGCGATCTCCTTGTCCTTATCTCAACCCTTGAGCCCCTTTCATCGTATTTTCTCCCTGTTCCTCTTTGAGGAGGGGGAGTGAGAGAGCGGTTGTGGTGGAGCTCGGTCGCCCACCCGAGTAAAACCATCACAAAAAAACAAAAAACAAAACAACAAAAAAAAAGTGCTATTACTGTACACTTCTTTACTTCTTGTTAAAAAGTATGTTAGCTGTAAAATATATTTATTACAATCCAGTTGTGCTTGGCTTTGGAACACTGATGCTCTCTCTTCATCATGAAGTACCCTCTTTAGTTTATATTGCACATATTAACTGTCTGCTGAACGTGTGTTCTCTCAACACACTACGTTCTCATCATCTTAATGATGGATATGTAAGTTCTTCACATAAATAATAAATAAACAAGTAAATAAAGCAGAAAAGGAAAACAAATTACAACATTCTCAACAATTTTAAATTGTCAAATCCCAGTGAAGATTTGATGATTCCAGTCTTTTTCCGCTTATAAAGAAAATGATTCTTTTTAATAAAACTGGGAATAAATGCTGTTATCTTTACTATTTCTGTCCTGTAGCAAAACAAGCATAGTACTATGTAATATAATCAGGAAATAGAGTGTCTGAAGTCTATGCAGTTCCTCACAGTAATGTTACAGCCCACTTCAAATGTCTTTATTACATAGATATTTTTTTTTTTCTATTCAATTAAAGGACTACTAAGGTCATGGACTATCTTGAAGATACTAGGCTAGCTGGAACAGTAGTAAAATGTAATACAATAGAACAGTGAAAAAAAAATATTTTGATTAATTTATTGAAGGCCTATACTAAGTTGGAAACTCCCATAAATGCAGGGAACAATTATTTTCTGAATTTATCAGGATAAGAATTTTTTTGTTTTAAATTTATTTTCTCAGAATATGGTTGTTTATTTTAATGCATGATTTCTTGTTCAACAATATTCTAAGGAAGTAAGAGAAGTATTATTCGAATTATTTTTAAAGATGTGGGCTAAGAATTGCTAACAGAATATCAGGTATTCTCTGAGCAGTAACTTGGTAAGCAATAGAAAGAGAAGGATGAGAATAGAGAAATCAGGTGATGATTGATGGCTCTTCCTATGGGGTTAAGCAGTCATACCTCTTAGTGTCTTCAGGTAATGTTAAGAATATTCAGCACTTTTTCAACACCTAGTTCATTATTTGGAAAATATACCTCTGAAAGTATTCTTCTGTCTTTTACTCTAGCCAAATATTAAAAGTCAAAATCATCAGCTCTATATTGTAATTAAAAATCATTTTCTCTAGACCATGAGCTTTTGGCAGATAAGAAGTTATATAATACCAAATCCATTCCAAATCTTCAAACATTTAAGACATGTTAGAAGAAGAAGGAGCACAGCTATTTGAACCACAATGATATGGTGTCAGCCATGGAAACAAGTGGAAACAATACTGGTACACTCCAGTTTCACAGAACAAACTCTCCAGATAACACAGTGTAATCAATAACGAAGAAGTTAATGCAATCCTGTCTTCTTGCATAAAAATTGAACTTTTCCTAGATACAGTATTTGACTTAATTGAAGGATCATTGAAGATTTCTATTCAGTAGAGAACTGTTATCCCTATGAAATGAAAATATTTATGAAGAACAGCTTGATGACTGAATAGTTCCTTCATTTGTAATGGTAATTATTCTCTTTATTCAGAAGAAGCCACAAATAGAAAAAGGGCTCTATACAGTTCCAGGCACCAAATATAAAATATTACATTCAGATGAGCAAAAAGTTTTCATCAAATGCACTTAGACTGCTTATTTTCATTCTGAGATCATTACTTCTCAAGGACCAGACTGGCAAAGGGGCTAAAAGTAGTTAAAACATAGCTTCACCAGTTTTGGAGCGTAGATTTACAAATTTCAATCAAATGGTTATGGAACTCTACATGTAGTATTTGATATATTTTAGTTAATTGTATCAATGTTAAATATATCAGAATTGAGGTATTTCAGACATTTGTTTTAACAATAAAAAATCTGTGCCTGTATGTACTTCTGTGTGCTTGTGTAGTCCTCGTTGGGTTTACATATCTTTGTTGCCCATGAAACATGCTTAGGCATGTGCTTAGCCTGTCTTGAAGTTTAGTACATGCTTAAGTACCTTAATTTTAAGATTATCTTTTATTTCCAGCAACACTGGTGACATAAGTCAAAAAAAGAAGAGAGGGTGAAAAATCTGGAATTTAATTTTTATGTACATTTCTAAGAAATCTTCACATATAAAATCTTCACAGCTTTTATAAAATCATTGTCCTTTTATCAGTAGTATTAAAACTGTTGTCATCCCATTTAGGTGTGAATCCTTCATTTATAGGCTCGTGATACTATCTGTCTGATTCTATAGATTAATATTAATAGCAGTTATTCATTTATTGTTGCAGTGCCTCTGGCTGAACTTCAATGATCTTCAAAAGGCTCTGAAGGACCTTCAAATTAAGTGTGAGTCAAAGGCAACAAGATGGATATAAGCAAACAGAAAAACAGTTAAAGGAAATGATGAGCTAATATTGTCAGTGTGTTAAGTAATAGCCTTATCACAACAGCATGATAGTAACTGTCAGGGATTTCTTTGTTGTTGATAGTGTTTTTTTGTTTGTTTGGCTAATGTCATGTTCAGAGACAGTAAAGATTACTAGTTTATATTTTATGTAACAGAAGAAAAGGAATGAGAAAAAAAAAAGAAAATAAGGACTGATGTCAAAATGGCAACAATCTACTAAAATAAATTGTGCAGCAGTATTCTGGTTGTTCTTGGGCACTACAAATGACACCCAGTTAAGAGCTATAACTAGCCTATTTATTTAATGAAAAAGTTTATGTCATCACTGACAAAGAGACTGGGAAAAGAGATCTCTTTATCAAAATGTGAGCTAAAAAGCAAACAAACAAACAAACAAAAACTAAAACAACTCAAAAAATAAAGCAGTTCATGAGATGGCAGACACAAACAAATATAGGGTCACGACAGGTGTTAAAATGATGTCTTGCTCTTCCACTGTAGTGCTGGGACTAGGTCAATAACCACCACTCAGAAAAGTCAGGGAACTGTCTGTGTCCTAGATTAAAAGAATACTTAATAATTTTCTTGATTCCTTTTCTAAAGTATGGGACAAACAAGAATTTCACTGACCTTTGGGAAGTCTAATATTATGTAGACTTGCATATATAATATTATTTTTGATCCATTCTAGTTCTCAATCTTTTTTTCATTACCTATTTTCTTTTTATGGTTTTCCAAACTGCATTTGTTCAGTTGATTCTTTCCATGTAAGCATAATAATCTGCATTTTATTTTTTTATTGGCAAATTATCCATAAATTCTATAAAGCAGTTTTTCTTATATTTTAAAATGTTCAAGGATAAATTCATATTTTGAAAGAAGGAGAGAAGTAAGGCAGAAACTAAAAAAAGAGCAAAAAACCTCTTCCTTTTATAGGATTGAATAGACTAAAAAAGAACCTCACAAACACCATTGCATCTATCTTATTAATATCCTGGAGATATACCTTCATTTTTACCTTCATATTCCAAAGGCAAAGAATGTTAACAGACCCAGAGGGAGTATTTAGCACTTAGAAGTTGACCATGGATGATATGTCCCAGCTGAAAGCCTTGCCCACAAGCTTACTTTCACTCCCCCTATACTTCTTTCATCTTCAGAACTCTCATTAGTAGTAATAAAATATGCATGAATAAAGCCTAATGAAGTATCAACTCCATCCTTAAGCTATTCTTTATTCTCAGAATTACTTGAGAGCTTTTTTCTAGCAGTCATCACACTTGGAAGCTGTGTTCTACAACCATGGCAGTGTTGACAATAACAAGATATTATAGAGATGTTATACTTCTTTTTTTTTCTTTTTTTTTTTTTTTCCATAATGTAATTGTGCTTCCATAATCTTTTAAAATTTAAAAAATAAAAGTTAATAAGATTTGCTAATAGGCCAGACTCCTACTTTCATCATATCATGCCTCTCTTTACTCTCAAAACTGTAATTTCAATTGTCTCTTCAAAAAACATCTTCAGTTATTCTATTCTTCCTTTGTCCTGCTTGCACCACCATTTTGTTCTTGTTTTCTCATTGTTTGAGTTTTTGTGTTTCATTTTTCAGTCTTCCCCTCAGCTCTATTCAATCAAATATGTTCAACATTTCCAAACAGTCTAAGCCATGTCTCTCTCTATTTGCCTTATGACTGAAATATTCTGTGTGAATTTGTCTTCTCTCTCTCATGCTCTGTGTTTTCTATTGTAAAGTTATTTGCTTGATGATGACTATATTTTTCTTTGATGAAAAAGTCTGGTCTGCTTTTTCTGATAGCTCTTAGCTTGAGGAATTTATTTGCAAATAAAGGATATGCTGTATTCACAAATGTAAAGAGATTCATGTCTGTGGGCTACAGATTTTCCGTTGCAAGCAAAGGGATTTTCTTTCCTCTGCATCCCATCCATGCATCAGAATAAAACAGATGCCAAAGCAGCAAGTTTGCTACATTCTTCATTCAAAACAAGTCTTAAACACAAAGGTAGAGATTCTTCATTCCCCTTTCCAAGAGTTTATCACCTAAATTTTAATAACATTTTGGAAACTTTTGATAGACTTTTAGAATACAGTTCACTTACTTTATCTTGTTATCAATCAGTAAGGGAATAACAAAGACACTTTTAGAATTACCGTAGAATCATAGAATATCCTGAGTTGGAAGGGACCCATAAGGATAATCGAGACCTTACCACATCGAGTCCTGGCACCACACAGGTCTCTTCAAAATTTTAGACCATGTGACTAAGTGCACAGTTCAAATGCTTCTTAAACTCTGACAGGCTTAGTGCAGTGACTACTTCACTGGGGAGCCTGTTCCAGTGCGCGACAACCCACTCGGTGAAGAACCTCTTCCTGATGTCTAGCCTAAACCTCCCCTGCCTCAGCTTGACACCATTGCCGCGGGTCCTATCGCTGCTGACTAAGGAGAATAGATTGGCACTTTCCCCTTCACTTCCTCTCATGAGGAAGCTGTAGACCATGATAAAGTCTCCCCTCAGTCTGCTCTTTTCCAGGCTGAACAGGCCAAGTGACCTCAGCCACTCCTCACAGGTCTTCCCCTCTAGTCCCTTCACCATTTTCATAACCCTCCTCTGGACACTCTCCAACAGTTTAATGTCCTTTTTGTACTGTGGTGCCCAGAACTGCACACAGTACTTGAGGTGAGGCCGTACCAGCTCAGGATAGAGCAGGACAATCAGTTCCCTCGACCAACTAACAATGCCATGCTTGATGCATCCCAGGATACGGTTGGCCCTCCTGGCTGCCAGGGCACACTGCTGGCTCATATTCAACTTGCTGTCAACCACAACCCCCAGATCCTTCCCTGTGGGGCTGCTCTCCAGCTTCTCGTTGCCCAGTTTGCACATATAGCTAGGGTTGCCCCGTCCCAGGTGCAGGACCCGGAACTTGCTCTTGTTAAATTTCATGCGGTTGCTGATCACCCAGTTCTCCAACCTGTCCAGATCTCTCTTAAGGCCATTCCACCCTCAACAGAGTCCACAGCTCCTCCAGATTTAGTGTTATCAGCAAATTTGCTCAAAACACACACCTTCTAGTCCTACATCCAAATCGTTTATAAAACATTGAAGATGACTGGCCCTAAAATGGAGCCTTGGGGGACCCCACTAGTGACCATCCCCCAGCCAGATGTGGCCCCATTTACCACAACACTTTGAGCCCTGCCCGTCAGCCAATTGCATAAAATCATTAAGGTTGGAAAAGACGTCCAAGATCATCTGGTCCAACTATCCACCTACTACTACTATCACATACTAAGACATGTCCCTAAGCACCACATCTATCCTTTCCTTAAACACCTCCAGGCACGGTGATGCCACCACCTCCCTGGGCAACCCATTCCAATATCTGACTACTCTTTCTGAGAAGAAATTTCTCCTAATTTCCAACCAGAACCTCCCTTGGTGCAACTTGAGGCCATTCCCTCTAGTCCTACCACTGTGAGAAGAGGCTGACCCCCAGCTCCCCACAATTTCCTTTCAGGTAGTTGTAGAGAGCAATAAAGTCTCTCCTGAGACTCTTCTTCACCAGACTAAACAACCCCAGTTCCCTCAGGCACTCCTCAAAAGACTTGTGTTCCAGGGCCTTGGCCTTCACCAGCTTCGTAGCCCTTCTCTGGACACACTTCAGGGTGCTGATGTCCTTGTAGTGAGGGGCCCAAAACTGAACACAGTATTCAAGGTGTGGCCTCATCAGAGCAGAATATAGGGGATCAATCACCTTCCTGGTCCCGCTGGCTACACTATTCCTAATACAAGTCAGAATGCAATTGGCCTTCTTGGCCACCTGGGCACACTGCTGGCTCATGTTCAGGTGACCAACATCCACAGATCCTTTTCTTCTGCACAACTTTCCAGTCACTCTGCCACAAGCCTGTAGCGTTGTTTAGTGTTGTTGCGACCAAAATGCAGGATCTGGCACTTAACCATGTTAAACCTCATCCCGTTGACCTCTGCTCATCAATCCAACCTGCTCAGGTCCCACTGGAGGGCCTTCCTATCCTGCAGCAGATTGACACTTCCCCCCAACTTGGTGTCATCTGCATACATATTAATGGTACACTCAATTCCCTCATCCAAATCATCAATAAAGATATTAAACAGGATGGGTGCCAGTGCTGACCCCTGGGGAACACCACTCCTGACTGGTCGCCAGCTGGATTTCACTCTATTCACCACCACACTCTGGGCCCAGCCATCCATACAGTTTTTAACCCAGCAAAGCATACAACTGTCCAAGCCATGGGCTGCCAGTTTCTCCAGGAGAATACTGTGGAAGACCGTATCAAAGGTTTTGTTGAAGTCTAGGTAGACTACGTCAAGAGCCTTTCCCTCATCTACCAGGTGGTTTACCTGGTCATAGAAGGAGATGAGGTTGGTCAGGATGGACTTGCCTTTCATGAACCCATGCTGACTGGGCCTGATCCTCTGGCTGTCCTGCATATGCTGTGTGATTGCATATGTCATCTTTCCTGACACCGAGGTCAGGCTGACAGGCCTGTAGTTCCCCTTACAACACTTGTTATAAATGCGCATCACATTAGCAAGTCTCCAGTCATCTAGAACCTCTCTGGATGACCATGACTGCTGATAGATGATGGAAAGCAACTCAGCAATCACATCCACCAGATCCCTCAGCACCCTCGGGTGGATCTCATCTGGCTCCATGGACTTATAACAGTCCAGGTGGAGTAGCATGTCTCTATTTCTATCTGAATTGTGGGAGGTTTCTTCTGCTCCCTGTGCTAGACTTCCAGGTCAGGAGGCTGAGTACCCCAAGGATAAGTGGTCTGACTAGTAAAGGCACATGCAAAGAAGGCATTAAGAACCTCAGCCTTTTCCTTATCCTCAGTAGTCATATTCCCCCTTCCATCAAGTAAAGGATGGAGATTCTCCTTAGGCCTCCTCTGACCATTAATATATTTGTAAAAACATTTTAGTTATCCTTTACCATAGTGGCCAGGTTGAGCTCATGCTGGGATTCAGCCTTTCTGATTTTCTCTCTACATATGCTGGCAACTTCCTTGTACACTCCAGGAGTGGCCTGTCCCTTCTTCCACTGGACATAAACTCTCTTTTTCTCCCAGAGACTCAGCAAAAGTATACAAATATTATACACATCCTTTTTCTCTCAAGATTATTCCTGAGCACTACAGGAGAAAATGTTACTGGAAAAAGATTTCAGAAAAAGTAGAAAAACTGCTATTATCTCCAGTTCAGCAATTTCTTTTTCTTCTCAGTATACTGTCTGCTCTAGACTTCTGCTCTCCAGAAAATCACAGAATCACAGAATCACACAAAATCAATACATTACAAGCATCTTGAAACATTGCTGGTCTATATGGAAAAGGAGTTAGGAAGTATAGGGTACAAATAGGGATTTTCTTTGATTATAAAGAACTGTGTAATTGATGTATATTAATATATTATCACTGGAAAAAAAATAAAAATCAGTGTATCCAGTTTATAACAACATGCTGCTTGCCAATTAATAATAATAATTAATAATAATAACAATTGTACACAGGTTTCAGAATTTGTAAGAACATCCTATTTCTTTCATGAATTTCCTCTACAGCTAATCATGCACTGTCATAATAAAGTTATTTCTTGTAGACATATGGTATGATTAGGATGAAGGTGATGGAGGGAATTTTTTGGCTAGCTATATTTATTTTAAAGCTAAAAATTTTTAATAACATCAATATGTTAACTGTGAACAAGCATTGGCCTCTTTGGAACCTCATTTGGTCTGAGAGAGCTGTGAAGTGTGAAATTTATTCATGTTTTTAAGAATGTGAAAAAAAGGTTTTGTTAAATATTTATTTAATGAATTTTGACTTTACAGAGGTCATTGTTGCATTAAAAAAAAAAAGAACGATTGTTAAAATAGTTATTATTTTTTAAAAATATATAATTATTTTAAATGTATTTAATGCAAAGACTAAAATCAAGTGGTTTTATAATATCCAATGTCTTGAATTTTTAAAATATTTTTGGATGACTACTAAATTTTATATGGGTCTGTTAAATAGAAACACAGTAACTTTTCTAATCTTCTAGATTGTACTCAGGATTTTGTTAAAGCTTTTAATTCCCTTGACATTTTATTTCAAAATGGCAATTCATCCTAAATCCTATGCACTAATGGCAAAAATGGTCACCTACTTTTTAACTCACCATAATCCAACTTTGAACCCTTAGTCCTTTTATTCTACAAATTGAATAAGGTATTAAAATACTTTTCTACCTTAAAAATAAATAAGCTGATTATGGAGTTTATTATAAAACTCTTCCTCATAAGAAATTTCTATTTCATTTAAAGAAATATTATTTGGAAACTTGCTATAATAAATGTGAGAAGATTGTGAATAATAGAAATTTCCAGACTCTTGAGAAGCATTTTTATTGGTATTTAAGATTTGGTGACCAAAAAATAAAATTAATTAATTAAATAAATAAATAAATAAAAAACAGGCTGCTTAGAGTAATTCTGCTAAAATTCACCATTATCAATTTACATGTCCAAAAAATGCTTGCCTTTTAGAAAGTCTTTATTGTCAGCACTTACCACAATCATACATGCATATTTCTAAATAATGAGATAAAAATACAAACCCTCTCCTTCACTAATACTTTCACAGTGGAAGAGATACTTTTATAACACAGAGAAATAGAAGACTAGATAGGTTTTCTCAATACCAGGTAAACTTAATTTTAAGTGTCTGCTGTAAACTACATTAGCAATATTAATAAGTAACTAATTACAAATAAAAAATCCTAAATAAAAGGCAGCAAAAGCATCTAAAATGGCTAGATAAAATGATTAACTGATCACCAGCTATTTCATCCATTGGTCCTTCAACTTCAGGAACTGTTTCATCAGTAATGTATTAATCAATAATTTTAAAAGATAAATTCTATTAGAATATGCATCTGATATATATAGTAGAAGGTTTGCTTAAGTTGATATTTGTTATGCAACTGAATATATAAAAACATACTTGCAATTTTTTTTTTGGTGATTCAAATTCATTTTTCCAAAAGAAATGAGTTGCATGGCAATGATCCACATTGTTTCGAAGCAAGTGGAAAAATTCTTTTTAACTATAGTAGAGTAGATTAGGCCTTTCTAGAACAAGGACAAAAAGAAAGAAAATAAGATGAGACATCTGAAAAGAATCATAAAATTGTAGAATCATAGAACCATAGAACGGCTTGGATTGGAAGGGACCTAGTTTAAACCCCCTGCCATGGGTAGGGACACTTTTCACTAGACCAGGTAGCTCAAAATACCATCCAACCTGGCCCTAAATACCTTCAAGGATGGTGCATCCACAGCTTCTCTGGGCAACCTGTTCCAGTGCCTCACCACACTCTGGGTAAAAAATTTCCTTCCAATATCTAATCTAAATCTCTTCTCTCCTCTTGCAGTTTAAAGCTGCGCCCCCTTGTCCGATCACTATCACTATCTGCATATGTAAGGAGTTGCCTTCCATCTTTTTCATAAGACCCCTTTAGGTACTGAAGATTACAGAAAGATTAGTTGACCGTCAATATAAAAATATACAGCAAGAAATACATTTTCAAATATGTATGAATACACTGAAAATATAACTGAAAACTACAGTCCCATTGTGCAAGGTTTGAAGTAAAATATGTAGCTACATATTTCTGAGATGCTTTTTTAAATATTCATTTTTTTAAAAAAAATCATATATAATAAAATGATATAAATCTGTATAATTTTTCTTCCATTATTTATTATGTAGATTTGGGTATTTTCTAGGTACTGATTGTTGTTATTTTGTTTTTGGTTGTTTTCATTTTATTTTGTAATGCCCTTCTCATTTCATTTGCTTTTTATTTGAATACTTGTCACTTAGCTAGAACCACTTGACTGAGCCTTTAGCTCCCTCTGTGGTCAGTAAAGTAGTGAGTTTCCACAGGAGAACATAACCATATGGAAGAATGCAGTAAATCATTATCCTCTTACCATTGATTTTAGAGAGAAACTGGAAAAATGGATTAGACTAGTTTTAAGATATTTAAAGTCAGATAACATGAACACACTGCAGAAAATCTATTCGTGAATATCTATTTTCTTATGTAGCTTAATAACACAAGAGTCACTGTTAATTTCTGAACAACTCCTTTACATATGCACATACCTTGTTTGAATCACAAAATGTTCTGTCATATTTTTCTTCTGTGTCTGATCTTTGTTTAAAAAATAAGTATAATCATATAGTAACTTCTTTATAACTTCAGGTCCATTTCATCATTCCTCCATAC
The DNA here is from genome assembly GCF_011077185.1 of Oxyura jamaicensis. NCBI lineage: Eukaryota > Metazoa > Chordata > Aves > Anseriformes > Anatidae > Oxyura > Oxyura jamaicensis. Next base: position 75,824,458 of record NC_048894.1, read on the forward strand.
TCACTATTCTTATTTCACCTATTCACTAAAACCTATCTAGCTTCCAACCAATCTTTCTGATTTATCATTTTTCATTGCTAAGCATTGAAAAAAAAAAAAAAAGTTATCAATGTTGTATAACATTCTGACATTTTCATGCATTTTAAAATATATGTAAGAATACATATAAATATTTTAGAAATACACCAGTTCAGTTAAATTTCATTGTATATAATTCCTAAATTGACAAAAAAATGCATGATCTTAAAGATATTCTTAACACGTAGAGCTCTTTTTGTGTTTACTCTTTGGCAATGACCAATTCCCATTTGGAGAGTTTTGAAATTCCACAAGCACAAAAGCCACAATTCCACTAGGAAACAATCACTTAAGGTATTAATACCACAAGGATTTTGCTATGAATTCCAGAGCTGAATTGTTATGACTTAACAGGACACTGGGTAACATGAGAGCAGAATAACAAAACAAATTGAAGTGATATCTATATTGCATTCTAGAATATTATTTCTCACAATAGTGGATTTATTTTATTGTAGAACACTTATCACAGGTTATTTTAAAGGAATTTAACAGCAAACTTTCATACTAGGCAAACTACAGCCCACCTTTAAAATGAAGCAAACTGAAGTTATGATTCCAGACAGACTATGGTTTCACAATAGGAAGAATAAGATAACTGAGAACCACGCTGTCTCCAGAGGCACAGTCTCACTGTATGTGCTGAGTAGCTGGGGTGAAAGGAAAATCTAGCTACTCTGTTATACCTCCTGAATCACAATGAAGCACAGACAATGCTGGCATTCAAACAGATATTCATAAGTCAGGCCAGTGTTTTTCTAGTCCCAATAGCAAATCACCAGTATGTAAGCATGTGTGTGTTGCAGAGAAGGGCAGGTGGATGGACACACGACAAAACACTTCAAAATGATTCCTTTTGAATGTGGTTCCGGTGACAGGTATGAGCTGGAAGTGCCTTTTTCTCACTATTCCATGTTCTCCCCTACTGAATCTTGATATCTCTGTCAGAATTAGGCAAGATTGCCTCAAAATTACTTTGTTAGTATAAGAGAAGGATTCAATATAGTCATTCATGATAAAGAAGGACTATGTAACAAAGTACTGATGCTCTAATTAAAGATAGTCTTGCTTTGCTGTGTTTTGCCAAAGATTCATTTGATGAATTATTTTTTCATTAGCTAGCACTTTTTCAATTGTAGGTAGCAGTTATCAGTGCAGTGCAATTACCAGCTTTCCTTTCTTTTTGATGTACCCATGAATTCGCAGTCTTTGCATGTTAGTTGTTAAGAACCAAGGGAACACCTTTTCTCTTGATTAAACTGGTTTAAAAAGAATTTTGACTTGCTTAATTAGCTTCTCTAGAACTGCTAATAACCACATATCCTCAACTGTGAACCATGTAATTATTGTGACATTAATTCTCTCCCTGGGATACTTTATTCTTGATGTGATCGTTTCTCTTTTTCAATTGCTGGTTGGTGATTTCACTACTGCAGAGTAATGAGCACCATAAGACATGTTTGGCTGTTACTCAGGAACTTCAGTGTCCTCCCATAAGATGCAAAGATTGTATCCGTAAGTGATAATAGCATGCTGGTTATCAGTGATTAAGCAATAAAATAAAATATTTTTTTAAAAAATAATAATAATAAAAAAGCATATATTTTGAAATCATTATAGCACCATAACATTAATGCATCACTATATCTGCTTGTCACTCCTTCACTTCCATACATCAAAAAGTTTACAAAATGAGGAAAGAATAAGATAAAATGTTATTCCCTTTACTTTATCAGCCAGAAAGAGTATACATTTCTTAAGGAACATGTAGTGCTTATAATTCCCTCTACTTTAAGCCATTTTGTGTGTCACAGTCTAAGGAGAGTAGTTTAGTGTAGCCTAGTTCTTCTGGGGCACATCTGAGCAGCTACAAACCTCCATAAACATTTTCATCATATCTGGAGACTGGATAGACCATGCTCTTTGTCAGAATTTCCAGTACTTACACTGGGAGCAAAGCTGAAAGAAACCCTACAGTGCTTCTACATTTCAAAGTATTCTATAGGGCAAACAATGTTTCCAGTGATGAGAAAGAACTAATTTTTAGAGCTATAGTATTGAAAAATAGACCTTAATGGTTAAACCAGTTTCTACATACAAAAAGGTTTTGTAGAACAGCAATTTGAAAATTCCAAAAGCAGTAGATAGTAAAATCAAGACACAAACAGACCCTTTGTGCTATCAAGGTTTGAGGAACAGTTTCTTTCTGACTTGTGTAAGGAAGACCTGTTACCTACTTGTCTTACATTTTTAAAACAGTCAAGCTGTATATGTGCCATAATGACTTACATACCTGCACAACATACCCATCCCTGAAGCTACTGTTTGTTACTTCATGATCATGGGCATGAGGGTTTTGTTTTCTTCTGTGGTGTTGGGGGTATTGTTCCTTGATTTATTTCCTTATTAGACCTCTTTTTTTTTTTTTTGTACAAAAAACTGCTATAAAAATGGAAACAAGTTTCAAAAATAAAAATAAAAAATATAACAAGTAAGATACCTCTGAGGAGGGCAACCACCAATCATCTCTCTTGGTTAATTAATCAGTTTACCCATTAATTTAGGTGCTTAGTAATCATTCTTAAAATATTATTGCTTTTAGGAATATTCACATAGGAAGACAGACTTATATATTTTCAGGGCTTTGAGGGCACTTTGAGATATTTTTGTCCCTGCCCAACCTGTCCTGGGTCCTTCCATACCCCACATGGACCCAGAATCCCCATCTCAGCTTAGGCCAGGGCCCTCAGCCCCTGCCCAAGTGACACTATAGCAGTGCCACTTCCCAGCCCTGTCCCCAGAGTGGACCTCAGGCTCACACCTGTAGCCATGTCTCGAACTCTGTCCCTGGCTCCTTCTCCTGGTAATGGATGGACACTGACAGTGGTTCACTACTTGCACACCTGGGGCTGTCGATGCAACCTGTTACCAGCACCTGTTTCTGCCCATTATGTTCAGACCGTGAAGGACGGTGGGTGCTCACTGGTGTGGGTGTCATTTGCCCTGGTGTGAACCTCAGTTCACAGCTCTCAATCTCTTAGAAAGGAGCTGGCCTTTGTTGCACCGTGTTATGTATCTAAATAAATGCAACTGTGCTGAATGTTCCAGGGTGCAAATTTTACTTGTAAATGGTGTTTGAAAATGCATGATACACCTCTCAGTGTAACAGATCTTTCCTTTTTTTGAGGGCTTCATGTCAGACTTTGTGATCCTCAATCTCCAGAGAACATTATTCCAATAAACCTTATTCCTCATTGATTACTTATTAAGCCCAAATTTGTACACACCGTACAAGTCACACAATAGTGTTTGTCCATAAATGACCACAACAAATCTGAATTTACTTCAGTATTAACTACCACTAACTACTATTTTCACACTATCTACGATCAGATTTTTTCTTCTCTTTTATTGTTAGGCTTTGTTATATGATTTTATATTGCCTGCATCTGGCCTGTTAAAATCTAATTTACAGTTTCTTTGCCCCAAGAGAATAAGTGGTGTCTGTGTGCTCCATTGTATGTCCCTGAGAAACAATTCACTTTTGAACTCTGAATTTTGTCATGGTAAATTGGTTCTGTGATGGAAAAATAAATATATTTTTTTTCATTAAGAGCTGCAGGGAAAAAAAAAAAAAAAATTCTGTCTAGACAAATAAACTATAATTGAATGAGTATTCAGTGTAGAAGTTACCATTTTGTTTTTTACACAGCAAATACATAGAATTTTTACCTTTAATCACTCATTTTTTATTGAATCCATGTCATGAATATCCATTTCTGTTAAATAACATCTGATAATTTAAATCATACAAAATAATAATTTTGGTATAGCGATGTGGTGGGCTGGGGTAGGGAGGAATGGAGGAAAACCAGTAAATTACAAGCAAAATTCCTGCTCCAAATGGAAGTTCTAGATACATTCCAGGTAGCATAGTTCTACCTACTATGGCAATATGGACTGCCTACGGCTCTGAAATATGAAAGCTGTTATTTTCAAGAGATCAGAAAAAGTAAACCTGAATAAACCTATATATATATAAAGATTATTTTCTGAAGTTATAATTTTGTTGTTGTTGTTGTTGCTTGTATGTTTGTTTTTAAGAAGCAGCACCTTTCTTGGAGAAATCTGGTTGACAGACAATGGCTGCCTTTGCTTTAGGTGGCTACAGTTCAGAATCTAAGCTGGTAACACAGTAATTGTATAATTCTAGAGCAAAATGCAGGTCAAAGCTAAAGATCTTAGGCCAAAAGCAAACACCATGTGAAATCTATGAGAGTTCGGAGATATAAACTCTCTGTAAGAGAAGAATAGAACTACAGTTAGCTTGGGTCTGGCATTGTGCCATTAAGCCAATTATGTTCTTGTCACTGATATGCATCATTGCTTCTACATTGTATCACAAGAAGGTAGTATACCTGGGCTCTGCAATTACTGGACATCTAGTTTTCTTTTATTCCTTTATACAGTTTTCAAATGTAAAGCCAATTTTACTCCTTCAGAAAAAACTAATAAATCCATAAAGTTCTCCAAAAAAAGAGGAGGGGAAAAAAAAAAAAAAAAAAAAAAAAAAAAAGTTTACCAAAAAAAAAAATTGGAAAAAAAAAAAAAAAAAAAAAAAAAAAAAGTCTGCTTACCAAAAAAAGAACTTGTACACCTGTAGCTAGGACACCATTGATTGGCAGTAGCAAAAGTGCTACTTTTTTTCATGCTGAGTTTTATATAGGTTTGGAGCCAGAAAGCAAGGTCAACATCACTATCTCTTCAAACACGTTTATAGATTTAGAGTGGGATGTATTAGTCAAATCATATTAAATGGCCACATATAAATCTTTGGCAACCCTTGGAGAAAGCAATTTATACTGCATGTTTGTTAAAGCATGCCAGCTCTACAGTGCACAAGAAAGTCTGGTAAAACAGTTAATCAATTTTCTAGCTATTAATTAACTGTTAGCAATCCAATTAGTTGATATTCTCATATATTGGTTAATCTTCAATATCAATTAATATTCACTTTGTCAGGTGATAATATAGAAGGCTATTTTCAGGTGGGCATAAAATCAAGTGAAGAATTTGACTTTTTGAAAACATACAAAACCATTTAATTAAATGAATTCAAATACATTTTACTTAGTTGAAAATTATTGATAAATCTTGAGGTACTATAGAATCAATTACATTCAGTATATTTTGTGTGTGTGTGTTTTATTTTTATTATTGTTATTATTACTGTGAAATGTGTTTATTTGATTTGTGTCAGTATGGAACAATGCTAGGGCCGCATGATGAAATATAAGCTCCTATTTAAGAAAAACAGAGTGATTAGTGTACATAGTTCTTGTATCATGCAAAGGAATGATCCAGCAATTTGTGTAAATAGAGGGTTTGAAGGGCGAACATTGAGACGCTAGTCTGGGAGATAAGAGGACCAAGGAGTTTTTTTTTAGGAAACTGCAGACTGTTGCATGGGACGCTGCGCAAGCCTCTGATAACCAGCAAAGGGATCCACCAAATAAGGAGAAAGGGGGAGTTGAAGGACGACCGATGGACAAAGCCTGGGAGGAAGACTACGAGCCTTCAGCACAAGAGACCCCCAGGAAGACCACCAGAGACTGCTACGCATGCGTCCAGAGAGGGTTTGGATTCCAGGAACTAATTATAATAACCCCGCCTTTTCTAGGAATAGTGATGAGTATGTCTAGGAGCATAAAAATCAGACACCTGATGTAACAGGTGTGCGTCCTGGTAGAGCAGAGACTCCCGGTGCACCCAGCGCTGTTTGCTTGCCTCTATTCGCTTAATAAATCACAAAAATCCTATTTGGGACTTAATCATTTATCACAATTATTATCAGTTGATTCTTAGTTTTTTGGCTACAATGAAGATGCACACAAAAAGGGTTTGTTCTCAAAACATATTTGCTGAATGTAAAATCAGTCAAAACAACTTGTTGCTCCTTACACTGCTCTCTGCTTCCTTATTCATCTCATATAAATGTAATAGCTGCAGTTGCATAATTTAAATCAGAATAATTTCATCAGAAAAATCACAAATATTAACATTAAAAAGTACCACAAAACTTACTCAGCAAAAATACAGTAATACAGTATTATATCTTAAGGCAATACTACAAAGATTTCTTTAAGAAGATTGGACCAGATAAATCTCTGTTTAACTCTCACATGTGTTATAGTAAGAGGAGTTTTAACTGAAAGGACTACAGATGTAGCAATTCAGATGTCACATCTGCATCTGCATCTTGAAGCTTTTAAATGGAAGATCTTTTAGTCACACAATTTTTCAGGTTGAACATATTTTAAAAAGAACAACCTACAGATCTTAATTTGAAACAGAGCACAGCCTTTATAATAATAAAAAATGCTTACAGCAGAGATAGATTTGGCTTTGATTCTTAATAATGAAGAAAATACATGAAAACTAATTGAAATGTTCTTTTTGGACCACTTAAGTATAGTATAAGGGTATGGGATTTTATTTACTCAGTCATATCAGCCTACGTTTATGTTATGCTTCAATACCTCTCCTTGTTCCAGTCCTTTAGAAATGTTATTCTTTTATGCAATTTCTTCGGTCCTCTTTTCATCAAGCAATAGGACAGCAATGGAGATGTATCATTATTCTGCACCTATGGTTAAAAAATTTGAATAGTACCTATGCCTAATTAAATTAACAATCAGTCTGCCAGTTCTTGTCAGGAATGGTCCACCAGTTTTATTATCTAGACACTATTTTAATGGTCTGTACCTGATGACGGGTGAAAGGCATCTCTTTTTTCATGTGTGAATATGTCACCATGGCGAGATGGGGTGATGGAGAGAGGGTGGAAAAAAAGAAAAAAAAATCTAATGGAAATGCTTCTTTCCAACACCCTCCACCTCCTCCAAATTAGAAGCAAAATAATATTTTTTGCTTCATTGCTATTTTGTTAATTATGTGTAAATCATGTAATGGGAACATCCCCCTGCATCTTCCTGCACCCCCCTTCCTGGCAGCTCCTGACCCCTCCTCTAGCCTGGCACCAGGGGCTGTGGTAGCCATTGCCAGCACCGACTTCAGGTCCCCTATTTGTCATAGATTACTTGGTTTGGTTTGGTTTGGTTTTAGTTTGACATGGTTTTATTAGTCTATTTCTATATATAAAACAAAAAATAGAACAACAACAACAAAAAAGAATGAAAGAACGAAAGAACGAACGAATGAAAGAACGAAAGAAAGAAAGACAGAAAGACAGAAAGAAAGAAAGAATTCCCTACTGTTTTCTTGCATTTTGAGATTTATTTATTTATTTTTCATTTATTGTTTTCATTTATATACTAGGGTAATTTAAAAGTAGTATTTGAAATGAAAAGTCAGTATTTTAGCTCTGACAGTGACAATGTGAAATATTTCTTTCTTTATATCCTTCCTTTTTCCAGATTAATTTATTATATTTGACACAACTTAAAAAGGATTTTTTGGATGCCAGAAACTGCAAGGATTTGTCAACTAGAGGAAACTTTCCACTAGTCATGGGAGAAAAAGAAAAGCCTTCAGGTTAGCATATGTAAATACTTGTTGCCATGTGTACTTAAACTCAAAGACTATGGTAGACATAAGTTAAATGGTATAGACAAAGTACGTGGACCAAGTGCTTCAGCCATTGAAAACCATAACCTACACCAACCTGATGCCACAACATGCTGCTCCCAAGAATGGATCCAAACAGCATTATATTCCCCTCCTCCAATCCCACCCCTCCACCCCCACATCACAGTGAAAGAAACATAAGAAGTTTGAGGGCAAGCATACATTCTTGTGTATTGCAAACATGAAAATTGTTTTTTACTGAACTATACAGAAATACACCTCTTATGGATACTCAGTTTATGAGTATTGAACTAGTTGCTTATAATCAGGCAACAGACTAATACAACAAGCATCTAAGGCTCTATTTTCCAGGTGGCTTGGGGTCACCCTTTTATTTTTCTCACAGATATTACCAGAAAATAAAACCAAACAAAACCTTACCCATTTAACTTTTTATCTCTAGAAGTTTGAAAATTGAACAGAGAACCATTACATCTTGATAGCTGTACATTATCTGTATGCATATGTATTATTAATATTTAATTCATTTTTTTTTTAGAAAAAAAGCTATTTTCAATGAAATCGCTTGAAGTAAAAAATAGCTGAAATGGCAGCAAAATATCCACAGTAAACAGAAGGATTGGCTTTGGTATATAATCAGAATTCAGATTTACACTTTGTCACTACTTATAAGTAGTTCTCATAGTGGTTACTGATAATAAAAGTAACACCCAGCAACCTGAAGTTATACTGGGAACCCATTTTAATAGGAACTCTAAAAACCTATAATAACAGAGAGTCCCTAACCCTTATTTGCATTATAAAGAGGGACAACTGAACATGGAAAACAAATGATAAAATAAAATGTAAAAGAAAATAAATAATTCCCAAACGCTACACAACACAACTCTTATGGAACAGAAAACAGTTCCTGAATTCTGATTCACTGTACAACCTATAACTTTTGTGGCACAGACTTCATGAGATTATTATCCTATGTAATTCATGAGATTATTATCCTATGTAACCTTCTTATCTTTCAGAGTGTGGCTGCATTTGTCTGAGAGGCAAAATACAGAAGCTGAAGCTTTACCTTGTCTATGCCTTCAGAGTATGCAAAGCCTTGTACAGGACAAAAGCTGTTTATTGCAGTCCAGGGAAAGAAAGATGGTGGAAGGCACCAAAATTTGCATCATAGATCATAGTCAGCAAATATTATTTACTTAGGGTTGTAGTGGGTTTATGTGGCAAGGTTTTGGTAGCAGGGGCCCATAGAGGTGGCTTCTGTGAGAAGGATCTAGAAGCTGCCCCATGTTTGGTAAGGGCCCCACTGCTGACCAGAGCTGAGCCAATAAGGGATGTTGTTTGCGCCTCTGTGAGAGCATATTTAAGACAGGAAAAAAACCACACTGCGCCACACAGCAGCTGGGAGAGTGAGAGGAGTGAGGAACAGCCTTGCAGGCGCCAAGGTCAGTGAAGAAGGAGGGGGAGAGGTGCTCCAGGCACCGGAGCAGAAGTCCCCTGAGGCCTGTGGTGAGGACCATGGTGAAGCAGGATGTCCCCCTGCAGCCCATGGAGTACCACGGTGGAGCAGGGTTCCACGCTGCAGCCCGTGGAGGAGATCAGGGTGGAGCAGGTGGACCTGCACCGACGGAGACTGCGGCCTGTGGAAGACCCCTGCCGGAGCAGATTCCGGGCCAGACCTGCAGCCCGTGGAGAGGAGACCACGCAGGAGCAGGTGACCTGGCAGGAGCTGCTGCCCGTGGGGGACCCAGGTTGGAGAGTGGAGCAGGGTTCCATGTGAACAGCAGTTGAACATGGGTCAGTCGGTCCTAAGCGATAGGCGAGCGCCGTTCCGAAGGGACAGGCGATGGCGTCCGTTGCCCTCGGCCGATCGAAAGGGAGTCGGGTTCAGATCCCCGAATCCGGAGTGGCGGAGACGGGCGCCGCGAGGCGCCCAGTGCAGTAATGCAAGCGATCCCGGAGAAGCCGGCGGGAGCCCCGGGGAGAGTTCTCTTTTCTTTGTGAAGGGCTGGGCGCCCTGGAACGGGTTCGCCCCGAGAGAGGGGCCCACGCCTTGGAAAGCGTCGCGGTTCCGGCGGCGTCCGGTGAGCTGTCGCTGGCCCTTGAAAATCCGGGGGAGAAGGTGCTTTTGGTTTCTTTCCTTTGTTTCTCATTTCTCTAGCTCGTTCGTAATAGGCAATAAATCTTACTATCTCCCTATGCTGAGTCTGTTTTGCCCATCACAATAATTACTGCGCGATCTCCTTGTCCTTATCTCAACCCTTGAGCCCCTTTCATTGTATTTTCTCCCTGTTCCTCTTTGAGGAGGGGGAGTGAGAGAGCGGTTGTGGTGGAGCTCGGTCATCCATCCGAGCAAAACCATCACAAGGGTTATACTACAACAAAATGTAATGATGACATGAATTATGTCCCATGAAAAGAGAGGTGCTTTTCTGTATTTTTACCATTCATACTGGTACATCATCTGCAAAAGAATATTTCAGAGGGACTGATATAAAACATTACACATATATACATATTTCTAAAATGTTATGTTTTTACCAAAAAAAAATTATCATTGTGATCTATATTTTAACCTTGTACATACTCAAGACCCTGCTTGAAAATAAGTAATACATTTTCTTACTAACTAGTTTAATTTCTTTCTTTTTTTTTTTTCTTTTTTTTTTTTAACTGACTGGGGGTTGTGAGTGTTCTAATTCTCTATGATTTTCTTGTTCTCCTTTAAACTTTCATGGATCATGACCACATTTTGATTTTATCTCTCCCTCTCTCTTTTATTTTTTCCCCCCACTTTGTTATCTTGTTCTCCTTAACTGTTTTTGGTTGGTTGGTTTGTTTTCTTTTTCTTTTTTTAAAAACAAACAAACAAACAAACAAACAAACAAAAAAAACATCAGATCTGACTTACCCAGCTTTGCCTCTTACATAGTATTGAAGCTCATTGTATTTTGCTTTGGCAGGGTGGGTCAAATCTATCTCACTCTATTCACATGATTTATTCCAATTACCTTTGCCTTTCTTTTCCATTCTGTTGCCCACTGTTACAATGACCTCCTCATACTCTGTTGTTAAGATGCTTTGGGGAGGTCTATCAATAATATCAAGATAGTGGCTGCAAGGTATTATAAAAGAAAACCTACAGGGAAGTGAGCCTTCTATTTTTGTTATGTATTCAAGTGGACTCTTTCTAAATTCAGGCATTAAAGTTAGATGCTTACAAAAGAGTCAAGATTTCTCATTTCAAAATGACCACCTGTTTTATTGATTTTTTTTCATCAGTCTAGTCAGTAAATGTTTTAGGTTCATATATTTTTTCTTACAAGACATATATTTTGGAGACATCGTTTTCTCACAGCCTTTGATTTTTCAGTACCATCCCCTCCAGCTTGAAACAGATTTATCAATAACATTGTCCCTACAAGAGTTTCTAATAATCTCTTTTTTAGAAACTCAAAGAACCTGTTCTCCAGACATAGACACATTCTCTTGATTTTTTGTTATCTTTTGCAATCAACTTTGTCTGGGTAGCTTCTCTTAGAATTCTCGGTAGGTTGTTCATCTTCTGTTCTGATGATTACCCTTTGATTACATCTTCTAGGGATTCTTTTTCCATTCACCTTCTCTCAAAGTGTTGACTGAAGAGTTTTGTCCCTGTTCTTCCATTTCAAAACACATTATTTCATCCTTCCAGTGTTACAATTTTCTGTGCCAACAAGTCTCTATTATACTTCTTTAGCTTTCACCATCTAGTCTGTCCAGTATTCTATTTCTCCCTGTCTGTGATGTATCCTCGGGGAAATCCTGCTGTTACTCTGCTCTTTTATCTTGAATCTTGCTTCCAAGATCTTCTTACTTGTCACTTTTCTATCATCTCACACAAATAATCAGTCACCTTGTCATTCACCTCACAATCTTATGGTTACCTTTTGCTATCTGCTTTTCTTTCCCTAAGCCTTCCCAGATCTCATTATTTCATCCTTGGTAATGTTTTGAAATCCCATTTCTTACATCAGTTTCACACTGTAAAAGCCTGGAACATACATTGGTCTCTCCCTCATCCTCTGACTATTTTCTGTTCTAGCTCTGTACTTTTCCTTTCTCCCAGTTATCCGACGTGCAACCAAGATAAAACTGTTTTGAACTTATTGCTTATTGAGCCCATGGTGATGTTCATAGGCACAACATCTGAACATTGTCAGAACTCAGTTTGATCATTACACAGATATAAAATCAAATTTTAACAATGCTTGTTCTTGCTTTTTTTTTTTTTTTTTAAGAATATATTTTTATCTGATATATTTGATACCTGCTCCATATTCTCAAAAGAGAGTTTTCAATTAGATTTAGCTATTCTTGTTTAAGATAATAGCCCAGTGATAATTTTAGCTAAATGTAATGTTCTGTAGAACGTTATTGAAGAGTATGATAGTGTCTATCTGAAATGTTACTGTCTTCTTATCAGAGCTTACATTCTCCCATTCCTTTAGATATGAGGGACACAGACAAGACTTGTAGGTAGCTGCATACGTTATGCATATTTTAAATCCCTGTTTGTGGGTAACCTTACTATATTGGATATGATGCATGAAAAAAAAAAAAAAAAAAAAAAGGCACTTGTCAGTTGAAAGAATCCATATGATGGATTCAGTAGCTAATACGGAAGACAAAGTATATACATCAAAAAAAAAAAAAAAAAAAGAGAGAACAGACAGATAGATTTAAAAGAAACACCCTCTTATCCATCACTAAAGAAAAACCAAATCTTTCCTATAATAATAAACCAAACATATTCCACTGAGATGTGGGAAATGTTATTTTTCAATAATAGATTTGGTATTCTCTCAGTAGCGGAATATATGATAACTTACAGTGAGACAGACAGGTTTAGAACAATCTTGTATATGCATATGCTGAGGAACTGAGTATTTTGAGAGGTGTTTGTTTGTTTGTTTTGTTTTTCCCTTTAATTCTATATAGTAGCTATTAGTGTTGAACAGAATTCATTCAGATTTTAAAAAAAAAATATGAAACATGAATCTTGGAAAACTATGAAGGAAACTTATTTAAAAATGTTAAGAATGAGCTACTAATAAATAGATTACAACCAGTGAAAATAATAGAAGAGATTTACATATACGTTTAAAAAATGCACAATGGATAATTAAGAAACAGCTGCTGGATTATTTTATTCTTTAACTGTAACACTGTTTATTCCAATAAAACACTCCAATCATGTTCTTTTCCAGTAATAGTACAGCCATTAAGACCGGGATAAACAATAGCTGTCTTGTAACAATTCTCATTTTGAAGGATTCTGAAATATATTGCAAACATAATCCAATCTAATGTAAAGTGAAAACCTCAATCATGAAGACAGAGTTTAAGAGGGAAAAAAGATATGGCATCCAAATGAATTTTCAGAGGCCATTATTAAGGAGACAAAAAGGAAAAAAAAAAAAAAAAAAAAAAAAAAAGCTAGATTTTGTCCCAAGAACTCAAGTTAACTGTACTACTCCTTTCAAGATGGCCAACATGTTTCATAGGATCATAGAATCATAGAAACATTCAGGTTGGAAAAGACCTCTAAGATCATCCAGTCCAATTTTTAACCTAGTACTAAATTCCACCTCTATACCATGCTACTAAGTTCTAAATCTACATGTTTCTTGAAGACCTCGAGGGATGGTAACTCAACCACTTCCCTGGGCAGCCTATTCCAATGCCGCACAACCCTTTCAGTAAAACCTCCCCTGGTGAACCTGCCATCTTTTCCCCTCATCATTTGGTGCTTCTGAGGAGAGCCCAATCCTCATTTCATTACAACCTCCTTTATGGTAATTGTACACCATGGTAAGGCCTCCCCTGAGCCTCCTTTTCTCTAGGCTAAACAACCCCAGCTCCCTCAGACACTGCTCCTAAGCCTTGTTCTCTGACCCTTCACCAGCTTTGTTGCCTTTCTCTGGACATGCTCCAGCACCTTGATGTTATTCATGTAGTTAGAGACCCAAAACTGAACACAGTACTCAAGGTGCAGCCTCACCAGAGCTGAGTAGAGTGGGACAATTGCTTCCACTATTTCTGATACAAGCCAAGATGCTGTGGCCTTCCTGGCCACCTAAGCACACTGCTGGCTCATATTCAGCTGGCTATCAATCAATACTCCAAGGTCCCCTTCCACCAGGCAGTTTTCCAGCCACTCTGCCCCATGCCTGCAGCATTGCATGGGATCATTGTGCCCCAGGTGCAGGACCCGGCACTTAGCCTTGCTGAACTTCATACAGTGGTCTCAGCCCATCTATCCAGCCTATCCAGATCCCTCTGCAGAGCCTTCCCACCCTTGAGAAGATCAACACTGCAAACATACTGAGGGTGCACTTGATCCCCTCATCCAGATCATTGATAAATATATCAAAGTGAACTGGTCCCAGTACTGAGCACTGAGGGACACCACCAGTGTTCAGCCTCCAGCTGGATTTAGCTTCATTCACCACAACTCTTTGGGCTTAGCTACCCAGCCAGTTCTTAACCCAGCAAAGCATACACCTGACCAAGTCTTCAGTAGACAGCTTCTCTAGGATAGTGCTGTGGGAAACTGTGTCAAAAGCCTTACTAAAGTCTAGGTAGACCACATCCACAGCCTTTCCCTCATCCACTGAGTGTGTTACCTTGTCATAGAAGGAGATCAGGTTCATCAAGCAAGACCTGCCTTTGATAAACCCATGCTGACTGGGCCTGATTATCCGGTTGTCCTCTAAGTGTTACATGATGGCATTCAAGATAATTTGCTCTATGAGCTTCCCCAGTACCAAGGTCAGACCTGACAGGCTTGTAGTTTCCCAGATCCTCCCTCTGGCCTTTCTTGTAGATGGGCGTCACATTTGCTAGGTGCCAATTGCCCGGGACCTCCCCTGATAGCCAGGACTGCTGGTAAATGATGGAAAGCAGCTTGGTCAGCACTTCCATCAGCTCATTTTAGTTATGATCAATGTAAATGATTGGCCTAAAAGGTCTAAATTTTTTTGTTTGTTTCTGGTTGCTATTATATTTTTATTCTGATAAAATTTTCCTTGCCGGCAATAATCAACTAAAGCAGCAACAGGGTCTGTGCTTAACAGCTCCAACAGCAATGGTGGTGCTGTCTCCTCTCCCATCATGTCATGGTTTTCAATGATTCCGTAGAACTACAGAGGCAGAATTGTCACACAAACATAAATATAAATTCATATTTTCAAACTGCCAAAGATTTCACTGCTAGGATATTTTCTTGTTAAATCCAGTTAGGTATTAAATGTCCTAATCAATTGAACACTTTTTACTTTCTACAAGGAAGCTACAGGAAGATGTTAGAAATGTTCCTTATATGTAGATGATTTTTTTTTTTTTTTTTTTTTTTTTCTGTAGTACATTTACTTGTACTGCCTCAGAGGGAACTATATTGAGGGGAGGGGAGGAAAGGGCAGGGGAGGGCAGGAGAGGGGGAGGAATAAAAAATAAAAAGCAAATGATGTGAAGGCAGTCACTCACCACATTCCAAAAGCAGTCCAATGCCAAGACAGTCTCTGAGCAATGGCAACCTTCCAAATAAAACCCTCCCTTTCATTTTATTGCTGTGCAAGATGTTGTATGGCATGGAACATCCCTTTGGTGAGTCTGGGTCATCTTTTCTGGTTGTGTGCTACCTCTTGCATACCCCCAGTCTACTTAGTGGAAAGGCAGACTTTGAAAAATAGAAAGGTCTTGCAAGCACTGTTCAGCAATAGCTAAAACACTCATATGCTATCAACAGGGTAGCTACAAATGCAAAACATAGCGCCATATGGACTGCTAGGAAGAGATTAACTCCATTCCATCCAGACCCAGAACAAAGGTCACCCAAACAAGTATACCCTCAAACCACCTAAAGAATAAAGTTGGAAACTTTGTATCATGGAGCAGGTAGGGTAAATAGTAAGTGGTAGTGGTTACTTAGTAAGTAGTACTAAGTAACCACTAAGTTACTTAGTGGTTAAAGTACTAAAGTACTTAGTACTTAAAGTACTAAGTTACTTAGTAGTAGTGGTTACTTAGAAAGTTTTCAGGTGCACTGTACTGGTTTCAGTTAGGACAGTTATTTTCCCTCCTAGTAGCTGGTAGGGTGCCATGTTTTGGATTAGGGTGAGAAGAGTGCTGATAACATGTTGATGTTTTAATTGCTGTAGAGCAATGCTTACGCTAAGCCAAGGACTTTTCAGCTTCTCACTCTGTCCTGTCAGCGGGCAGGCTCGGGGTGCAGCAAGAGCTTGGAGGGGATAGACCCAGGACAGCTGACCCAAACTGGCCAAAGGGGTATTCCATACCATCTAATGTCATGCTGAACAATATATAGGGGTGGCTAGCCGGGGTAGGGGGACCGGCTGCTCGGGGTTGGGCTGGGCATCGGTCAGCGGGTGGTGAGCAATTGTATTGTGCATCACTTGTTTGTACATATTATTATTATTTTCTATCTTAATAAACTGCCTTTATCTCATCTCACAGGGTTCACTTTCCCATTTCTCTCCCCCATCCCAGAGAGGGAGGGTGGAGGGTGAGCGAACAGCTGTGTGGTGTTTAGCTGCCAGCTGGGTTAAACCACAACAGTCCTTTTGGCGCCCAACGTGGGGCACGAAGGGTTGAGATAACGACAGATCTAATCAGAATGTTGATTGCTTTAATCTCAAATCTGCTGTGCCTGTATTCCAAACTGAGTTTTATAGCACGTTACTTTCTGTATGTGATCCCTGTCGTGCTGTTTATCCTTTCCGGGCCCTGGTTTAAGATCGTTATGGTACTGTGCTGTGTAACAATAGCTTACGATATGATGAAATATCTGGCCATGACTCTAACTTGGTATTTGTACTCAGCACTGTCGTCAACTCTGTACTTTGGAAACTATATCTCGGAAACTATTAACAGTTACACCTACTGCCTTTTTTCATCAGGGAGCCAGTCTGTGGAGGGGACAGGGGAATATATTTTTCCCTACTTGTTCACTCTCCCTTTCTCCTGCAGCACCCTCTTATCCCCCGAGCTAGTTACGATAGCTCTCCAAGATGTTGAATATCCTTGGGATACTCAGACCAGCATGTTCTTGTTGTTATGTCTCCTGAATGCACTTCAGGTTTTGTTTAAGGTTAAACAACTACTTAGGAATCTCATGCAGAGATCTGTCCTGAGGCGGGATAGTTGTGAGTGGCAGGGAGTGTGGGAGGATATGGGCAGGTGGCTAGAGCAGTGGGCACCTCTGATGTTTTGTAGATTCACCCCTGAACAACTGCAAAATCCTAAAAAACTGGTAGAATGCTTGCAAAAAGAGTGTCATGACTCTGGCAGTTCCAAAGTGACACAACTCACAGTAGCATGTTGGGGCCTGGCCTATGCCTATCGAGCTGCAATTGATGCTACTATGAACCGAGTGACAGACCCTGCAGTCGCTCCAGTTCCTGCTCCTGCAGCCGCTCCAGCTCCTGCTTCTGCAGCCGCTCCAGCTCCTGCAGTCGCTCCAGTTCCTGCTCCTGCAGTCACTCCAGTTCCTGCTCCTGTAGCTGCTCCAGCTCCTGCTCCTGTAGCTGTTCCAGCTCCTGCTCCTGCAGCTGCTCCAGCTCCTGCAGCTGCTCCAGCTCCTGCAGTCACTCCAGCTCCTGCAGTTACTCCAGCTCCTGCAGCCGCTCCAGTTCCTGCTCCTGTAGCTGTCCCAGCTCCAGCCCCTGCAGCCATTCCAGCTCCTACAGCCGCTTCAGCTCCTACAGCCGCTCCAGCTCCAGCTCTTGCAGCTGCTCCAGCCCCTGCAGCCGCTCCAGCTCCATCTCCTGCAGCCGCTCCAGCTCCTGTGGCTGAGTCAGAGAAACGAGCTGTAGCAGCGCAAGTTGCCCCTGCAGAGGGTGTTCCAACCCCTGTGGCAGACCCTGTGGCTGAGTCAGAGAAATGAGCTGTAGCAGTACAAGTTGCCCCTGTAGAGAAGGTGAAAAAATGGTATAGACACGTTTAGAATGCAAAGAGTCTTCTGCTAGGTGTAGGTGTAGAGAAGACGAGGCTGGGCCATCAGAGGTGCAGGAGGATGAAGATGGGGATGTTGAAAAATCAACAGTAGTTACCCGAAACCTATACCAGCGTGAGCTACGAGATGTGCGAAAAGATTTTGGTCGCTGCATAGGTGAGCAGCTTGTCACCTGGCTGCTCCGGTGCTGGGATACCGGAGCCAATTGTGTGGAATTAGAGGGCAAGGAAGCCAGGCGGCTGGGATCCCTTGCTAGAGATGCAGGCATTGACAAAGCAATTGCAGATGGAGCACGATCTCACAGCCTCTGGAGGCGTCTCCTGTACACTGTAAGGGAAAGGTTTCCCTACAAGGAAGAACTTGCATGTCTGCCAGGCAAGTGGACCACTATGGAGAAGGGAATCCAGTACCTGAGGGAATTAGCCATACGGGAGGTGATTTATGAGGACCCAGACAATGGACAAGTACCCACAGATCCAGATGAAGTCAGGTGTACACGACCCATGTGGCGGAAGTTTGTACGGAGTGCACCATCATCATATGCCAGCTCATTGGCAATAATGGCCATGAAAGAGGATGAGGCACCCACAGTGGGTGATGTGGCTAAACAACTCCAGCAGTACGAAGAAAGCCTCTCTTCATCCCTACAGGCCTGCGTCTCGGCTGTGGAGAAACTTTCTGAAAGCGTCCATCAACTAAAAGAGAATACTTTGGAGAAACTTTCTGAAAAGGTCCACCACCTTGAAGAGAGATTATTTTCCTCCCCACCTGAATGAACCAGGGTCCACAAACTAAAAGAGAATACTTTGGAGAAACTTTCTGAAGAGGTCCGGCAACTTAATGAGAGTTTATTTTCCTCCCCTCCTGTACAAACCAATGTCTCTGCTATTAGGGGTAAGCGCTCATCCGTGCAAGGAAGACGACGTGGTGGATACACACCTCGTGCCATCCTGTGGTTTTACCTACGTGATCACGGAGAAGACATGAGAAAATGGGATGGAAAATCCACCGCGACCCTAGAGGCACGGGTACGTGAGTTGCAAAAGAAAACAATTGGGAAAAAGGGGTTCTCTGGAAAGTTTGCTGCTCCAACTTCCAGCAGGCAGTCCTTTAAACACAGGAATGAAGATTCTGACGAGGATTAGAGGGGCCCTGCCTCCAGCCAGGGGGAGGAAAGGGACAATCGAGTTTATTGGACTGTGTGGATTCGATGGCCTGGCACATCAGACGCACAGAAGTATAAGGCTTTAGTATACACCAGTGCACAATGTACTCTAATGCTATCAAGCTATACAGGGCCAGAGCCCATCAGTATTTATGGAGTGATGGGGGGATCCCAGCAATTAACTGTATTGGAGGCTGAACTGAGTCTAACTGGGAATGAGTGGCAAAAACACCGTATTGTGACTGGCCCGGATGCTCCGTGCATCCTTGGCATAGACTATCTTAGAATAGGATATTTCAAGGACCCAAAAGGGTTCCGCTGGGCTTTTGGCATAGCTGCCTTAGAGACAGTGGGCATTTAACAGTTGTCTACCTTGCCCGGTCTCTCAGATCAAGAACTTCAGCAAATGTGAGAAAAAATGAAACTTGCTGAATATATGTTTATTCTATGTGTTCATTGTCCTGAGGGGCCATCAGGTCAAGCAGACAAGAGGGTAATCTCCATACAAAAGTATAACAAAAGTTATTTAGCCATACCTTACAGCATAATTTTCCAGCAGCTTTATGGTTGCTTTAAACCTTTGGAGTTACACAAATCAGATTAATTGCAGCTGCTTATAAAGACTGAAATCTCCAAAGAATTTCAGTTTTTCTGCATTTTGGAAAAAAAAGAGCTTTAGTCTCCAAGAAGAGATTTTATCACTATGTGTTCATGATTGTATTCACACTATGAGGATATCCAGAAGCCTTAGCCATGACATCACAGGTAAATGTAAACAGTACTGCAATCAATATTTCAATGTGTAGGCCATAACTGTTTCAGTTTTATAAGCCTGTGCACTACAAGTATCTTTAAATCAGTTAAACATTTGGCAGAAAGCTAATGTTCCAGTTTTAGTATCAATTCAGTGTTTATGTAGGTTCCATTTACAGGGTACCACAGCAGTTGAGTTCTGTATAAACCAAAATTTATGTACTGAAGCAAACATCTGGGAGAACTCCAAGGTATATGTCTTAAGAATGTATCTAAGAAGGTTCTACAAGCAGATAAAGAAAGTGCAGTAATTCTGGCTAATGGATAGGATATCTTAGGAATAATACTGTGACCTAATTTATTAATGTAAATAAATAAATAAATAAATAAATAAATAAATAAGAGTCAAAAGTATTATTAAAATAAGACTCAATTCCTGGCATCAAGCAATAGATCCATACAGAGCCATGATCCATAGAGCCATAGATCCATATCATATAGCCATGATATTTGTCATTGCAGTGACAATGCAGACTCCTGAAACAAAACAGAGTAATTTTCTTATATTAAATCAGAAATGTTAGGTAGTAGTCACATAATTAAGCTACCAAGTTAGGCTTCTTCTCTATTAACAGTTGTAAGAGACAGGCTTTTCTGAAACAAGCAGTAAAGCAAAGAACAAGAAACCTTTGGAGCTCCTAATTATTCTGTGAAGGAGTTAGCTCTCTTCATTAAGTATGTCTGATTTATATTGACTAAGTTAAATGCTGAAGTTAGGTGATGTAAACTTGATCAGTTCAGAACAGGATTCACAACAGGATTGTACTAAACTATCTAACGGGATTTCCATGAGAGGTTTTAGCTTTAATACTAGTGCTCTTGAGACCTGATCATCTCAGAGAAAGATTCTGTGCTGACATCTTCTGCTGAGGTGAGGATCCTTTTGAAAATTTGGACAACAGTTAATTGAGGCGATACCCTAGACAACATTCACACAACACAGGGGAGTTCAATTTAGAGCAATCGTCAACATGAGAAAATTACACATCTCGTGTCAGAAAAGTGCCCTAGTCAACAGGAATTTGCCTTTTCAGGGTCATTCTGCTTGCAGAAACTATACCACTTTGCAAAAAGATTGAATAGGATTCATGGGTGCATGTTCTCTTACTTAAAAAATAGTTATAAGAAATATAATCTGTGCAAGTCACTTAGTTCTTCCAACAGCATTAGCAACACATGGATGTTGTATCATAAACATAATACAAATAGTCCTTAAAGGCTGTGTGGATTCTGTTTTTGTATGCCTTTCACTGTTGACAGCCTTTCATGTGAGTGTTTTAGAAATGATTGCACATGCATGCTTTGGCATTCTTTTCCCTATGGCTGTATCAGCAGAAGTAAATCCAGCTCTTAGCCCTTTTGATACGTGGATTAACTCATTTCACCATTACCCTTTCTGGGGTGTGAATGAACAGTTTTGCCTACTCGTGCCAGCCAAAGCTGAGACATGGTCCATTCAGCTAGTAGTGACAACTCTCAGACAACAAGCTTGCACCTGCTCTGATTCTTAACTTAAAGGATGATTCTGTTTCAGTGCATTTTTTTTCCAAGTGTTGCCCTAGAGAGCTGTGGCTTCAATGAAATCATTGTTTCCATCATTAACTGCTTGAATAATTCATTGCTTAGCAGAAAACAACCCTTTTTGCTTTCTGCTTTGTTCCCCTTGTATGTACATTTCAAAAATAGATAAGTAAATGAGTAATGCAGTGATTATTTTGAAAAAGACTTTGCTTACCCGGAAAAAAAAAAAAAAAAAAAAAAAAAAAAAAAAGTTTGGCATGACAAGCAGGAGTTTAAGAGAAAAGAAATTTTGTCTTTTCAACACTATGCATGCACCCTGAACTATGTGTTTCAAAGTAACTCTTTGACTACAAGTAAGTACAGCTACCAATAACAGTGAGCTGATTCTTTAATGCATAATTATGATCATAATTAGTAAGTAATTTGTGAATAAAGTCACAATTTCATTATAAAAATAGAAAGAAATATTCTAAGCCTGAGAAGTTGAAGATACAGATTAATATCAGAACTAGAATTACCACAAAGATAAACTGTGTTCCTAGATTGCACTAGTAAACAGTAGGGGTGTAATAGAGGTAATCATTCAGTTCAGCATCTGCTTCATCTATTTCCTGTGTGTTATGAATCATATGTTGTGGGAATTGTTCAGTATCTAACCAGATATGTATATTTCCTAAATCCACCCTTGGGCTATTTCCAGGTTTCCAAATTCTATTTTGAAGTGACATTTACATCTTCTTTTTCTTTGATTCCACTTTGTTTTAAGTATTTTTTGGTAATAAATTTAAATGATAGGAATTCCACCAACTTAGTAATGCATCCGACCTTATGGATAATAGAATAATTGACAAGATCAAGCTACTGCTAAGACATAAGATAAGATAAGATACGATACGATACGATATGACATGACACGACACAACACGATACGATACGATAAGATACATCTTATTTCATATGATAGTAAAATATACTGATGGTCTAATTGTTTTTAACTTGGAGCAGCACTGGTACTTAATCAGTTAGCATAGTTTCCCATATCATTCTAGAAGCTTGTTAGCAACAGCTTGTGTAAGCTAAAAAGACAAAAAAAAAAGCTTCTTTCACATGCCTCTCCATAATACAAACATGAAGTGATAAAATTAAAGTATGTTTTCTGTGCATAAAGCCAGTGCAGAATATGTAACATAGTATAATGTATACAACATAGTAGTAAATAAACGGATATGCAGAGAGAATAATGATTAAAAAAAAAAATAAGTTGAACCAATGTAACCAAATTTTTGTCAGCATGGCTGTATGCAAGGAGGGAACCCGAGGATTATAATGGCTACCTATAAACCTGTAAGAGGTTAAACTGCTGTTCTGAGTCTAAAAGTACTGAAGCTGTAATATAGGAATCATAGAACAAGATTCTGATTCTTTCTGTAGACAGTAGGATTTTTACAATTGATTTCAGAGGGCCCAAGATTTCAGTCAATGCATTTGCAAGTACATGTGTGTATAAATAAATGGAAATGTATTCACACAAGAGAACATGTAAGAAACTGAATGCAAGGTAATAAAGAATATATTGTTAATATTAATATATTAACAGTCCTTTGGCGATGAAAACTAAGATTAACTATGGGAATGAGTTGAGAGAATTGAGGTCCAACACTTTTTTGTAAGATTCATTTTAATGGAGTTCTTGTATTACTAATGCAAGTAAAAGTGCCAAACAGAGTTTTTAATAGAGCTTCTGCATAAATTATGCTTGTTTGATATTCATAAACGTCTCTTTCTCTCCATACATAAGCAGGAATGTCTCTTTTATAGATCCCAGGAGCATAAAACTGTTGAAAGTGGGGGTAAAGTGAGCTAAAAAATGGTGAAAAAATACTTCCAAAAAGAGGTTCAGTGTTAAGGCACTGGAAACTTCCATAACATTGTTTGTACATGATGTGGAATTTTTCATTTTACTTTTTTTTTTTTTACAAATGTTTTCAGAAATCTGCACAGCATTTCCTTTGCTTCAACATTTTTAAAGTGACCAAACCGATTCAGACTCAAGGGGATAGATCATCTAATTTGCCGTACCCACTTGGTGCTATCCAACACATTATAGCAGACTATAATTTAATTTGGAATTTGGAAAAACTGCATTATTTTTGTGTGACAGAGCAAATAACAGGTATATTAAGATAATTTTGAAAGAAAGAAAGAAAGAAAGAAAGAAAGAAAGAAAAAAAGAAAGAAAGAAAGAAAGAAAGAAAGAAAGAAAGAGAAAGAGAAAGAAAGAAAGAAAGAAGCCCTATAGCACCAATATCAAGAAAAAAAAAATCAAAAAGGATAATAAATGAATATTTGCACAAGGGCAGATAAGTACATGTGTATTTTAATGGACATATATGTGCAAGTGTAAAATCCTTTTTAAAAGATTATTCTTAGCCTAGAATGTTAAGAGTTTGTAATAATTTTTAAAATAATATATTTTTCTCTCTCTGTATATATATGCCATCTATTGCAGAACACCTATAAATATTTCTTAAGAGGGAACTTTTAATGCTATGTCTTAAGTTTTAAATACCTCAGGAAACACAGCATTTCATTTTGGAAGTCTGTCAATGCTTTGTTTAATGAACCCTCATATTTAATATGCTTCTACTTTTCTCAGTGCACTTGCTAAAGTGTGGAAGTACTGCATTAAAAATAAAATGCTCTGTATGGTAGTTGAGAGACATGAGGGACTAGAAAGGGAAAAGAAGAATTTGCATGGTTTTGGTCACCTACTCAGCATTAGGAGTGTCCCTTTCTTAATTTATTGTGACTTGGTAAAGCTGAGGAGAGTTTCCTATGTCTTTAATGAATGTCAGTCTCCGTGCCCAGTTTCCTTTGGTGTCTTTATTCAGATTAGTTTCTTTCATGCAGGGTCTGTTGCATAGTGTCCTTGGACCATGCCTGGTACTTTCATCCAAGTGCTTAAACACACTCCTAGATTCTACAGTGAAACAAAATCTGACGGGAGGCACCAATGCTGCCAGGACATATCAACAGTGTATTTTTAAGGTCTCATACAAGGAATAGATTTTGAAATGTATTTGTTAAAGGAAATGTAGTGTAGTATTATTTTACCATTGCCAGGAACTTGTCACTAGTGCAGGGAG
This sequence comes from Oxyura jamaicensis, assembly GCF_011077185.1. NCBI lineage: Eukaryota > Metazoa > Chordata > Aves > Anseriformes > Anatidae > Oxyura > Oxyura jamaicensis. The sequence goes on from NC_048894.1 coordinate 75,848,807, forward strand.
CAGGTGAACATTATGCAGCCTGTTTGTCCCCAAGCATGGACAAAATTAACCTTGGTCACCACCACATAGCAAACACTAGGCCTTTTTCTATACTCATTATTTACTGGGCCAGGGGAAAACATAACTTTAAACAATAATGAGTAACTGTCAAAATGCAACTGGGAACCATTTCTTTAAAAAAAAAAAAAAAAAAAAAAAAAGAATAAGGTGGGTTGAAGCTGCCTGACAGGGTGCGACAAGCCAGGGGAGGCACCTGCCTCATCACCACCACACCTGGACATGCGAGTGTCATCAGGCAGCAGTGAAAATATATTCGTTTTGTAAGCAGTACTAATGTCCTAATAGCTACCTGATGTGACAAAAAGCAGCTATACGCAGCATCAATGGGACCGCCAAAGAGAGAAGGGGCCTCTCCATGGCACAGCTGCCCTGCTATTTTCCCAAGCTCTGGGACTGTCATTCAACATCGGTTGCCCTCCATCAGGTCCTTGGGGGTGAATACACCACTTCCATTCATGCTAACACTGAGATGTTTTGACCCAGGAGGAGAGGAGACTCCTGTACAAGTGGCAGCACAGAGATGGCGTTGTCTTTGTTATTCCTACATGATTGTTTGGAGCTGGAGTGTTCTGCAGAAGGAAGAAAAAGTGCCAAATTTTCCTGCTCACCCTCTTTCTGTGTAGTTTTTCATGCCAAGTCCTTGCTGCTTTTTTTCTACTTAATTTCTCCATGAAAATAAATAAATAAATAGATAAATAAATAAATAAATACACAGTACACACTTTCAGGAGTATTTTAGAAAAAGTCCGCTTGATAGTATTTAATGCAATGGATTTCTAGGAGTGTCTCGTTTGAAAGAGCAACACTAATTTTATATAAAATTTAATTTACTTCTGTTTGACCTAAAATTCAGTGTAAATACATTCTCAGATTTTTCCCATGAGGCATGGCAGAAGTTAAAACATTACCAAGCAAATTTGGTATGATCCTACTTACTGCCTTCTACTTACTATAGCCTGACTTTTGAGTTGTTATGAAATTATTATGTGGTTTTCAATTATCAGTACCATCTCTCTCTCTTTCACTTTCTCTCTCTCTCTCTTTTTTTTTTTTTTTTTTTCTTTCATTCTAACTGAAAGCTCACTTTCAGATTTATTTGGGGAGACTTTCAAGATGAAAAGATAAAATAAAGAAGTTATTTTAAATATAGAAAATATTTGGATTCCTTGAATTTAGTTATTTATTAGATAGTGACAAACCGTAAGGGGGGGGGAAGCATTTTTAGTTAGGATGGTGAGACCGTCAGTTTCCTACCCATGAATATCTGGTACATTTCAGGCAAGCTAGCTTATCCTTCTACACTTGCCGCTCCTGCTCCTGAAAGTCACTGGTCTTCCATAGGTCCAATGTTACATCTGCCAGACAGTATGGATGTCTCAGTTTTCCAAGATCTTTGAAAATACACTAAGACACAAATCATAAGTCATAAGTAAGACAAGCAAATTCCTTTTTTCATTTTAAATCTATGAAGAGGAAGAATTGAAATGTAGGTTGGATTTATTGAATGCTTACTGAAGTGTATGGTATAACAGTTGAGATCCTTTAAGAAAGTGATCATAGGGATGATAAGAGAAAATATTTATTATATCTGTATAAAAAAAGTCACTCTTGCTGTTGGCGCTTACGTTTTTATCTTAGTAATGTTTGCCAGTCTCCTAGTTATGAAAACTTTTAAAAGCCAAACTGTTACTTACATCTCCTTTTACAAGTTGAAAACTATAGTGCAACTTATTTTATGGTGATAAAGCACATTCAGCTTCACAAACTGTTTTAACCATTCTCATTACATTTAAGTTTTGTAAAAATTTTGATATTCATATTGACTTCTCAAGCAGCACTTCATTCTCTACCATAATTACTGCTGTCTTGTCATTGTAGTAAACCTAGAAAACCCTATGTCCAAAGGACACCTGGTGGTTACCTGTGCAAGTTGCTGCTCTAATCCCCTTTTTCACGTAATATGCTGAAAATGCTTCCTGCAAGAAGTTTAATGTGGCATAAAAACAACAGTTAATCCCACAAGTATAGTAGTCTGTGCTCACAAAAGACTTTCATTTCTGTGAACTTTCATCTTCAGATTTTGTGGGTTTAGCTCTGTTTTATCATTAACCTGCTCTTCCTTTTGTCTGAGTTTTTATATGCATTCAGGTCAATTCTGTTTTTCCTAAAAGTTGTGACTAAATTCAGAAACTCATTCTCAGACTTCTAGTTATATTCAGGTGGCATTTGTTCATGTCCTTACTGGACATTCTAATCCCAAATTCAGCACAGCAATGTATGGAATAGTTCTAGACTCCATATTCTTACAATCAGCTTGTAAATGCCCTGGCTACATTTCCTAGCATGTAGTCTCCATTTTGCCTGAAAATGTCTTCAAGAGCATCTCACACTGGAAAATCCATAAATTTTGTCCTGAGCCCACAGCCATAGCCCCCTTGTCAGCCCCTGGGTGCTGTGCTACCCTGCCCAGGCCCCAGGCCCATGGAAGCCCCAGGGCTACCTGCCTCTGCCCCATTGAGGCCACAGTAGGGCTGGGCTTCAGGTCCCCACAGCCCTGCCTTGCCCACCCACATCCCCCACCCAGCTGGGCCTATCCATGCACCCACAGCCCGGCACTGTCATGACCCTAGCCCCAGCCTCTGCCCTGTTATCCCTGGGGCTGCCCTGTTGCCCCCAGTGCCCTGCCTTAAGTGGATCACTCTGCCTGCCATGCCCTGCCTAACCCACCTAGCTCCCAGCCCCAGGGAGCTGCTAGACCCCAATGTGCTCTAACTTGTATTTTCTGTACTTTCATTTGTCTAAAGCTGACTTTTCACAAATTTCATGTTTTTTATGTTTCTTTGTTTTTTTTTTTTTTCCATCTTTTTTATTTATTTTCATATTTATTTGTGGCTCTCCTTTTATGTTTTTAATTCCCCTGTAAAACACAGCATCCTCTGAAGTAAACATAAATGTTACTATGTTTTAAAATTCAGTATCAACTATTTTTTTTCCAGATATAACAAACCTAAAAAAATCCATTTTATCCTTAACTTTCCAGATCATACTGATTCTAAATAGGAATTAATTCTATATTATTATTCATAATTCAACTCAGCTTTCCCTGTGTATTGTGATTTCTTTCTCACATTTTACAGAATCTTCATAGGTAACAGTTATCTACACACTAGTGTCCAAACATTTGTATATGACTTCAGTGGTCTCCGAAGAAAGGTCCATTGGTTTTGCTTTTGCTGATAGTCTACAGAGCATTTCTCCTGATCACTTTTTCCCTATTTTCTCATGTAATTCATCAGAATGAATCACTTTTCCTTCTACTGCCATGATTATCAGATATTTAAAAGCAGGTATGTTTATGTCATTTCAGTGTGTTCCAAATGTGCATTGTCCTTGCATTTCTGCAAAGTTTTAATAGATCATGACCTTTTTTTTCTCTGTACTTTTTTTGCACTTTGCAGAGTATTTTGACGTACTTTGTGCCTTTTCTTCTCTTGTGGATCAGTCTAAATTCAGTAACACATCTTCCAAGCATTTATTTTCTGACCTGGTTGACTTCTGCAACCTTGTGTTGTCTGGTAGCTCTTCTTATCTAAGGCTGTACCTTCCAGCACTTGTTCTGTGGGTTTGGATCTTTGACTCAATAGCTGCATGATCTGTGATCATACTTTATCATTCTATTTTGCACATCTGAGTTACTAATTTGACATCAGTCACAGTGGTGTTTTTGTTTGTTTGTTTGTTTGTTTTTGTTTTCTTCCTGAGGTCTTTTTCCATTATTTATAGTTTCTTAGGAAACCCTCCATTCTTTGGGAGTTTTACCTTTCATGGGTATTCCATATTCTTCCAACTTCCTAAGTTTAGTTTCACAGCTTTCCCTTTCATCCAGTTGTAGTTATGCACTTTTTAAGACATCTCTACCTTCAAGTCTCATGATACCTGAGAAAATACTTTTTACAAGTCTCCTTCCCACTGAATTAAATTTCTTCCATATCGGTGTCAAGGCTTTCCTTAGACATTTTCCACAAACTGTAATGAATCCCAGATTTTCAGGGGCTTTCAGCTGACTCTGTCATCTTCTTGCTACAGTCTTGCTTCTTAGTCTTCATATATTTGTAGTTCTACTTTTCCAAGAACTCCTAGCACTCTATAGTTATCAGTTCTTTAAAGAATGTGAACTTCATCTGTGATGAGAGAAGTGTCCTCCTTTGTATGACCCTCACTGCTACTCCATCCAGTCTGACATCACTTTTCCCTTTTTCCGGGACAGCAACTTCTATAGGCTCATCCAGTAGTCAGTCCAGTACAAGCAAACCTGTAAATTAACAGAAGAATAAATTACTTTTCAACAGGTGGAGCTCATCAGGCATCGTAGAATCCAGGAATCTGAGATTGACAAATGGTATTATGCACTGATACGGGCCGAGCAACAGCCCTGTCTTAAGTCCTGGAAAGGGGTAGGTGAACAAGCTTCCATCCCTGAACCAAGATATTCAAAAGACACACAGAACAAGGGAGAGTGGACCCTTATCTCTGCTTGGAGCTGGAGGAGGAGTCTTCCCCTTGCCCCTGAAGTGTCCCTGACCAAGAGATATGATATTCTACAGAAGGAGAGAGGAGACTCGGTGAGTAATAGTAAAGACCACAGAAAGGCCAACCATACAAATTTGGCTCAGTTTAACAACCTGTATCAGAACCAGTGCCACAAAAAAAGGCATGAAGGTTGTTAATAATTGGAGACGCCTCTGTTAATAATTGGAGAGGCACTGAGGCACCCACTTGCCATCCAGATATCTCTCCAGAGAGGTTTGCTGCCTGCCTGGGGCCCTTATTTAGAATATTACAAAGAGACTACCAAGCCTGGTGGGTCCCAAAGACTACCACCCCTTCCTACTTTTTCACATAAATGATTGTCTGTTAGACTGGTGACATGCTCAAGGTTTTGGGTTTGATTATCACGGATGCAGGGATGATATTAGGAAAGCCAAGGCATAGATGGAACTGAGCTTGTCAATGGATGTGAAGAATAACAAGAAGGGATTCTATATCCACTCAGTAGATAAGGAATTGGCTTGAAGGTCTCACCTAGAGAGTTTTGGTTGATAGATCTATGTCCAGGTGGAGGCTGGTAACAAGTGGTGTCCCACAGGGTTCTATCTACTGTTTAATCTGTCTATCAATGACATAGACAATGGGATCGAGTGCACCCTCAGCAAATTTGCAGATGAAACTAATCTGAGAGGTGCAGTTGATACAACAGAAGGAAGGGATGCAATCCAAAGGGACCTGGACAAGCTTGAGAAGCGGGCCCATGTGAACATAACGAGGTTCAACAAGTCCAAATGCAAGGTGCTGCACCTGGGTCAGGCAATCCCAGAAATGAGGACAGACTGGGAGAACTCATTGAGAGCAGCCCTGCAGAGAAAGACTTGGTAGTTCTAGGGGATCAAAAGCTTGACATGAGCTAGCAGTGCAAGCTTGCAGCCCAGAAGGCCAACTGCATCCTGGGCTGCATCAAAAGAGGGGTGTTCAGCAGGTCAAGGGAGGTGATTGTCTCCCTCTACTCTGCCCTTTTGAGGCCCAATTTGGAGTGCTCTGCCCAGGTCTGGTGTACCTAGCACAAGAAGGATGTTGATCTGCTAAAGCGGGTCCAGAGGTGGGCCACAAAGATGATATGAAGACTGGAATACATCTGTGAAGAAAGACTGAGAGATGGGGATGTTCAGCCTGAAGAAGAGAAAGCTCAGGGATTACCTTATTGCAACTTTTCATGAACTTTTCACTTTTGATAAACTGCTTATGACACTGCAGATTCCCCCAATACAGAAAATTTAAATAATCTAGTTAGAACATTCAGCTGTGAAATTTCTTTAATCAGTTCACTCTTCTGCTAAAGAGATGTACAAAATTCTAGCTAGTCCTAGTGTCTCCAGTAAGAAATGTAAAAGTATTTTGTAGGCAACTAGTGTTATGGTTTATCTGTTGTACTGCTGTGATTGATTCTGACCATATAGTTCAGTGATTGCTGGTTAATTACATGTTATTATTAGATCAATAAATGGCTTTCATCCTGATTTGGTTTAACCAACATGCACAAAGCAGTATTTTCCCTGTGACACCCAACCAGCCACAATTATTGTAGTTTCCTCTGGATGGGACAGTTCTGTATGAACAACAGTATCAAAATAATGGATGAAAATGGATGTATTTCTGTTTTCATTTAACAACAAACAGAACATACCAGAAAAATTAGCCCTACTTTCATGCTTTGAACTGAAGACTGAGAGAATATTTAGATACTTACTGCTAAGCGTAGCTTCTGGAAATTGCCTCTGTAGTAGACACTGAAATTACTTGATTACCGGGTGTTAATTCCAAATACAGTTCTCCAGCCATGACTTCTTTTATAAGGGTAGCCTATGGCACACTGCAATAGTCTTTTAATAGGATTCCCAGGCACACAAAAGTAATATTGAGAGTGATAGGCAGTGGCTTGCCTGCAGCTTTTGATTCTATACTTCTTTGTGCTATGAAAAAATTGTGACTTTTTCTTGGCTTTTCTTGTCTTGTTTATTTATTTATTTATGGACGTGATCAGGACCATCTCAACTGTTTAGGAAAATTGGAAAACAAGAGGGGTAAATTATGCATACCAAGAGTAGCTGTCACATTTTGTGACAATTTATTATAAGACCTTGCCATTTCAATTTTGGCGGGTTGTCAGTAGTGGTTAGACAATGTTACAAGCCCAAACTCAATTACAGAAGGAATTTATGTAAAAAAGCGATTCTATTTTCTTTGCCAATGCTGTTGGCCACCAGCCAAACATTTTTCCTTTCACCTTTACCACAGAAGTATCACAGTACCTCTCCAGATCTTAGCATTGCTTTTCTCTGGCAGAAGGCAGTTCTCTTTTGTATCTGAGGATGTGTCACTAACTCTGCAACCTGTTTGTCATCTGGAAAAATTTTGTCATTTGGAAAATCTTTGAAGATATAATTTTGCCGTCTGTGACAGCAGATAGAAGCTGTTTTTGACTTCTGAATAAGAGAGAAAGAGCCATGTAATTAGGCTTACAAAACACCTTCTAATGAATCAAATAGTTTTGAAGCCACAGTGGTCAAATTATTTTTCATATGTAGTGTATTTGCCTAATTAAATCCAATGCTTAATTAAATATTGGGCTATATTTTGCTGTGTTGGACACATTGCTGGTCTCATTTTTATGAAAGAATTGAGCTCGATTAAGTACAGAATGCCTGTCAACTGAAAATGCCCATAAGATTACTGAGCTTATTTAGATTTTGTTGCTGGCAGCCTGACTTACAATGTATGCCAAAAGAAAATCTTAGTCTTCTGAAATTGAATAGCTGGTTTGTGAAAGTTCAACATATTAGATCTTTAGAAAAGCCAACGAGGTTAAAAAGTAATAAAAATAATAGTATTTTTTAATCTGGTCTTCTTTCATTAGACTGACTGATTTCATGTGTCCTGGTTTTAGCTAGGAGAGAGTTAATTTTCCTCCCAGTAGCTGGTAGCTATGTTTTGGATTTAGGATGAGACTAATGTTGATAACACACTGATGTTTTACTTGTTGCAGAGCAGTGCTTCCACTAAGCCAAGGACTTTTCAGCTTCTCGCTCTGTCCTGCCAGCGGGCAGGCTCGGGGTGCAGCAAGAGCTGGGAGGGGACAGACCCAGGACAGCTGACCCAAACTGGCCAAAGGGGTCTTCCATGCCATCTGACATCATGCTAAACAATATATAGGGGTGGCTAGCCGGGGTAGGGGGACCGGCTGCTTGGGATAGGCTGGGCATCGGTCAGCAGGTGTTGAACAATTGCATTATGCATCACTTGTTTTGTACATATTATTATTATTATTATTTTATTTTCCTGTCGTAATAAACTGTCCCTATCTCAACCCATAGATTTCATTTTTTTTTTTTTTTCTCATTTCTCTCCCCCATCCCAGAGAGGGAGAGGGGAGGGTGAGCAAACGGCTGTGTGGTGTTTAGCTGCCAGCCGGGTTAAACCACAACATCATGTTAAAGACTTAAAAGTCATCTTTCCTTAAATAATTTGTGCACATATAGCTATACTTTTAAGTTCAGCTTTAGTTAATATGATTGAAAAGTATGTGGGTATAATAAAGTGAATGTACTGAAAAATGCTTAATCAATTCTATTTATTTTCTTCCTCCAAAAGATAGTACATTTTACTAAGGTACATATTCTATCATGTTTATTATTTGTTGATTTAAAACTTGACTGGATATTCTCTGCACAGTGATAGATAGACAGCCTCAAAGATTTCTCTTTGTGAGTACATATTTGTCACTAAATATTCTTATAAACTTCCTGATTTATTGAATGTCAATGGTTAGCTTTCGCTTCGTCAAGCATACTTTTTATGAAAAGTATGTCCTGTGAAAATGTATGTACTTTAGATAAAAATACATTGCACTTTTATGATGATTGTGATTTCTCTTGCAATGACATCAAAGTGCTTTACAAACATGAATTAAAGTTTACAAAACCTCTGTAGAACAGTTATGAATTATACGTATCTTTAAAGTGATTAGCCTGAAGGACAAAAAGTGTAAGTGATTTGTCTAAGTTGAAGCGGGGTATCAATACAAGTGACAGACAAATCATTACTCAAGCTTAATTAGTAGATCGCAGTCCTTAAGTTCTCTTTATCAGAATGAAATACAATTCTGTTCTGAAAACTGACTACATAAAAACAAGTGTCATATTTATGAATCATTGCTTCTATGAATATTAATACAAAAATATTGCTGTAATAATAATTAATTGCTGACATTGAAAAAGAAACAAACGCTTTTAAAAGCTTGTCTCTACAATGAAATAAAATTGCAATTAATATCATGGTTAGTAACAATTTATTTATTTTTATATTTTTTTGGTACAGAGAACCATCTAAATGGGATGTCATGTATTCCAGCATTATGATTGAACAGAACTTTCAACCTCTTTGGCTATGAAGCTGGGACAACTGAAACATAATATATCAAACTGAAGAGACAATAAAATATAATAAAATCTGTAAAAACATAAAAATGACATACATCTCCTCTTAAAGCAAAAGATTAAGTACACCTGTTATTAAAGTAAATAAAGAATGTACCCTTCACAGGAGCTCTTCTGTCAAACTCTTTAATAGTTCATCCGGTCCTTATGAATTCAATCCATTAGGCAGAGGAAATACGTCTCTGTTCACTACTGGATCTTCTGAAGAGAACTATTTTGATCCTTGTGAGACTTTCAAGGAGACCTCAGAAAGTAGGATGTTTACCAGCTGCCAGGTTTTTATTGCTACATGAGAGGAAAAATTGTCATTTTACTGTTAGCTCACTTGCCTATTCATGCTGTGTCATGTAGGTATGTTATGAATAGGTCTTTGTTCATTCTGTCAGTCTGTCTTCTATTGTAACAATACAGAAGACAAAGCCTAAAACCCTTCTCTCTTGTGGTGAGCAATTTGCCAGTGGAACATTATTGCATGAACCTGGAGTTTAGCTAAGTTGCAGGTGAACCTCTGAAATCTTATTTTTTGAATTACAGAATCACAGAGTCATAAAATGGTCTATTCAGTATGAAAAAAAAAACATGCACAAAAAATGTCTCTTTTAAACCATTAGCACTTACAAGTTTCTCTCTTAAAACAAAACAAAACAAAAAAACTCTATTCCAGATTTTTTTTTAACATAAAATATAATAATGCTAGATACCCCATGAAATGGAGTACAGTTCCTCTGAATCATTAATAATATTATATCAATATGTGAAACTGTGAACTTAAATCTGAAAAGGGATAATTCTTTCCCTATTATTATATAATTTCTTATCAGTGATTAGCCTTACTTCTTTTTAACATTTTTTCTTGTTTTGATTGGCAATGGAAATATGATAGCAGATGAATATTGCTTTATTTACATAAATATGCTGAATGAGTATAGTGCTTGAGTATATTTAGTCATGCTAGGAAACCTCTCCATTTAACCTATAAAGAATAATGTTTTTTGCTTGAATCTTTTTAAGGCATTTGTAACAATCTGAAATCAATGTAAACATTTTTCTGCTTATATGTGAAAACAGCTTCATGGTAGTGAAGCTACAAGTAGGATTTTTTTATTTTATTTTATTTTTTTCATCATTTTTCACCTCGTAAGGCTTGCTGTCCATCCTCTCAGGTCCTTGACCTTACAAACACAAAGTAGGACAATGAAGCAATACCTCTGCAACATTATCCACAGTAGGGTAAGACAGAATTAAGGAGTGCTTAAACAAAAGTATATACATCAGTCAGTAGAACCAGGCAGGATGCACGCAGAACTGAAGAACCTCATTGCTTGTCTACCGCTCTCTTCTAAAAGTCATAGCAACTGGGGGAGGTTTCTGATGACTTGGAAAGTCTTATATACATCTTCAAGAAATGCAAGATGGAGCATCTGTGGCAACTACAAGCCAGACAACTGTTTCTCAGTCCTTAGGATTGTGGTGGAGGAAATTCTCCTGGAAGCTATTCCTAGTCATATGATGGACACAAAGATGATTCAGAACAGCCAGCATGAATTTACCCGTGGCAAATCATCAGCTCTTTTGTAAGACAAGGTGGTAGGCTCTGTGAGTAAGAGGAGAGCAGCTGATATATGGAAAACCTTTAGTAATACACTGATAGTGTCCTATAACATCAAATTGGTGAGATATGAACTGGAGAAGTGGATGATGAGGTGTGTGTTAAATTTGTCAGGACCTGTGTTGTCAAAGGGTTGTTGTCAGCAGTACAAATTCCAGCTGGTGGCTAGTAGCTAGTAATGTCCATTGGGAATCAGTGCATCAGTACTAATACTGTGTTTATTTTTTTTTATTAATGACCTAGACATAGAGATAGAACACATTCTGCACTGTGGACAATAACAATAGCAAATTGGGGAGATCAGTCAATTTACTGGAGGACAAGACTGCTATTCAGAGGGACCTCAACAAGCTCAAGAAATGGACTGACAATAACATCCAGGAATTCAGCAAGGGAAAGCATGAGGCCCTGTATCTAGGTTGGAATAACCCCATCCAACAGTACAGTCTAGCAGTTGACTGGCCAGAAAGCACTTTGCAGAGAAAATCTGCAGTCTCTTGTTGACAATAAGTTGAGCAGTGTGCTTTGGTGGTGAAATCTAACTGCACAGTGGTTTGCCCTCTGAATACCATAGCCATCAGGTAAAGTGAGTCTCTATCTCTGGTTGGTTCCTGTGAGAAAGAATGTGGAGTAGTCTCCATTTTGAGGCTTCCCAATACAATTAAGATGTTGAGCAAATCCCACTTGAGTTCCACCAAGATGGTCTTTGGACTAGAAAACATGACACATGAGAATTCTGAGACAGATGAGTATGTTCAGCCTTGAGAAGAGAAAGGTGAGATGAAACATTATTATTGTCTACAAATATCTGAAGGGAGAGTGTAGAAACAAATTGTTCTTGGAGATGCACAGTGATAGGAAGAGTCAACACACGTAAGTTGCAATATGGTAAATTCCATTTAGATATAATGAAAGACCTTTCCATTCTGAAGTTAGTCAAACATTTGAACAGGGACTCAGAGAGTTTGTGGAGTCTCCAGTTATTGAAATCTGGTTGGACACAACCCTGAGCAATCTGTTGTAGTTGTCCCAGCTTTGAGCAGAGCCTTGGACTAAAAGACCTTCAGGGTCTCTTCCAATGTTGCAGTTCTATGATTGTGCAATTCTACTTATGTACAAAGACATACTGTTCTGTGTTTAAGACACTTTGGTCCTTAGGTGACATTTTATTCTTTGGAAATTACTCGCCAGCTACCTAGGATGGACAATTATTACACCTAATTCTGTAGGACTCTGATCTGAAGAAGAAAGTTAAATGTTACAGAAAATGTGTAGCTCCTTTTCATGAAAGCCAAAAAAACTTATCCATGACTACTGTCTAGAAAGACACGTTGTAATGAAGATGTAAAGTCAGCCTCATGCTGTGAATGGTATGTGTTTAAATAATATAAGGAACGTGAGGGGAAATAGAGTAAAACATGTTAAAGAAAGTTTTCCTTATGTTAGCAATAATAAATATATTTGTTCTTGTTATCATTATGTATTTGGAACAAGATGAGTCTACCTGATAAAAAAACTTCTGTGCTATGTTTTCAAGAGCTAGCTGTTGCCTGATAATGAAAATGTAATTTTACCTTGATTAGAGGTATTCAAGAAATCCATATTTTGATATTTAAACCAAAATTTAGGCCTTATATAGTTTTCATTTCTTGCCTGCCTAGAACCTTACACGACGTCCAAATACAAAATTAAAATAGGAGGAGAGGAAAGATTTTTTTTCCCCAGAATTTACTGGGGAAAAGAATTGGAAAAGGGGTAGGTTTGTATCTATTACATCTGAAACGTATGCTTTTATGAAGTTTAAATAGACCTCTGATTAATTATTTAAAACCTTGGATCTAGCCCTGTAAACCATTCTCAGGTGATAAAATACAGTCATCTTTTAACTTCAGTTCAGACTTTTAATAGTTTATTTGAGCAGATTCAAGAGCTACATAGAATTTCCTCTGAGAATAGTCTTGGTAGTTCATCTGTTGATACTTTTCCAGGGAAAGAGTAGCTAAGTTCAATAAAGAAAATTAACTGGGATAATTTTTACTATCTTGAGAAGTCAGGAGAGTGGTATTACAGTTGTCTTCCTTGTGCCTCAGGATAAGAAAATGACCAAGAAATAGTTTATTTTCCCTGGTTTCCACGGGCTAAATCTGACTTGCTGATACGAGGATATCTGTCATCAACATTGTCTGTTGTCTTTGTTTGTTTGTTTGTTTGTTTTTGCAAGGGGTCCCATACTGATGATGTCAGTACAGTATTTAACATTTATTTATTCTTAAAAAAAATATTTGTGGGGCATCTGTATATGTCTTTGTGTTTTTTCTTCCCTTTTTAAGATCCTTATTTAAAAATTATTTATAAATAAATATATTTATAAATAAAAAATATTTATAAATTTATGTATTTATTTATTTATTAGTTATATACAAGTATTGTAAGCTTTAAATTCCTCAGAGTTTTACTCCTCTGTACACCAAAATTTTTGAAATATAATCTTTTTAGGTTATAAATCCTATTTCTTATTAGTTTATAGATGACTCGACATAATGTTTAGTTAGCTCCCTTTTATTATGAATTTGCCTACTATCCTTGTGTGGCAGAAGAGTTTCAGAATGCCAATTTAGTTTAAGTGCTCAGTTTAAAAAAAAAAAAAAAAAAGGCAAAAATAAACTACATTCAGCCTTGTACTGGGGCATAATTCTTTTCTGAACTTTGTTTTACAAAAATAACAGTGAAAAATAATTGGATGTTGGACAGCTTTTGGATGTCCATATAAATACATTGAAAGAAATATTTGTCACTGGTGAACTTTTACATCACTTAAGATAGAAGCATGGTATGTCATGTTCGTCGAAGTCAGAAATATGTCATTATTCTTTGTCAGACTGCTGTCTCTTGCATTCAACTCAACCTTTTTTCAAACTCCCAGTACAAAACAGCATGTATCAGATTGTCCTCAGATAAAGATAAGAAACCATTTCACACAGCAGGGATACAGAAGGGAAGTTTAACTGTTTAATGTATTACCTTTTTTTCATTCTTGTACAGAACAAGACTTTCCAATTTTTTTACACATTGATTTTATGGACAGTGTATGAATAGCTCCTTTTAATGGCATTTCCCGTGAGTTGCAGCCTACATTTTCAAAAATGAGAAGTGGTTTGCAACACTTTTGTTTCCGGATGGCATATTTTGAGGTAACTCTGAGAACCTGGTTTTCAAAAAAGGGTTTAACTTTTGTCTACTAAAAATCACTACTCTTTAAAAATTCTCAAGAAGGATAGGTTAGTTCACTTTTTGAAATTGTAAAGGTGAGGTGGTTAGGAACAATTAGCCCTCACTCATGCTGTCAAAGACAAGATTGTTGTCTGGCCCTACACAGTAAAAATGAAAAGCCCTTGCTATAACATAAATACTGCAAAGAGAGTAAGTGAAATGGCTGCAGGGCAAGAGAGAAAATTAATGTATTAAAAATATTACTTATAACAGTTTAATATTATCTACTCCCCTGTTATGAAGAAGCATAAAAATAATTTTGCAATGACTATTAATTTAACTCATCTCACCAAAGGAAAACATTATGTATTCATTGGAAAATGAAATATGTGCATCCCACTCTTCTCGCTGTTTTTATACTGCTGCCTGCCAGCATGTTTGAATACCTTCTGCAAAATCAACAATGTTAATGTCCATCCTAAGATTGTCCCTTCTCTGGAATTACACTGGGTAGTAATCATTTTTACTGTAATTTTATTTTCTGCAAGCTGTTTTGAGAATGAGGAAGTGAAACTATATTGAACATTGTACTGGTAGGGAAAAGTGCAAAGGCCAAAGTCATACAACACTCTAATTAGGTTTTTACTTTTTGTAAATACACAATACATATATATATATATAAATTAAGCATTTAAATGAAAGGCAATAAACAAGCAGCACAAGAAAAATCTGAAGAGTTAACATAGTCACATTGTGACACCCTTTGTACAAAAGTGTTCAAAAAAATGCAGAAAGTTTTCCTGAAAATCCTGAAAGCGGGGGTGAAAGAAATGTTATTTGTCTGGAACACTTAATTGTTAGTGAGAGAATAATCTGGCCCACAAAAGGAAATACAGCAGATGTAATTTTAGCTCCTCGGTTCTATATGAATAAGCCTGTCAGAATATGGCATTATCTGCTAGGGATTAATAAGTATAAATTGCTTATCCAAACAGAGGAAATTATAAGAAAGCTTTTAAAGATTACTGTAAAGATTTTTACATTTCAGAGGAAATCAGCTGATGGTATGACAGTAGAGTATATTAAGGGACTTGGAAGTAAAATGACAGATTGAACAACCAAGTAATATCCTTCTAAACAAGGATAGGGTATTTAGTTGTTCTAATAGAGATTAATCTTATATCAAATCACCATTAATGTTTGATGAATGCTATATGCCAAACTGATATGAAATTCAGAAGATGTGTAGAGTGGGGAAAACCTCAAACTGAGGGATGAGAACAGGTCCTTCTCTGGAGCTAGATGTGTTTAGAGTCAGTAATGCTACCAAGATTTATGTCACCTTAACATCTGGTCCCGAGGAAAGGTTATTAATTTTCTTCCTTAAAAAGAGAGAAAATATGCACAATGATTCTTCAGGAAGATTCTTAATGTAATTATAAATGAATGAGCTAAAAGGAAAAAAAAAAAAAAAAAAATTCCTTCACTCCTGACACAGGAACATTGTGGCCTTACTTTGATCAAGAGTTAGAGCTGAGCAAATGAGCATAATGATATGACTGACAGGGTAATGAAAACAAAAACTGAGTGTGATGAGCCTTCTTCTTCTGTAATTTTACACTCCTTGTTGCTGGTCTGCTAGATTATTTGACCCTAATGGATTACATTTAGATCAAAATTTCATAAAGAAAGTGAAAACATAAAATAATACTGAGAAAATATTAATATTTCTACTGCTTCTGTTGTCATTAAGAGAGTGAATACACCTGCATCAACTGAACGCATTATAGTCTCTAGGAGATATTCAACTTCAGAGTAAGAAAGGTTAAGCTTACTTTGCTTTTTTTCAGAAAGAGTGCAGCAGGTGCAGACTCCTGGGTTGAAGCAAGGAAATTCTCTATTAGTTCTGCAGCTACATTCTCAAACTCATGAGAGGAGAAACTTTGCTGAGAGGAAGGATTTATTAGCCTAGAGATGGACCTGTGCTCCCATGAAAAAAACACCTTGGCAGCATGAGCTCATGACTGTTTGCACTGAGTCATGTAGGCATGTCTTTTTACTGTGTGACATTATTCACTTTTCTTGGGTCTTCTAAGTGGAGTGTGCAAGTTCTCTCTGTTAGGGGGATGGAGGAGATTGTTGCCTTCCTGGGGATCAAATACATATGCTCACAAGGAGAAGTTTTAAGACCAGAGTGTGTTGTGTGGAGGACCAGAATGTACTTGCAAGGTTTCACGCATCTCAGAAAGCCACTGACTTGAAAATAAGCCAGTAATCAATGAACTGCCTGAAAGGACATAGAATAGAATGAAAGTTGCTTAAAAACTTCTTATTTTTATTCAGTTACCTGATCATTTTGATTTTATTTTTTTCTGAACATTCTCTAAGTTAAGCATTTTTGTTCATACTTCACTGAAACCTTGTTGCTCCCCACACACACACTTTTCACTTTTTTTTTTTTTTGTCCTTTTCTCTCTCTTGTTTGTTTGTTTGTTTGTTTGTTTGTTTGTTTGTTTTTAAAAGTCTTTCTCAAGTCTTTTGGGAACCATACATACTGTGAATGACTGTAGGTTCCATCACAGATCACCTAAGGAAAAAAAAAAAAAAAAGAGAAAGAAAAAGAGAAAGAAAGAGAAAAACAAAAAGGGAAAGAAAGAGAAAAAGAAAAAGAAAGAAAGAGAAAAAAAAAAAGAAAAAAGAAAAAGA
>NC_048894.1:75865538-75870094 GCF_011077185.1 Oxyura jamaicensis
AAAAGGAAAAAGAAAAAGAAAAAGAAAAAGAAAAAGAAAAAGAAAAAGAAAAAGAAAAAGAAAAAGAAAAAGAAAAAGAAAAAGATGGACCAGGATTAAAGCATTTCCAAAGGATGGGGTGGCTTGTGTAAAGCTACCAAGCTTACGAAAAATGGACTGAAAAATCTTGTGTACTGTTCAAACAACAGCTGTGAAGAACTACAATGAATGGCATTGTGATGTTATCAGAATGACTGTTGGTTGGTTGGTTTCTTGTTCCTTTTTTATTATTATTATTTTGGTTGGTTTGTTGTGTTTTGTTGCTGTTGTTTTATTTATTTATTTATTTATTTATTTTGTGTCTGTATTTTTCTTTTCAAACCTGAGTGAAAAATATACAACTTGATAGGAGACTGAAACTTGGAAGCCTGAAGGTGTTTTGGGGCAATGTCAGTTTAGGATAGCTAAGGTTTCTGATTTTTGCTGTTATATTACATGTAACCCATGTTTTGAAGCACATTTTTATATACAAAACAATGTTGTATTTGAGCTATGTTGAAACAAAACTAAATAAAAAAATAAAACTGATGGACTGTGTTGTTGGAAAGGGAAACGGACCAGAGTAACGATGCAACCTCGATGCGAGTATAATCGTCCTCTCCTTTATTGCAGGTTCTCACAGGGTATATATAGGCAACTAACTACAGCACGCGCCGATAACAACTTATAATTGGTCTAGCTTCTCCATGCACTTGTCTCTAGCTTGTTTCCTCATTATCTCTAATACAAGGATGTGGGAAGCAGGGCAAAGCCACCTTCATTCCTTTCCCACAATTCCCCCTTTTTATTTACAATCAACCAAATGCTTTCTATATATTTTCTATCAAGCACTGCAAACATTACAATAAGCAACAGGGCGAAAATCACATACAAATTATGATTGTAAAGTAGCGTGCCTACTAGAATCTACATCAATCAACAAGTCACTAAGCACTAGGGATGGTGCTTCGCCACGATGCTACTTCTCACTCACACAGCACAATCACACACTCACGCAAAGAGGCCTCTTTCACTTTTCATTCATACCACAAGAAAATATCACTTAAGGTAATTTGTCAGCGGCTTCAGGAGGTCCATGTCTACTCCCGTGGTGAGCGGCTGAGAGTGGAGACCCCTCCGAGGAAAATGCTCGGGGTGCACCTAGGGGTGTCCGTTCCACAGTCGATCCCACAGCCTAGCAGAGCTGCTCCTGGCACAAGGAACTATTATAGTTTTGTATAATTACACCAAAGAGATGCATTGCAATAAGGAGCAGGTGTGACATTGACAATTTTTTTCATGGTTTGGTTTTTGCCCATGTAATTGAACCTTACACATGATGTGGCTGTTACACTTCCCAGGATATCTAATTCTTGTGGCTCTAGGGGCACTCGCAGCAAGTAGACAGTCCAATCTTTGTTATCTGCCAGGATCCCCACCAGACGTGTCGTAAAGGGGTCGTTAGCACTAGCCAGGGACAGGCACATCGCTTCTTGTCCTGTCATGTTGGCGAGGGTGACCCCGATGTTGTGGCATGTTTGGATGGAGACCCAGGGCTGGCAATAACCGATGACAGTGGCGATTATGAGGAGGAGGCCAACCATGGCCTTACCCCCTTGTTGGTACCCATCTTGGTCCGTGACCTGTGGAGACACAAGCATATCCTCGACCCCAAGTTATTAGAGGCTGGGGTCCCTCCCAAAGACCTGTATTTAAATTTGTTACCATCACTAAGGCCTGCTCTGATTCTGGCACCCGTGGCAGTGCGGAATTCATACTTTTGTAATGTTTTACTATGGGTGGTACCTCTTTGTGAGGAAAGGGTAATGCTAGGTGATTCATTATGTAAAGTGCCTTTCCCAACCTGTTCTGTGGTGTTTCCTGGGTGTCTACTGAGGCAGTAACTGGTCATCTCTGTGAGGAGCAACTGGCAGTCCAAAGGCTTAGCTGTAGGATAAGTTATCATCATGGTATGAGTGACAGCTTCTCTCCCCTCTATCCTTTGGCTATTTCAGTCAATAATGATAAAGTGTATTATGTTTCTCTGTATCACTGAATAAATCCTTAATGATAGCCAAGACTTCAGTGCACTAAGTACTGTATCACTGTTACAAGAAGGAAAGCAGGAATACACCATTGTTAAGAAAAATTGGGTGGCAAAGCCCTTTTTCACTGCCCATTTCCTGAATGTACTTTTTAAAGGAAATATTTAAAATTAGAAGAGTAAAGTTCCACCCTCATATTACATGGATTACTACAGCCGTGTAGGTCATAGCAAAAAAAAAAAAATTGAACACTGGACAAAGCTTAACACAATACCATACCAGAACACTCAACACACCTAGTAAAGTTATATTATCAATTTGTTTTTGATTTCCAAAGAGATTTCCAAAATACATCTGCAGCAGTTCATCTTTTTTTTTCTTTCTTTTTTTTTTTTTTTTTTGAGGGTTTCTGCAGAAAACTGACTTTTCTGAAATTCTAAAAAAATACTCTTTAATATCACAAATATTCAAAGGACATATATGTGTCCAAAACTCAGAAGTCTGTATACTTAAGGTCCTACCATGTCTTTAAAATCCCTCTGGATTCCTTCAGGAAAAGATATAGAAATGTGAGAACTAATGTTAATGAAACAGTAAGAAAGCACGAAAAGATTCCAAACTTTGAATATAAAGATTGACTGGACCGTTACCAACAGGAAAAGAAAGACTTTTTCAAAACTGCATAGTAAGAAAAATCTGTAAAAATCCTTGGAGAACAGTCTCTCACTATTTATGCACCCTTAATAAAAAATATATCTCTAAAAATAGTGCTGAACACAAAAACAAATGTTGTATATTATTTGAGATAGTTATGAAGTTTTAGAGGTAGATGACTAATTCATTTATTTGGGAGAATTACCACTACAGCTATTGGTGTAAACAGTATTACATTTTACCTATATAGTGTTCATATCTGTGCAAGAGTGCAGAGAGCAGGAAGAACATTTCTCACCTAAGAGCAACTAAATTAAATCAATGTCTTTGGTCTGCATCAGTTCTCCTAGAAATGGGGGCAAGGGGAAGAAAATTAGGAAGGCAAGACAAATCAACCCCATTTGTGTATGTAGATAAGTAAGAGGCAAAATGCACCAGCCAAATTATACACTATGGGTGGCTGGGCTCACTGCACAATCCTCAGGACATGGCTAGATCAGATGGGTAATACCCAAACACTCTATAGGCTGAAAATGAAACATCAGAAATCCTGTACAGTAGTTCCCATGATGTGAATTCAGTCATCTTGCCTTAAGTATTCACAACGGTGCTGTGCTGTTGCAAAAGCACTTTTGTTCCTGTTCACCATGTCCATCAGATCTGGGGGTTCCATTAAGAAGAAAAGCAGTAACTAATAGCAGCGCAAGGCTTTGTCACTAGTGAACAGAGTTTGTTAACTGGCTAACACTTGTGAAGTGTTAGTTGTTCCAAACCGTAACCATTTCAAAAAACAGTGTCACCACCAGAACCTGATGGTATTCAAAGCATCTGTTAATAAACAAATGGAATCAGAATTTTTCTATCCTTTGGGTAGTCTTCAAATTTCTCAAGGTACCACTGGTGGTGTTGCTTTGCCTGAGAGCTCAAGATAAAAAGTGTACACAATGCAAATGCAAGGCTTTTGATGGTGCAGCAGGCAAGGGCAAACCCAAACCATTCCAGGATCTCTCCAAAAAAGTGGGCTCCACACTCAAACATTCCTCCTCTTGGTATCTTGTAACCAGTTTCCCCTGGTTTTCTCTCTTTTTTCTTTTTTCTTTTTTTTCTTTTTTTCTTTTTTCTTTTATTTTTGTCTCTTTTTCCCTCCTTTTTTTATTTTTTTCATTTTTTTCATTTTTTTTCCTATTTTTTATTATTTTTCTTTCCTTTTTATATTTTTTCCTGTTTCTTTCCCTTTTTACATTTTTTCTTTTTTCTTTCTCTTTTTTTCCTTCTTTTTATTTCTTTTTCTTTCTTTTTTTTTCTTTTTTATTTTTTTCCTTTTTCTTTCATTTTTTCTTTTTTTGTTTCCTTTTTTGATTCTTTTTTTCTTTTTTTCTTTTTTTCTTTTTTTCTTTTTTTTTCTTTTTCCCTTTTTTTCTTTTCTTTTTGTCTCTTTTTCCCTCCTCTTTTTCTTTTTTTTTCTTTTTATTTTCATTTTTTTCTATTTTTTTCCTTTTTTCTTTTTCTTTTTTTCTTTTTTCATTTTTTTTTCTTTTTTTTTCCTTTTTTTCTTTTGTTTTCCTTTTTATATTTTTTCCTGTTTCCCTTTCTTTTCATTTTTTTTCTTTTTTCTTTTTCTTTTTTTCTTTCTTTTTCTTTCTTTTTCTTTCTTTTTCTTTCTTTTTATTTCTTTTTTTTTTCTTTTGTTTCTTCTATTTTTTTCTTTTTTTTCTTTTTTTTTCCTTTCTTTTCTTTCTTTTTTTCTTTCTCTCTTTTTTCTTTCTTTTTCGTTCTTTTTCTTTCTTTTTTTCTCTTTTTTTCTTTTTTGTTTCCTTTTTTTTTTTTTTTTTTTTTTTT
>NC_048894.1:75870194-75950092 GCF_011077185.1 Oxyura jamaicensis
GGGGGGGGGGGCGGCCCGGAGGTAGGGGGTAGCGATAGCGGCAGAGCCGCTCGGTTCGGCGGCCGCAGCGGAGCGAAGCAGAGAGAGAGGCTCGGGGCCGACCCGGGGGTGGGGGGTGGTGGCGGGGGGGCAGCAGCAGCGGCAGAGCCGAGGGCGGAGGTCGGCACGCCTCTCCTCCCTCTCCTGTGGGTGGTGCAGGACATCCCCCCTGGGTGTCCTGGGGTGTTACTTCCGCAAGCGGCTCAGATCTCTGCTTTGACCTGGCCCCGCGAACTTCCGTCTTTTCCGCGCCCGATGGTGGGTCCGGCGGGACTTCCTCATGATTTAGAGGGGCATCCCCAGAGTTCTCACCCGCAATGCGTGTTAAAAGTCAGTAACAGTTCTGCAAGGGCTGCCGCTCCTAGTATTAACATCTGGGCCGTGGCGCAGGCAACATCCTTCTCCGCCTCCATAGCCTTTAATGTCTCTAATACCGTTCGTCACAACTCACGGACAGTTTTCACTTCCTTTTCATCTTTTGAATCCCCTGTTATAGTCCTTTCCCACACAGTATTCCCAAACTCCCGCCATTCCATAACAGAAAACAGCAAGGCAGTCTCTCTAAAATGTCCCCATCGTTGTCCCAACTTGATCAATTTGATCAGTTTCTTTCCCGTTGTCTCGCTACCTCTCTTAGAGAGGATTCCAGCAAGCAACAATGCACCAGCCTCCACTTCCATGGCTGTGCTTCCCCTGAGAGGTAGGGAGCGACCCTGACCTGTGTCTGCCAAGTGGCACCCTCTCAGCCGTTTATGTTCCCAATCCCTCCTCCTCTAGCTGCTTACCACAGTCTCGGAGACTCAGTCGCGCTGGACTGTCTGGTGCGTAACCATCCTCTGCTACCAGATGTTGTTGGAAAGGGAAACGGACCGGAGTAACGATGCAACCTCGATGCGAGTATAATCGTCCTCTCCTTTATTGCAGGTTCTCACAGGGTATATATAGGCAACTAACTACAGCATGCGCCGATAACAACTTATAATTGGTCTAGCTTCTCCATGCACATGTCTCTAGCTTGTTTCCTCATTATCTCTAATACAAGGACGTGGGAAGCAGGGCAAAGCCACCTGCGAATTCCTTTCCCACATGACTGAACTGCAACACTGCTCTTTTTTGAGTGTGTGTAAAGACAACCCTTGAAAATATCATAGCTAGAGTATGTACAAAACAACATATAATTAGTCAGAAAATTGTTTGCTATATTTTCACTGCTGGTAAGTGCTAAAAACATCATACAATGTGATGAGTATCCTCAACTTCCAGTGAATTTAGCAAAGTCAAAAGTATTCTATACCTCTGAGGAAGCACTCAGAACCTTTAAATAATAGACTTCATAAAGAAAAATTTTACTCCTAAAAGTATTGTTTGATACTTTTTGTGGTGTACCTTTGGCACAGCCATATAGTAAAAAAAATAATGATTTTTTAATGAAATGTGTATTAAGAGGCATGTTCAGAATATGATCTACTGGTACCAGTAATAAAAGGTGTAATGGATACTAAAAGTAGTTTGCAGAATTGTAGATCTTGTGCTTGGAGAACCATGCCATTTAGATTTGTTGCTGACTTCTTAAACGTTAGACTGTAATAAAGACACACATCATGTGTTTGTTGTGGTAAAGATAGGTCATCCTTTGGGAGTTGCATATTCCCAGAAATACTCTATATTGTCTCATAGGCGTGTCATGTGTGGGAGAACAGTATGTTGCTTCTGTCCTGGTTGGTTTTTCCTCTCTTTACTAGGATTTTTTTTTCAGTACTTGGAAACCAAAAACATCTCAAGATATTATAATCTTCAATCAAAAGTATTTAAACTGAAAAAAAAAAAAAAAAAAAAAAAAGAGAGAGAGAGAAGAGAGAGAGAGAGAGAGAGAGAGACAGGCAAAAGAAGGGTCTTGGAGATCTGCATTTGTATTTCCCTTAGATTTCTTGTCCTTTAGGGTACATCTTCAGGTACATCTGATAAAAACACGCATTAAATTGGATATCATGTATATATAGATTCTTGGCCTGTAGGAAGAAAATCTATTGCTCTCTTTAGTGGCTTCTATCAAGTATATGCATCTTCTTCTGTCTAAGATTCCCTTACAAGTTAAGATATAGTGTTATTTGTCACCTTTAGCTACATCTTTCCTTTTTCATTATCAGGTTAAACAGGTACACAGGCACATGGTATATTGCTACATATCTGAGGTTAGTTTAATTACAAACTTTTCAGCCTTCTTATGAGTCATAACAGGAAGAAATGTGTTCCAGTTAAGCCTTTCTACATCTCACCAGCTAGTTGTAGTATTTCTGATTCTGGTGTCCACATTCCAGGAGAAGTTCAACAGTCTGCATTCCTTAATGTGTAGTGTTCAAGCTGATTTGTATTTACATATAAATGTATTCATTTACCTTATTTTATATAATACATGATTTTCTCTGGCATCATGTTAGCCCTACAAGGAAGAATCACTGAGCTTTGTAAATTAACAGTCGGACAAGTCTCTCTCTCTCTCTCTCTCTTTTTTTTTTCTTCTTTCCCTCTTGAACATACATTTAAATTGTTCTGTAAGAAGTATTGTAGTTAAAATCCTCTCACTGGAGCTCTTTGAATAGCCTAAGTATTTACCCATTCTTCTGAGAAGGCAAAAGAATTAGTGAGCCATAATAATTCATAGCACTTGTCTCAGCCAGAGCATACCTTTCATTTGTCTGCTACTGAAAAATATGTTCTTGCCAAACTTACTTTGTTAGACAGTGTGAAAGAACATCTCCTTCTGAGCCACATTAAATGATCAGAGAGGTACATCTTTACTGTATTTTTATGTCCCTGATTCCAGGCCAGTATGCTTGCTTGTCTCCCAAAGGGGTAAGACCAACATAGACCACAAAGAGATTCTCATCAATAAGTCTTCTGAGAATTAATGAAAGACGGATAGGGATTTCTCTTGTGTTGATTTCTGGGGAGCTTTATTCTGAATCTGAAGATTCAGAATGTGTGACATAGACTTTTGAATGTGTCACAAATACTGAAAAGGAGGGACACAAAAGGAGGGAAATCTTGACATTCTAAGGGCTTTGAGATGACTGTTACTTTTAGTGCAGCAGTTTCAAAGCTGGTAAAACAGGTGGAGTCAAGCTACCTTCAATAAAAATGCCATATGCTGATTTTTATCACCTTTAAAAACTATCTTTCTGTAGTATATTATAATTTAAATGTTTTGACTATGAATATGATTTTCTCTCATCCCTTTCAGAATTATAGATGGATGAACTATTCTCCCAGACTTTTTTTCCAACAACTATAACCCAATTTTCATTACTAATTTTCTACTCATCTTTGATTTTTACAGATGTGCTCATGATTCGGTATTATTTGACAAATATTTTATGGACACATTTCAGCTATTTTTCCTCTCCTTGAGTCAGGTAGCAATTTACTCTGGCTTAGTATGTACTTTTCTATTCTTGCTGTATTTTTTCCACACCTTAAAGCAAAACATACCAAAAGAACCTTCAACAGAACTCTTGACTATAAAAATTCCTGCTGCTATTTGCTTCTCCTTTTGCCATCTGTTCCTTATATCCCAATCATACACCATTTCTCAAACAGCTGGATTCCAGTAGACCTAGTGATGTACTGAGTTAACAGGGAATTTGAGTACCAGTCACTGTGATTGTGAGTCCTAACCTCATACTAAAGTCATTTTGACTTCTCTTTCTATGTACTTGTTTATCATTAGTCTGATTTTTTCCTGTGTTGTTCTCAGTATCAAAGACAACTCTATCTATCTATCTATCTAGAAAGATTTTACTTGCATTCATGATGAACTTTGGCACCAAAGTCCATCTCATGACTCAAAAAATATTCTGACTTTAATCCTTAAGTCCTTCTGACTTGCTGTCACTTCAGCACTTAAGTCACTTCAGAAATATTTCTCTGGATTTCTTTTAGAAACAAGGCAATGCTGTAATAATATGGTCTGTCCTCCAAGAAGTTTTCAATGTATTTATCAATTTCAGCCAAATTTACAGAAGATTAAAGGTCATGAAGATAATTAAAATCCAGCAAGTTTCATGAGATCAGCTATTAACAGTTTTGTTTGTCCAGCTGTTAAGTCTATCAGCACTCTGGCTAGCAGGAGCACATGCAGGCTGCAATCAGCCACAGAATATGCTGTCACTTGTCCATCTGGGGCAGCTGTGAAGTAAGCTACCGGAGAGGAACTGAAAGATTTACAAAGGTGTTGGAGATAGGCATAAAAATGTGATTGTAAGGCAACTTAAAGATGAAGGACGTGGTACTCATACAAGAACTATTGTGCTGCAGTGCATCATTCTATGAAGTTGTTTTATATGAGTGTCATTTTTTTGGAAAGTATAGATTCTACTTATGTAAAATGGTCATCCTAAGGCAGAAAAGTAACAGATTTATTAAATTAACTAGGACAGGAGTTTTTATTATTTTATTATTATTATTATTTTCTCAAATAAGAGTAGTCTTAAAGGAGATGTCTAGTAAGACAAAACTACTGCAGCTAAAAGATAAAATAAAATCTCTGGACTGATGCTGTCAATGAAATAAAACCACTAGCTTTTGTCCATTAAATGTTTCTTCATAGATGAAGCTGGCAACTATTTAGCCCTTTTATTCTTGTAAATTGTATGTAAGGAGATTCAGATAGTTATTTTTTTGCAGCTATTACCTGTAGAATAAATACAAACATATGCCAGGCTAGAACTTGTTTGATGTGTTCACTTTGAAGATGCTTTCAGCTGTCTGAAGCTCATTATTCACAGTCTGTGACAGATTCCCCACCACTAGTCTCAACTGCTCTCTGATTGCGTGGCTGCAGCTTTATTTAAGAACATTTGAAGTTTAGATATCATATCAATATGCATATGCAAACTCAGGTATTCCCGCTAAGGAGATGACACAACACAACTTTTGTTTTGAACATATCTATTTGCAGTAATGTTCATGAAAAAAGGCATATAAAAATTCTGCATATCATTTGTACTATTATATGTGTAATGATATAATGATGTAATAGGAAAAATAAATAAATAAAATTTCTTTCATCACAGAATTAATTAATTACACAGTTAATAAAAACAAGGGGAAAAAAAAGGCTGAAAAGCCTTGGGCATCATATAATTTTTTATGTTTTCTCCAACTGTATTAGCTGATCTAAGAAAAAAAAAAATATGACTAACATGCTATGAAGAACCTACTCTTATCTTTCTTTTTTTTTTTTTTTTTTTTACACTACTTGTTCTTGCCCTTTTTGTTTGATTTCATGAAGTCTAATCTGTAAAACAGAAACAGCAAAACTATGCATATAATTGCTTACAACTTAGCTCTAATTTTATGTTATTCTTTTGTTATGAGCTTTAACTCAAGATAAGTTAGAACTTTAGCCTGAAATTTGCATCTCTCCTTCCAAGTTTCATCAGACTTAATTCTTTATCTCCCAAATAAATAAGTTTGAAGCTTTTTCCCCTCCACTGAAGTTCACAGTACTTTCCCAGAGCCTTGCCAAATTGTGTTAAGCTCTAGATTTGGTGTCTAAATCTTCCTGTCCACAACAGCAGTGTGAGAGTGGGTCTTTATGAAGGATTGTGTCTGAGGTCTCTCCTGGGACTTGACCAGCTTAGTTAAGTGTAGATGAAGGCCTTAAGCATCATTTAGCTTTATCTTGACCGTTCAGATGAACTCATTTGCCTTCAATCCAATGCATTATTTCAACCAACACAGCTGTGATTATGTCACACACAGTGGAAAATAAGATTATTTGTGGTCAGAAGGCAGGCAGTTGAACTAGAATCACTGAAAATATTATCTTTAGATGATCTAGATGATCTTTAAGGTCCCTTCCAACCTAAGCCATTCTATGATATAAAAGATCTGGGGACAGCTGTTGTCATCCCATGGGGAAATGATTATTGACATGGAGTTTATGATTTACAACATGTTGAAGTGATTAGTTTTCATTCTTTAAGTTTCCCTATTCTACAAATTGCTACTAGGCTGGCCAGGCAGCTTTTTGGAAGCTGAAAGGTAAGAAACAGATGTTTTTGAAACTTCTGGAAGCTCCTTGAATGATTTATCAAAATCAAATATTTTGGTAGCCATTTCTGAAGATGTAGACATGAAACAAGAAGTGCTAAAAGCAAATGGTTGCGAAGTACATCATACTAAATTTATTGAGAATTTGTGTGTCTAAAAGAAGAAAAAGAATGAAAACTTGTATTTGCTGTAGAAAATGTGTGTTATTAGTCTTGCAATGTTTGAAGAAAAAGCTCTTAAGTATATTTCACACAATGGACTAATGATTTCCAATTTAGAGAGACTATGGAAATCTTTGCTTTTTATGATGTTGATTTTTGGATTGAGTCCATTTTCAGTATGCTGTGAGATACCATTTCTGCAAATAAATAAGTTTTATATAGAATTACTGTAGATATGGATGCAAAGATACTAATGGATTTTGTGAAGAATTTACAGTAGCTTGCTTCTAAACACAAAGATACACAATTAATTTGGTTAAAAATGAAAACAGGAAGTGGACCTTTTAAAAGACAATCTTTTCAAGAAATGTTTATAAACACATGCAAACCAAAACAAAGCCCTTAGTGCAGTTTGTAGCAGCCACAATCTTCTTGATGTGTAATTATGACAACAGTAACCCTTTTGTTTTGTTAATGTTAATGATCCAAAATTTTGTCTTGGATATTTTACTCAGCTGTTAGTCTTTAACTTCAAGCAAGAATGGCAATATCTTAGCCATTGCTTTGGCATTAAAGAAAATATTGTTTTGGTTATACAGTTGTATTTTCATAGTTTTGTGAAATGTATGGCAGAGGCTGGTGTTTATTTGGGATCACAAGAGAATCTTTTAAATGTAGAGGGTAAAAGGCTTTGTGAGACACTACCTATTTCTTATAAAAGTCCTCTCTTCAGTGTTTAAGAAGGTTAATGCCTTCAAAATTCACATCTTTTGATTGTGAAAAAAAAAAGAATGTAACATTAATATGCCATGTTCCCTTATGACTATTTGGGTAGGGTTTTTGTTTGTTTGTTTGTTTGTTTTTGTGCATGTGTTTGTGTGTGCGTGTTGGTTTTTATTTTATTTTATTTTTTTTTGAGTTTACAAGAATGCAAATAGATGAAAAATAATGGATTGACATGCATTCAATAAACATCCACAAGTCAATATTTAAACTACTTTTTTTTTGACTTTTCAAAGTTTTGCTAAATCTAGCAGAATCAACTGAAAAAATAAATAGGGTTGGCTAGAGACTACTAGTTTGCACAGGTGCACATGAGTTGGATCATACAGTAATTTGTTGAGATAATTTATTGAGAGCCAAAGGCACAACGCCAAATTGCAAAACCAGATGCTCGTCTCTTTTCTCTACATGAGAGAGAATGGGAAAAAAAAAAAAAAAAAAAAAAAAAAAAAAAAAAAAAGAGAGAAAAACCATGAATCAAGGGAGGATTCTGTGTTTTATGATGTGGAGTTAAAAGCCAACACAAAATACAAGTAACTGGAGATGGTTTCAAATTCATGGCAGCTAGTGTTTCTTAAAATAATAATAATAATAATCCCTAGTTTATCTATACCATTTATCTACAACAGAGGCTTTTGAACCTTATTTTAATATTGTTTTTGTTTTCCTCCCTATGCTCTACAATTCCAGCAAGTAAGACCCCCTCCATTAAAATTCCTTTCTGTTCCCTTCCCTCCCCTTTTCTTGATCTCTGGTGGCTCTTGAATCTATTAAGACTCTCTGCATGAAAGAAGCTCACATCAATTCACACTCTCTTTCATCTTCTTTTTTTAATTAAATTCACTTGTTTTGTTAGTGGCAGCATAAAAAATATCTGTCACAATTTATTAAAATCTTGCATTATGAATATGCTTTTTAGATATAAGCTTTCAATATTTTTCACAGATAAGCCACCTCCCAGTAAAGTGTGGAAGTGTGTGGTGTAATGAGAAAAAGTGAAAAAAAGGAAAAATAATTATTATTACTTTTATTATTATTATTGTAACTAGTTATTAGCATAAATTAAAAGTATTGTAGACTGTAGCTAGACATTCAGGAAAACAAAACAAAAAACTCGTAGTCAGAATTCAAACTGTATGTAACTAAGTGTTCCAGAAGTGCTCTATTTACCTTCACTGATAGCTCAAACCAACATATAATTGCAGAATCTAATCAGGTATAAATATAATTTTTTTCATTTCTCCCTTTGAATCACTTTTGGTAAGGTTGTGATCAAATTGAGAACCCATTCAAGTACCCTCTCCACCGTAGTGAATATAGTTAATAATTATTAACTTCTGTCTTTTTTCCAACTCTCTTTTCCTTATTTCCAAAATGTCACTTAAAAACACAAAGTCAATAAACTACTGCCTTTGGACTACATTGCCTAGATTTTTTTATGTTCTAGATCATAAAAAAAAAAAAAAAAAAAAAAAAGGGGGGGGGGGGGGAGGCAACGACTTCTAGTAGAGGATCATTGGTGTAAACAGAGCTTTAGTTCCTTAAGGAAATGCAATGAAATTATTTTGTGGGGGTCTATTTTGATTGGACCCCAGGTTTTTCTGAGCTTTGAATTTGCCCAGGTCTTTTCTGTGTAGATAGTTCTCCAGAAGTTTAAAGTTTAAAAAATGTAAATGAAAAACTTTTTCATATCTTTTAAGTAAAGAAAGCTCCAGGTGGTTGGTCAGATAGAATAGAAATGAGAATTAATATGATATTCACCTGCTGAGGTCTTTTGGGCAGATTCCTGCTTCCCAGTTTTTTTGTTATCAGTTCAGTGGCTTTGAGTTGCAGTCCAGGTCCCTTTTGACCTTGGCAGAATTTTTCTTTCTATCATTTCTGTGGCCTGCCTCAGAGATGGCAGACTAGTTTAGGTACCACTGATAAACAAATGACAGATACCCCAAGACTTCTTTCTTCCCTGATGACTTTCCTAGAGCTCACAGTATGGATGTCACTGCTGTGGCTCATGCGTGGCTGCTCCCAGAGAAGAAGTAATCTCTTCCTTCCACGGAATTGTTCCACGGAGCACAGACATTATCTTTACAAAGGAATACAGAGATAATGTATGAACATCATAACATACAAACTGAGAATGAGATACTATCCATTACATATTTGAGTCTTGGACTTTTGGGTGAAATAAAATTAATTTGGGAATATGAAATAAAATCAGTTTACTGATGACTAGAGAGAAATTGTATCAAAACTTAATTTGGCAGAAAAAAGAAAAAAAAAAAAAAAAAAAAGACAGGTTTGAGGCTTTCATTGTTAATTGCCCACAAGTTCAGCAACTATCCAGGCAAGTACTCAGTGAAATGACTCAGCCCATCCAGAGGCAACTCATCCCTCCTATTTCAGATTACAGTCTCTAGAGGTGCCTCTCTCTTTTCCCTTACTACAGGAGGAAAATAGATTAAGCACCTAAGATTTAGGTGAATCTTTGTTGCTTAGTGATGGTGGTATTGTTCAGTTTAAACTTCTTCGAAAGACTCTGACTGTTTTCATTTGAAGTTTTTTAAATGAGATATCTCAAGACTTCATTCCAAAATAACTTTGGTTTTATTTCTAAATGACAAAATTAGAAAGCAGTAGTAATAGTAAGGAAAAAAAAAAAAAAAAAAAAAAAAGTTCATGTTTTAAGATGAAAAAAAAACTTCTGTTAAAAGAAATGTCCATTTAAAGTTGGAAATGTTTTCTATCAGTGGGATTTCCTAGAACACAGAAATCCCTTTTTTGTCGAGCTTCACTAGCATAAAATAAGCATCGAGAATTCCCACAAACACATCTTCTACCATCAGTCTGAACTCAGGAAAACAGCAAATGCCATGGTAGAAGAATTCTCAGCCTGAGTGGGTATCTAGAGTGTTGAAGGGAGACACATCTGGATCTATGTCTGGAATATGTATATACATATATATTTTTAGTTATATGCAATGAGAGTGTCTTTGTAAAATGTTAATGCATGGTACAAAAAGAATGGCTTTTCTATTTTTAGTGTTTATTTATAAAGAGTCTACATATTGTGTTTATTTTAACTAGTCATAATCAGAAAAAAAATGATTTTTAAAACAATTAGAAGTGAAAAAGATAAGCTGGATAAAGTTTAAGTATGTTCCACAAATCAGTAACATTATTATGCCTGTACATGCAGATGGAATATTCCTTGGTAAAAGAACCACCACCTTTAGTGAGGTTATTCATAATTCCTATGGTGAACTAGAAAAAAAATTCCAAGGGACAACTTGGCCATACAATTGCAATATTACTAAAACATTTTTTTTTTTCTTAATTTTTTAACCAACTACTAAAATCTGAATTTCAAGCAAAAGTAGGTCATTTGTTTATCTCTAGTTAATTAATACTGTTCCCCATTGTGAAAGATCACTGCTATTTTGGTTTTCTTCATAATAATCTTTTGCTTTCTATTTTAATCCCCCTCCAATGATGGATTTTCAAAACATATATGTATATATGTCACTTTACCCATTTTAGAATATATTTGTCAAATATTTGCTCAATTTAGACATTCTCAACTAGTCTTTTTTTTTTTTTTAAAAAAAAACTTGCTTTGATATTTATTTTAAAACTTTAAAATAAAAACTATAATTCTGATGAAGAGGTTTTGCCCAAATTTTACTAATTTTCCAAAAGTTTAGTTCATATTTTGGTAGTTTGCAAAAATAAGGGAGAATAGAGCAAGACATCACAAACATCACTAATGTAACTAAGTATAGAAAGAATGAATTAGCTTCACTGACCAATAGAAAACTAGAATAGATGGACATAAACTGTGTGGAATTTAGTAAGAAGCAGTAGGCATCAGTTGGCTTCAGTAGGTTCACATGGGAGGTTCACATTATGCTTGCTTTCTAAAATTTCCAGATATATAATTTCTTATTAAATATATTTAATCTTCTGCTATGTGTTGCTCTTCTAGGTCATCTTTCTGTAGATCTTCCTGTGGGCATATCTTTTGTAGAAGATAATAACACATTAATACATCTTTGATGTGGTGTCTATCCCTACTAATGTCGTTGAATAAGTAAATATAAAACTCATCAAAAGTTTTGATAAACAAAAAGTTTTGATAAACATATGTTCTATTGAATCTAAAACTAAGCCACGCTTAAGAAGGAAAAAGTAATATTAATAACAATAATAATGAAGAAAAATGGGATGGCCTTGGGAATCAGTAAAGGAATATGAACATTTTCCTTTCTAGGTCAGTAATTCAAGTCTGTCAGACTTGACAGAGATCTATAATTCCATAAATCTCATTGCTGTGAGCAAAGAGTTGCTTTGTTGACAGCCTGACTCCAGTTAACAGTAGGCATGTATCCATGTGGAAAACCTCTTATGGACAGTTTGAACTATTCAACACTTCTATTTACGAAACCTTTATCAAAGTAACCCTAAATAAAAGGTGCAAATATAAGCGTACCACTTTTCCTTTTTTTTTTTTTAGATTGTCTAGCCTAATAGCAAATTAAAAGTAATGCCTATATAATACCATTTTCTACCATAGTGGGAAACGTCAGACCCCAGTTTTTATGTCCTCTGTCTAGGCCCATATGCAAGCAGTAACTTAACTCATACACAAAGCAAAATTAAGATTGGTTTTATCTCTCCAGTGAAACAGTATTTATGCACTCCTGGTTAGTGCAATGGATTTTGAAGTTGCAATAAATTGTTTTTGCTACACTGAATTCAGCGAAGTGTCCTTGTTTATGCTTTCCAGTCAAGCCTGAATTTACTGTCAAGGGTCACCCCCCCAAGAAAAAAAAAAAAAAAGAAAAAAGAAAAAAGAAAAAAACGTGTGGATAGTACTACCAGGAGGATCTGTGGAATTTGTCTCACAGAATGTTCTGGCTATTTGTTTCTTTGTTTGTTTTTCTCTCAGAAAATGCCAGTTCATTATAAGTAAACTTGTTTGCAAGCACACGTCACTGTAAATGACTTCATGCTTGGGAAGTTCCCAAAATTCATACAGGTATTTCTGGTCAATAAAGGATGTTTTGGGATGCTAAACAATTAGTTGGATGAGGTGGATACTCAACTGTACAGATCATCAGGTTAGGCAGAGACAGAAACTGGAATGTCTGACCTTCCAAGTAAGCTCTAAGAAAGATCAGTAAAAGAAATCTCTTTTAAAAAGTTTCACAGTTCTAAAATTATTATTTTTGTTGTTGTTGTTATTGTTATATAACATAGAGGAGTGCCTACTACCAATATGGTGGCTAAATCCTTAGTGGTTTTCAGTAAGAAACTCATTATATTTCCCAGGTATGAGGAAGTTTACATTCCTTTTTCAACTTTAGTATTCTTCAGAGGCCTGGAAGATACCTATTCTTCCCATGCTCGGATGGTTTTGAGGTAGTGCATTACGTGTCTGTTTGTCCCATATCTTTTTGGTATGACTGAATTTGATTCTTGAGAAACAAAGCTATATGTCAAAGATTTGCAGTGTTTTTCAAACTGCATTCCTCATTCTCGCAAACCTAAAAGATTTCTATACCAAATATAAGCAGTAGTCTTTTTGCCACAATGCTAAGATTATCCACATCTTATTTTCCTTTGCACATACACATGATTGATGTGAAATACTGGGTGAGGTAATACAAGACAGACTTCTAATTTCCATATAGGAGGAAAAGACACGGAATAGTTTTGCATTCTTTGATTTAATCAGTAGGAAAATACCTTTCTTTACCTTACTGAAATAGCATAGCACTATGTGTTTGCTCAGGGAGGTAGAAAAGATTTGTCTTCACATAAGTATGTACTGAAATACCATTGCATACAACTTCATCATGGGGCAATAGAGTGATACACTGCTGATTATTTCCCCCTCATACCTTATTTTTGTCACTAATTCAAATATATTCTATTGCAACTCATATCTGCAATAAAGGAGAGAAGAACACCTTCTTTCAGTAGAGGTTGAGCCAAAGGAAAAATGCATCAAGGTATATGAAGAAATACTGAAGCCTTTACCATAACTGAATTCCAAGTGACTTCTGCAGAATAAGAAAGGGAAGAGAAAAAAAAAAAAAAAAAAAAAAAAAAAAAAAAAAAAAAGGAAAATAAAGAAAGGGAAAGGAAGTGAAAGCAAAATGGTCACTGATGGCATAAAAATAAGGCCAGCATTATGATGCCTTACAGAGGGGAGAGAGATTATAGGCAAGAGCTCCAATGCACTGAGGAAAAAGCTGCTAAGACATCCGCAATATGGAGATTTTGTAAATACTGTTGAGTAGGGAGAGAGAATATTAACATTAGTGTTTTCTTCCAGTCTAAAGGAAATTGAGGATAACAGTCTTGAAGTATTGCATAGACATGTTGCTTTAAGGACAGTGATTTTATTTTTTACAGTGAAGGAATAATAGAAAAAATCAAAATACCAGCTGCTGAAAAAAGTGACACAATGATATTCTCTCTCCAGAGGGCTGAAGGACTATAATCAAAACCACAGCACTAGAGAGAAAGAAAATGTAACAATTGTGAAACTATCTTCAAAAACAATCAAATGTAAGTGTGTGAAAGATACCGTTAAATAAATTTCCTTACCCCTATCACTTCCCCCATGTCAAGTAATGTTGCATGATTTTTCAAAAGTGTTAAATAACTAAACCCTTGTGCAAGGCAATGTAACATTTTTCTTATGTGTATGTGAAGTGCAGAGCTGGGAGAAACTATTCTGATATTTGGGGCATTTAGGAATTCTAATGTGTGCTTGCAGAGGGAAAGGATCAAGAAGGCAGGTTGCAGATCTCTGTTTATCTATTATTTTATGCAAGTGGTAGCTGAGTGCAAAATCTTGATTTAGTAGCATTTGGTATGACATACTATTCATAAGTGTTGAATAAAGAGAGAGAAGTTGGGAATTTTAACCACTTTTAGACATTAATATTATATTGTTATATATAATTAATATTATATTGTAATTATACTTTTCTAACAATACTGTAAGAAAGAGGTTATGATGTAGGACAGAGAAGTATTTCTGCTTCTCTCAGGATCCCATCAGTGATAAGCACAGGAAATTTTGTATATTCACGTGAACCTCTTGAAGAGGGAAGAGGGTACTCTTAAAATGAATAGATGAGGAAACAAAATGGGTTTAAATAAACAATTTGCTCCATCATCAGCAGGCTCATTTCTAAAGAGGTCAGTAATTTCTAGTTTAATTCAGGAAGTCTCACTCATGTTAGGGAGGTAATATTTCCTCAAATAGGAGTAAATGTTAATCAGTTAAAGAGAGAATAAATTGATACAGGCTCCTAACTAGATTAGTTTTAAAGGTAAAATTATTATCCCATAATCATTTTAAACCAGAGAATTCCTGCTCTTTCCTCCTAAATTCATGTCCAAATATATTAAATATTTTCCAGATACATATGATCTTAAACACTTTGAGATTATCATATGCAAATTTTAAATGTTATATTTCAACAACCTTTTAAAAAGTCCTACAATACATTAGTACAATCTGCAATACATTGGTACAATCTAGGCAATTGATAGTCTCCTCTAGCACCAGTAAATTTGTTCTGAAATTTCAATAAACACATTTGTGTCCTTTGGGCATACTATATCCATGCTAAAAATAATGTAGCATATGGATCCTCTAGATGTAAGCTGTGTTTCATGTTGTAGCCCTGATTTAAATGACTGTCACTTTAAAAATAGTCCAAGGAACATGACCAGAAGGAGTTAATAATAATGAGGAAATATTTTAAAACTTCCTTGATTATAAATATTTCTGTGAGACATTCAAGGATATTTACACTGAAAAGTACTGTCTTATGTTTCTGTAAGGACACATAGAAAATCATCTGAAGATACAAAAAAGAGTATAAAAGAATTCAGTGCTTTAAGTTAAACAGTATTTCAAGTAAAATATATATATTAAAAAAAAGGGGAAAAAAAAAAGGGGGGGGGGGGGGTGCTATTAATTGGTCATAAGCTTTGCCGGGCAAAAAGAAAAACCCAGCAACTTCCTTGCCTTAAGGGCTAGAGAACAAACAACTAAAGATGGCAAACCAAAAGGGGAACAAAAAAGGGGGGGGGGGGGGGGTGCTATTCATTGGTCATCAGCTTTGCCGGGCAAAAAGAAACACCCAGCAACTTCCTTGCCTTAAGGGCTAGAGAACAAACAACTGAAGATGGCAAGGCATCTCCTGAATCACCCTTCTTTTTACATTCCTGATGACGTAATCGTTAATAGTCCGATGTTATCACGAACCATGGGGCTTGTTGACCCCCATGGCCACACTCCCACAAAAAACTAAAGATGGTTCCTGTCAGGTAAGCTTAACATGAAGACAACAGCTTCATGCTTAAAATTAGGAGTACCCAACAGTGCTTAAAACATAAACAGCAGAAAAGTTTCAAAGAAAATTTTGTGGCCTGATTAATATATATTCTAGAGAACTATGTGTAAAAATAAGTTTCAGATACAGCTTTGGGAAAAAAGTTTTTGACAATTTGTGCAGATCTGAAGTGGTATGAGAACACTTTAAATGAAACATCACGAAGTAAGGAGATAACTAGAGTAATTTTCACTTTTAAAAGTTACAAACCTTTGAATGAAACAAGAGATAATTCAGTTGACTTCTTAAAATACATATAACTAACTCCTTTTGATGGAGATTATTGGGGGAGAGAGAAAGCTTCTTTTATGCACAGAGAAAGAATGATTTCATTAATTAAAAAGCAAATGAATTAAATAGCTGTTTTCTGTGGCTAATGTCATAGGTAAATAATGATAGCTAAATCATCCTAATTCCAAATCTGATTCTCATAGTAGAGTTTGTATAGTGATGGGAGTAAATATGGCCCATTGTTCCTAAAAAAAAAAAAAAAAAAAAGACACAACTACAACAACAAGCAAGACAAGTGGAAAACTGGATTACCTACTAAAACAGCAGAAGTAAGAAGTGAAGATTTTTGTTAACAGATCAAAGAGAATGGCATATCTGAAAGATTGGTGGTACAACATTCAGTAATTGCTTTGCTATTACGTTATCCTAGATGCTTTGCCTTTTGATTTCCTAAGTGGTCAAGTTATTTTCTTTGCTATTTCTTTCATTCGTTCTTCCCTTATTCCTCGTTTCCTTTGTGCTTTACTTTTCTATTTTTCTTTTTTTTTTTTTTTTTTCATTTTTGATTTCCTCCTACATCTCTCACATAAGACTCCAGCTCCCTGCATATTGTGCTCCTTTACACAATCTCTTCAGTTGTTTCCTCCGTCATCATCTCTTCCCATGACCTACCTATCTGCAGGCTACTTGACCTCACAGGATGTAGCACTTCATTATTTATTTATTTATTACTAAGCACACAAGTGAAAGACTGACATATTTATATAAGCCGTTGTGCAGAAAGAAAGTGTTAAGCCTTGTTGTACCTCAAATGAAAAGTCTGCATTAAAGCCTGAAAGTGGTTTTAGAGTGGCATCACACTGGCTACTGCTAATTGAATACTAGCCCTGAGCTTTTCTTGAGAACAAATACTTCGAATTAGATTCTGGCTAGCAGCTTTAAGCTTGAAACCAATACAAATCCTCTCTGAAAGTTAGGGAGAAAATAATAATAATAAAGGCTGCTTCTACGGTTTGGTCCCTGTTGGTCCCTGCAATCCTATGCTGTGAAATCCTGTGGCTTTTTTTGAAGCTGCATGTGAGATGGTCCCTCCTGTAAGCTATTCTTTCAGTACAAAGCAAGAGAAACAGAAAATAACCTATTCTTTGTAGGTAAAGTAAATAGTGGTGGAAATACTTTTGCTACTGATGCTCTGTGATTTAAGTGGCATTCCAAATACCCAAAGTGGGGAGAAGGATTTGAGGATTGATATAGCACTCTACCTGGCTTTGCCTTAGCCATTGCCACAGATTTGCTCTTTGCAGAGCAGTCATTCCTTCAAGAGTGAATCTCAACACCACACTAGGGAGTTCATGTCCTCACTGTGTACCTGATAGCTTACTTGCATCTGCTGCCAATGAACTTTATCCTATCACAGAACCAAGGTTCAGCCCTGGCTCTTTCTTACTCCTCTAATAACAGAAAATGTATGAGCCTTGTGTCCCTGAGCAAGAATAATTTTCAAATACTTCTCTTCAACCCACAGACTTGAAGTTAAAAACCCTGTACAACTATTTGTAAGTATCTGGAGACTTATGGATCTATATCAGTTACTAAAATCAAATGCATAATTGCTATTCTTGTGGGAGAAGATTCAGAGAGTATTAGTCATTTAAAATGGGCACAGAAACCAATTACATACACTGAGGAGATAAGAACCAGATCAAATTTAACAGGAAATAGGCACTAAATGGTGGCCTTTTGATGCATAAAATAACTGAGGATTAAGATAAAATTTAGGGTCACCCATTATCTGTAATTGGTCATTTACTTTTTTTTTTTTTTTTTTTTTTTTTTAATGAAGGCATTTCTTCAACTGCCAGAATGGTGACTAACATAAACTAACATGTCAATGTCACTGCAATGTCCCTGTGAAGCTAACCCTTCCTGTTATTATAAATTCCTGATTTTCTGAGAGAAATACCTTCCTCCATCTTTCCAGTAAATTGCTTTAAGGACTTTTAACAGTCTTTACCTGTGTGGAGAGAGAAAATTAAAAATTCACTGTCATACTGCTAACTTTAGAGAATTTGGTTACCTTGTATTTTAACTATAATTTAGCATTTTCTCTAGATCTTGGCTTTGAAAAATCTTGAATTTAAAAATGTTTGGATAAAGAACAGAAGTTGCAGATCAACACATCTTCAACCTGAAATATCCCAATTTGGCTGTTGGAAGTAGGATTTCCAAAATAAAGTTTCAAGGGAAGGGTTTCAGAAAAGGCTTCATCAGAGACAAAGTCTACCAAACACTTCCTCCCTTCTTCCTTATTACATCGCCTCCTCTCCTTAGCTTCTTCCTTCCTTTCTTTAATAATATTAACTATATATATATATACTACTAAGTAAAAAGAGACCTTAGATGGACCTAAATGAATCTCAAGTCTCATTTTACTTAACTCTATTTGTTTGTACATGGGTGTTATCATCTGCTTGTGGAAAGTGGATGACTTAAATTAATTCACTCAACAAACTTATCAACTAGTTATAAGCAGTCTTATTTTCCACCCCTGAGAGATTTTTTTGGACAACTGGCTTTTGGATTGTTTCAAATGGTAGGATGGAACCAAGACAGAAATATATGTTCATCACATCTTTCTAAAGAATGGGAAATTAGAAAACTCCACTTATATGTGTTGCAGTGGCATGCAACACATATGAAATCTCTTGTTTGCATCTCCAGCTGAAGAACTTGCTAAAAATTGAGCATTCAGATAGTAGGATATTATATCTCTAATTTACTTGCTGTATTTCTTGTACAATTATGTCATTTGGAAGAATAAGAAGTGAGGTTTTCATATGGGAGTGATATAGGTTAATGCATGCAATAAGACAGTCATTGTGCTCTATGTGACTTAGATAATACCAGAAGATTGTCAATAAGGTAATTGTTCATGCAGATAATGGATAGTTTTATCTCTCTGGATGCTTCTGTTAACCATTACAGGTGACTTTAGCAATAAATATCATATAAGAGAATATGGCTGTGCAATATTGCAGGACACATTTTAATTGAATATCTTCAGGTTTTATTATGAAAAGTAAATCTGAGAATCAAGGATAGATCAGTAAACTACTGTGGTGGAAAAGAGAGGGGAAAAAAGAAGTACTATATAGAGTTCAGGGGAAGGAATGTTAATGAGGTGTTTTGATGTTTTGAAACTTCAGACTTTCAACCACAGTCATTCAATTCCTCTTTCTTTCTTTCCCTGGTGGTTTCTGGTGTTGCTAAACATAGGGATATCCATCTGGCTCTGCACTCTTATCTGTGGTACAATTAATGTTGGTTTTGCATACACACCTTCTTTATCTCAAAATCACCAGGGAGAAAAAATGCTAGGGTTTTTCTTTCTATGTCATTTAATACAACAGTCTTCTTCACAGAATTTATTTTGCAAGCAATTATTTTCACTATACATCATTAGGTTCCAATTAGCTCCAATGACCACTTTGCAAAATGTTATCTTGCCTTTTGTAGTGGCAAGCCTAGATTTAATCCCAAGAAGTATGCTGTTGTAATAGGTCTTGATACAGTGTGAAATACTTTAATGGTAAGATTCACAGATCTCATTTCATATTCAAGACCTTTTCTTCTCTGTGCATTTGTGCAAGTGATGCAACAGCTCATGAGACAGCTATAGATGTCATCATAGGAGCAGTAAAATAGGCATCTGAGAACCATGAATAGAGGTAGGTAGTACTGCAATGTAATACTGGGAAGTGGAATATTTTTGTTCAGTCTGCTGCTGGACACATGCATACATTAAAAATCTGGTTGTACACAGAATCATAACAGTTTTACATAGTCCTTTCAGAGCAGGAGGAATAGTAAAACTTTCCCTTCTCTCTTTTCAATTTCCTTTGTTATATCCCAGTCATGATAAGACCAAGACTGAAAATCTGGGGTAGAGGAGGATAGGAAGGCTGATCCACAGATCTGTTCTCAGAGGACCTGTCCCCCATGCAAGTCAGAGTGGGAAATGGCATTGGTACAGCAGGGCACCATATTCTAATCTAGAGCACTAGATGGTGCAGATTACTCACTCCTCTAAAATAAACTGAAACTCTTGCAGTTGCCTTCTAGTGCTTCTTAGGCAGGGTTGTGCTACATTTTTCCTTGTGGTTTAAAAATCCAGACTGCCACCTATAACTTTGCTGTTTATCAATTAGAAATTCTGTTTCTTTTATCATGGGAATATTGAATCATTATTTTTTCCTCTACTTGTTTGCACATCTGGGTAATCACCATAGCAACTGATGCATGCCAGGTGTCTCTTCAAAAGAATGTTATCCTCCCAGTCTCTCTAACTAAATTCACTATATCAATTGCCAAGCAGATATTAAGACTGAGTAACAGATGAAAAGGTATACTCATTATAACCAATGTTATATTGTATATATTGTATGTTATATAACATACAATAGATGTATATTAATCACACAAGTGTGTTGACTATTGTTGACTGCAGCTACTTCATTCATTTATTTATTTAATTATTCTAAGGTAACGTTAAGTTTGCATAGTTAAGATTTCAATATCAAGGAAATATGGTAAGAAGCTTTTAAAACCCATATTAACCCTGTACTATTGCATATGAATTGTGTACTTGTTATACACACTGAACATTAACCATATAATTATATATTGTGTGATGTTGAGTCCAAAGTTGGGATGTGCACATTAATTGTTCTTTATAATTCTATATATACAAATTAATTTTATGAAGTTATTATAATTTAAATCATCACTTTTCATACTTTTGTTAGAAATTTTATGTTTCTGTTATTTTTTATGCTCTCTCTTTATTAATATAATGATTATTTGTTTTTCAACTAGCATCACTTTCCCATAAATGCAATTGAAACAGTTCAGGAAGAGCTCATGATAGATTTTTGCACTTTTTCATTGCCCAAAATGAAGTCCTTGAGAAAGTTCTAACCATCGACATATATATGTGTATATATTCTTAATATTTTGTTGTTTGAGAAACTTAACATAATTTTATTAAAAGAAGATTATATGGTGCAGGTAGTATTCTACATATCAGATTAATATCAGTTCTTTCTGCCTGTCAGAGTACTGCTTCATGTCTTTAGCATTCTCTGTTTTGCAGCTGTTGTTCTTAATAATAATTTCATATCATAAATTACAGAAAAAATAAATTATGACATTATGTATGAAATTATGTACTCTGTTACTGTAATATCACATCTAAGTTATGGGATAGGTACATGCCACAGTGCACCCTAGAGGATGTCTAGTCATTCAGACTGGAACAGTCTGTGGCCTCACTGGCACACACACATTTATGTGTCCTTTCTGAGGATATGGAAGGATGATGCGAAGCTG
Source organism: Oxyura jamaicensis (assembly GCF_011077185.1). Classification (NCBI taxonomy): domain Eukaryota; kingdom Metazoa; phylum Chordata; class Aves; order Anseriformes; family Anatidae; genus Oxyura; species Oxyura jamaicensis. The sequence goes on from NC_048894.1 coordinate 75,891,265, forward strand.
GATGCTGTCATTTTTTCATCGAAAATGTCAGCAATTGATCATACTAAGAAATATATCAATTTTTGCACTTTTAGCTTTAACAGCTTTTTTTTTTTTAACAGCTTTAGCTTTAAACAGCTTTGATGAATGATTTTACAAAGTAATGAAATTCTGAGGTACTTGAGAAAGCTTTCATCATCAGCTAATTGCCAAGACATATATATTTCAATTCGGGTGAACAGGTTACAAATTGTGGGTAATATTGCCAAACACTATATATTAACTACAGTGGATCTCATACAAGCTCCTATGCATAAACAAACACAAGTGTATTTCCCATTCCAGTTCAAGATATGGGAAAACAAGAAAGCCAACAGCAGTAACTGCATTGAAAATTTAGGGTTGACAGTGATCCAGCATTGTCAGATTAACATAAACATAACATCTTTGTCCCTTTTTATGACAGGTAATTTACTGCTTTGTTGTTATTTGTTTGCTTGTTTTGTTTTGTTTTTATACAATCTAGTATTCAAGAACATCCCACCTACTACTGATAGAGTTTTTACTTAACATTTGCAATTATTTTTATGAGCATATATTGCACAAATATCAAGCCTTTCTGGCTGATTTTTTTTTGTCACAATATTTTAAAGAGAGTGTTTTAAGACTTTTTTAAATATATACCTAGATAATAATAGACATGCAACTATTAATCTGCATTCTGCTTTTAAAGTAGGTGTTGGCCCATCAACAGAAGATTACTGTATTTGATCCTGAAGTTTTTCTAATAACATCTTGGGCAGACTTAGATATGAGATTATGTAGTAATAAATAATCATATCAGGTCTGAATCTGTTAATTATATTTGTTTTTATTAATTTGTCACTCAGTACTCTGTAATCTCTTTAGTAAATGAAGTTAGATCTCTCCCTCTTCTCCTCTATACTTTGATAATGCTTTCTCCTTCTACCTCCCTCTCTTCCATTTTCTTTCCTCTTCATATACTGCCAGTGAACTAACTTGCACAATTAAACTTAGAGTTCACATATAGAAAGGTGACATTGTAAAAGAGCTGTGCAATTTGATGGAGGATCATAAATGAAATTGAAATGCTTTTTCTGGTGATCCCCTGCTCCTTAAATAAAAATTAATGTGACATATTACAGTGGATTTATAGAATTGCAAACGGCAGCAGCAAACTGCTGCTATTACTCCTGTATATATTCTAGAAAATTAAAATATTACTTTTAGAGTTATGTAATATACTTCTGATTATTTTGAGTTTAAATGATGCTTACTTTTTTCTTTCCTCTATACAAAAAAAAAAAAAAAAAAAAAAAGTATATGTATTTTATTTCTAAGGAATCATTTAATTCTATCATGTGCATCCAGTAATTTATCCTTCTATCATAGCTTAAGAATACTTAATAGGGCCTGAATATTCTCTCTGAAGATTTGAGTATTCTCATTCAAGAGGAAGAGGATTTTTTCCCAAACACAGTTTCTACAGACTATGCAACAGTCTCTTGTTTGTCTTGTCCTTGTATAACTGTAAGAGTTTTGTATGACACCATGAGCATGAAGGATCTCTCTCCTTCTAAAGAAATCACAGGCCTGATTTCTTTTCAAAGGCATAGCTAGCAAGCTACCTATCATAAATAAATATAAAGATATTTTACAGGAATATTAACTGATTTTGAAATCCTATTTCTTGATATAGCAATTTATTCACATTGCAATTTATTCACATGAGGGAAAAAAAAAAAAAGTTAACACTTACTAGAACATGAAAGTGTTCATATGGGTAGAAATCATACAAGTACTGATCTACATCCTTATTTCCATTTCCATACAGACATACTTTCAACAACTTAACTAGTGGTTATAGGAAAATTATTAATGTATTTTCCTATAATGCTTCTATGAGTTAAGGATATGCTCACAAAAGAAAAACTAAAGCACACAGAACTGTGATTCAAGATCATCAAGTTAATTTTTGGTGTGGCAAAGTGAAAACAAGCATATTTTTCATGCTATTATTTTATTTCTCCTAATTTCTAAGAGTACTATTTCTCCTAATTTCTAAGATCTTTGAAGTCACCAGGGCATTCACCATTGAAAACTGGAACTGTGCACCTGACTATTTTTTGAACTTTTAAATTGGTGTATCATTAAAAATTGCTTTAAATTAGTCTAAAGATAAAAATTATTTGTAGTGCTTAAAAGGGTTATGATTTGCTTCCACCCACTGCCCCATCCTGAGTTCCATCCATATCAGCACCACACATTGGCATCTTGAAAGCAAATAAAACCCTAGGCATCCCTAGCCTGCCAGGTAAACTCTGCCTGGGGATGAAAGGGAGATGGTGAAAGGGGATGAATTCATCATAAGACTGTGATTGTCATTTCTTTGAGGAAAAACAATCCACTGATATAGTGTTCACTATCATTCAGCCTTAGCAAGTCCCAATTCTTTTTTCTCTCTTGACGTCACTAGTGTCCCCCACATGGCTTCAACATGGTCAGTGGAAAGCAGAGCAAAAGACTGAAGGTTTTAATCCTGGAAATTTTCTAGAATGTAGATTCTCAAGTATTGAGATTGCTCAAATGTACCTTCATTCATAGTATTGCTTCTCTCAATTGCAACATAATCATAGCTTTTACTTGGCCTTTGCCTATGATGTGTAATGAAAGAAGATTGCATTTTCATTCTGTATTAACACTAAAACTGGACAGTATCGTTCCTTTTGCACTACATAGGCCATGCATAAAATGACCTAATGCATTATAAATTTTCTAGGTGTAATTTAAAGTGTAAGGATATATGAAGTATAAGGATATATCAATAAAATGTTAATGAAATTCTAAACAATAAGCAGACTCAGAATAGACCTTAGCATTCAACCTACTTGTTTTCTTTATATGCAGCAGTGGAAAGAATAAATTATTTATTTTTAAGCTTTCATTCATTATCTCCTTGTATAAACAAGGAACCCCGTACAGGATCTGTTATGAGACTATACAAAACTAATTATTACCTTTCTGAAGCAAAATATGAATATCCCCGAAAGCTGCTATTTTGTAAAACATATCATGTGGTATCTAACAAATACCCTTGAGGGCCTTCGTAATTACTGACAGGGATATTAGAACTGACAGACTTCAGGTGTATGCTACAGAATAAAAAGGAAATATTGCTTGTTTGGTTAGCAATTCCTCATTTATATTTACATGTTTGACAAATCTGACAACAACTGTGTTAAAAGAAATATCTGGTTTTGTTACCTTTCAAATGAAGATGGATGGTTCAAACTAGTCTGTTTTCTTTACTAACAAAAGGGTACCTGATATCCTGTGGAGAGAGACTTGTAAGTCTTTAAGCAGCAGAGAGTTATCCCTTAAGAGGTTTGCAATACATTTATTGAGATACATTTCTAACTAATAGATCCAATAATGTCAAAGTGAAACAACCCAGCATATTAAGATTTTTATGGCAGTGAGCATAAAATGACTTTTCTATCCCATGTAATTTTCTGGAATTTCCTTGGGAAATCATTATGCCTATAATACAAAGCATACCAACTTGATTCATTTGATTTCTTATGCAATTGTTATAGCACTATTTCCAGTAACTATTTATCTAAATATTTATATGATTTTCAATATTTAATTTCTAACATTTCTTGTTTCTTTTTAGCCAGATTAGTTTGCTATATGAACTCAAACTTCATTGCACTCAATATTGCAGTGAAAACTGGAATAGCTCTTATTTATTCTATTCTTAAAAACATTTTATGATTTTGGATTTCAGCACCAATCAGATTTTCCCTCTCTTTCCTGTTTAGACAGATGTCCTAGGAAGTGGTAGCCTATTATTCTAAACCAGTAATTTCCTCAGTATTTCTCAATCTCCTAATATTAGTTAGAATCAGTTTCTAAAACATAACAGAAGTAAAAACAATGTAAAGGTAAATTCACAGCTTGAAGTGAGATGAGCTATGACCACATACAGCCACTGAGGATGTAGCTTCTTGTTGAACTTCCCCCAAGTTCAGGTGGCTGACATTCAGCTCTCTGACAGGTTGCAGATCTGACCTCAGGGAGTCACTCATCTTCTGGAGTTCATATCTGTGAAGCAGAGACTACAGGGATGTGTGTGTGTATAGGGATGGCAAAGGTAATGAGTGTATGAATTAAGAACACAAAAGTCTATTCCACAGGTGCTGGTTAAAGATATATTCTGTGATACCTGCATGTCTCCTTTCTTTGTCCTTTATCAACATTAGATATTTCATTCAAAAATAACAAAAATTAACTGGTCATAGTTCTGTACGTGCAACTGGCTGCATGTACAGACTGGGCGATGAGACGCTGGAGAGCAGCCTAGAAGAGAGGGATCTGGGGGTCGTGGTAGACAGCAAGTTGAATATGAGCCAGCAGTGTGCCCTGGCAGCCAGGAGGGCCAACCGTGTCCTGGGGTGCATCAAGAACGGCATCGCTAATAGGTCAAGGGAGGTGATTGTCCCTCTCTACTCTGCGCTGGTGCTGCCTCACCTCGAGTACTGTGTGCAGTTCTGGGTACCACAGTATAAAAAGGACATGAAACTGTTGGAGAGTGTCCAGAGGAGGGCTACGAAGATGGTGAAAGGCCTGGAGGGGAAGACGTACGAAGAACGGCTGAGGTCACTGGGCCTGTTCAGCCTGGAGAAGAGGAGGCTGAGAGGAGACCTCATCACAGTCTACAACTTCCTCGTAAGGGGTTGTCAAGAGGCAGGAGACCTTTTCTCCATTAACACCAGTGACAGGACCCGCGGGAACGGGGTTAAGCTGAGGCAGGGGAAATTTAGGCTTGACATCAGGAGGGGGTTCTTCACAGAGAGGGTGGTTGCACACTGGAACAGGCTCCCCAGGGAAGTGGTCACTGCACCGAGCCTGTCTGAATTTAAGAAGAGATTGGACTGTGCACTTAGTCACATGGTCTGAACTTTTGGGTAGACCTGTGCGGTGTCAAGAGTTGGACTTGATGATCCTTAAGGGTCCCTTCCAACTCAGGATATTCTATGATTCTATGATTCTATGATAGTAGCAGTATGACTGATCAATTACATATTTTTGTAGTGTTTTTCTATGAGGCATTTACATGTTTTGTCCAGATTTCAAATTTTTGTTCTCTCACTACATCCCACTTTCATCTTTTCTAACTACTTTGTCATTTTTCTCTTTTATATAGTTTGCTCGTTATCATTACTTGAGCAAAAATACCAATATGTAACATGCATATATAATAAAATTTGTCAGGATTAACCAACTTTTGAGTGTATTTAATTGCTGTCTTATCTCCATGGTCATCAGCTGAATAGAAGAAAATATCAGATCAAAGGCACTGATGAGTTAAAGTATCCCATGGATTAGAATTTCTATCTCCTGATCAGTTGCAATTAGTTCTTCAAATAGTTGGTACAGACTATGTTAATCAGTCTTTCTGAGACCTGAATTTGAGACTCAAGAGTATAAACTAGACCTAAGCAAGCAGAGAATGGATATTTTTTCATGACTAACTCCTAGAACTTGCATAGGCTTTTAAAGGATGCTGTGACTCATTACACGTTAAGTAAATGATTGTTTCCTTTAATACAGCAACATTAACTGAGTGCCCTGTTTTATAATTTTCATAATGTAGTACAATAATATTTTGTTATACAAGTTGTCTTGCCTATAATTATAAGCAGTCCAATATGGAGAGAGTTCTTAATAATTATGTTTAAGTTCACAGAAAAAAAAAGGACCAATAGACAGAAAAAAAAAAAAAAAAAAAAAAAAAAAAAGGCCTCACAATATTGTGAAGTAATTTGACACGTTACTGTGGTCTTTTCTTACTACATTATTTACATTACTTTATATTGGAAGCATATTTTCAATGCTGAAATTGAGGCAGTTTAACTATAACAGAGAATTATAGAAATTAAAAAAAAAAACAAAAAGCATGAATGATCATGAATGATCTGAATGATCGCTAATTCAGTCATATGCATACCTAGGATAGTCTCATCTAAATTGCTTTTCGGACCTGGATAATCAGGGATATAAAACCAGACAGAAACATTTCTGTTACGGTACTGCTAATAATATACAGGAACAGTGGCAGTAGATATCAGTCTTGAAAACTGTGGCAATGGCAATTTTGAAATGAAAGTGTAATTTTCCTTTTCAAAATGCAAAGAAATGAGCTAAACAAGTCCTGTCAAAATGTTGAGAATTATGCTATTTTCTACCTTCTCATAAATTACTGTGAGCTCAGATTGTACATTAATAAAACACTGAATTGCATTCTCCAGGCATTTCCCTACTTCTTGGGAAAAACAAAAACTTTACAGTATGTCAGAGGAACAAGCAGAGCTCCTTAACATTGTACCATCTCATCCTTCTCTCATAACTTTAGGCCCAAATCCTGCAGGGACTTGTACAGGTTTGGCTTTATGCAGAGTGAGTTATTCTGATTTGACAAGAAACTGAAATGCCATTACATTATTATTACTATTTTTCCAGATTGGACTTGCCAATCTGTCAGCTACCCATAGTAAACTTTCTGATCAAGAATTCGTGGGTGAAAATAAGTTTTCTTCACAATGGACAAGAATGATTTGGTGTAGGATTTAAAACTTCTGAATCCCCAAACCAGTCTAGATCTGTTGCTCTGTTATTATTATTATTTATTATTTACTGTTATTAGTTTTATTTCTGTTCCCTCCCCAAGAAAGCTCTTTTTTGTTGTTGTTGTTGTTGTTTTGTTTTGTTTTGTTTTGTTTTTAGTCTTATACATATGCATTGGGATAAGTGGCCTAGATCTTGTTTTTTGCATGAGTTTTTGCTGCCACAGCTCATGAGCAAGGAAAGAGCTGCGTCTTCACTCAAGCTGGAGAACAAGAGAAGCTACAGTCATGGTTCCTCTTTGTCCCACTTCATGTTAGCTGTTACAGATGAACCAGAAGTAGAGGGGGAGCTGTTGAATGGCTGGCTCAAGTCATTTTTTTTTTAATTTATTTTTTTATTTTTTGAATACCACTAAAATACAAGTAGGAAAATAAGTCTTCTACTGGGGCACCTAAGTGAAGGTTTGATGCAATGCCACTGTATTGGCCTGTATCTGGTTTATTTCTGGATTCTTTCAGAATCTCATCCTTTTGGCTCATAGGTTCATAGAACTTCACATATCACTGCAGGTTTCCATCACTTGGTAGCCTCCTCATACTTCCCCCCTTCCCTGGGCCCAATACAAGAAGACACAGCCCCAGAGGGGAGCTGCAAGGTCTGTAAGCAGGGATCACTGCTTGATGGTGTGTGAGAGCACCAGCTGTCTTTTAATTTGAGAACCCCTTTTTATTTTTATTTTGTGTAATGCCAGGTGTTTTCACTATCAAGCTCACTCAAGTATTTATTTATTTATATTTTAAATTCTATTTTATTTTCTTGTTTGCTCTTCTTTTGACAGGTGAGAACTGTTTAGCCTGAAAGTTTCAGTTTGCACCTTTAATAAAGAAAATTCTCTTCACTTTTGACCCTATCAGAATAAAACTGATGTTTTCTCTTATGTTTACATGCATATTTTTAAAAGCTCTTTCATTAATTTGTTAAACACTTCCACTTGGTTACTTGGTTTTCTTTGAGACACTTTTCACACTCTTATAATAAAACAATATTAACATAACATTTCCAATCAATTTTTTTCTTTGTTTCCTGAAGAACTACCTTGCTAAATAATCCTTGCGAAGTCCAGTGCAAACAACATCTCAGTTAGCACCTCTGGAATAACAGTGTTGTGAGCAAGTTGCTAGCACAGTTTGGCTAAAACATTGATTTATTTATCTCAGGAAACATCATGGAGGAAAGGTGCTTTTCTCAAAGCAAAATTGATGCTGAGACTTTAACCCCTCTAAATTTCCTGGTTCAGCAGAGGTAAAGAGTGTTGACGGAGGCAAAATACATAATCACGATGTTTGCTTTGTAGGCTGAGGCACAGCTGCATTTCATTGCAGGGGAGTCATTGATGCTGGTATGAATTGGAGTAATCCTTAAACTATTGCACAGGATATAATGAATGCTCATGTACGGAGTAGGGAATAAAGACAGTACTATGGTAAAATTTTAACTACAGCTGCAGAAGAAACTTGACTTATATTCTGAAGAGTTCAGTCATAGTTAAAGGTGGGTGGTGAAGAATTTTCAAATATTAATATAATAATGTAATGAACAGTATAGTTGATTTGTTTCATCTCAGTTCCTTTACGTTTCTCTAAAGCGAGGGAGTAGTTTGCATATAATTAACTTTGGGGTAAATTGATATCTTCCTTTGCATCCAGCTGCTCTTGATTAGGTAGAATAGCATTTATTCAGAAGGTCATAAAATTAGTAGTTGAAGGGTAGAACTGGCAGTTGTGGAGAATAGTCAGCTTAACTGTTAAGCACCAGTATTGGGCAAAGGGGAATTGAGCAGTTTGTTCTTGTTTATTTCTTATACAAACTTTGTGGATAGAGATACTTAAGCTTGATATGAGAAGTTGCTGAAGGAAGGCGTCTTGTGTTGGTGGTACATCCCTGTTTGGTGGCAGAACAGAATTTTGAGGGCCACAGTGCCTGAGCGAAACATTTTGCATAAATTATGTCTAAAATTAATATTAAAGTTCTTGCCCAAATATGATAATGAGCCTAATGAAGTACCTGCTAAAGATATAAAACTATAATATCTTTCTCCTTCTTTCTCCTATCCTTTAATAGTCCCACATGGCCAGTGCAAAAGTCTAATGGAGGAGGGGAGACTAACGGAGGACAATGGTGGCCTGAATGAAGTCACGCCACTGCTGAGTGTTGCAGTGCCAGACATGCAGGAACTTCAATACAAACTGGAGTCACAGGCAGCCTAGTGGTATGCCACAAGTGAGATCAATAAAGCATTTTTTTCAATCCCTTTGGCAGCAGAGTGAGTTCCACTGTTTGCTTTCACTTGGCGGGGCATTCAATACAGCTGGAATCAACTGCCCCAAAAGGTATAAACACATCCCTACTATTTGCCATGGACTGATCCAGGCTGCATTGGAACAGAAGGAAGCTCCTGAACACCTGCAAGACACTGATGGCAGCATTTTGTGGGCCAACACAGCAGGAGTTTTTGAGAAAGGGAGGAAAAGAGTCCAAAACCTTCTGAAAGACAGTTTTGAAATAAAACAAAGGTCAAAGGGCTGGAATAGGAGATTTGTTTTTTTAGGAATAAAATGCCAAGATGGATGTCATCAGATCCCAATGGATGTGATAATAACAGCTATGTCTCCACCAACTAGCAAAAAGGAAACACAAGATTTTCTAAGTGTATGGTGAAGGCCATCCAACTGGCTTTAGATATAGATAAACAAGAAAAGTGGCCAGTGCTCTCTCTCTATACTAACTCATGGATGCTTTGTGGGAGTGGCTACAGCAATGGAAGCAGAGCAACTGGCAGTGCAGAGTCAAACACTTCTGGGCTGCAGCACTGTGTCAAGATATTGTCACCCAAGTAGAAAACCTGGCTGTAAAAGTACGTCACAGGGCCTTCGAAGGCTCCTCACTTGGCCAGGGCCTTCCAAGGCTCCTCACAGGGCCACTGAAGGGCCATTGAAGGCTCCTAACAGGCTGGCCTCAGAATGCAACAAGTCAACACCACACACTTCCTGCCTTAAAGAACGTGTATGACAGATGGAGCCCAAAACCATGGACTATACAAACTAAATAAACATTTTAGAGGGATAGCCCATAGATTAAGTGAATATTTTCTTTCCTGTTAAACTGTATTTATCTCAACCCATGCGGTTTCTTTTACCTTTTTTTCCCATCCTTCTTCTCGAATCCACCTGGAAGGGAAGTGAGCAAATGGCTGTGTGCTGCTTATTTGCCTGCCAGGTTACACCACAACAAAAGTAAAACATCAAAAGTAAGAATAAACTTTCAAAGGGATTTTCTGTAATGTAGAGAGTTAACACTGAGTTAACGTAGACTAAGTCTAAGAGCAAGAAACTGCTTTTCATGGTTGCATAGTTGCAGTAGAAAAGATAAGAAAAGATATATGCACGTTTTTCTTATTTCTGTTCTGACCTTTCTATTTTGAACTTTCTTAAAAAACTAATTGGTTTTAGGTGGAAGCAAAAGCTCTCCCCTTCCGCCTCCCCCCCCCCCCCCTTTTTTTTTTTTTTTTTTTTTTTTTTTTTTGAGGTGTGTGTGAAAGTTTTTTGGGGTTTGAGAACTTATGATAAGGTAAATGTTGAGCCAACTGTAGCTCAGTGTTGTGGCTGAGTAAGGACCTGTTACAAATTATATAGCCACAACTAAAAATACACAAAAATAGCAAAATCTCTCTAAAAAGAAAACAAGCCATTTCACATTACTTTTTAGCTATTTTATCATTTTTTATTACTTTTTTACTTATTTTTTTATTACTATTTTAGCTATTTTACTTTATATTTACTTTTATATTACTTTAGCTATTCCCTTTCCAATTTGTTTATATGAGGCTCTGTTTCCCCTTATAATTCCTCAAGGCACTGAAGGATTTGTAGAAATGTCTGTTTATTTGCAGAGTCTCCACAATCATTGTGGTGGTGCTGTGATTTTGTAATCAAGGAGCAACATAGGCAGAAGAGTAAACCCCACTAAATTTGGTCATATGATCAAATAGATTTATGCAGAATCACATATTTGCTTGCTGAAATTTGATTTGAAGTTCTGTGTACCCTCTCAACCATGATCACAGTAACCTATCGTGACCCCTAACATGCACTTTTCAGTGGCATAGCAAATGTGTAAACCGAATCTTCAGTCTTCCCGAACAAGCAATAATGAAGACCAGAAAATGCAGGAGTTACAAGAAAAAGAGGTATAAATGTGCAATATTTTCTACAGTTTTGCTTCTTTTTCAGATCCTCAATATCAGATCTAGAAGATATATCTGACAGTGTATGTGCACATAGTGTTTAAAATTGTAAACTTATGGATAACATTAGTTGGGAAACACACAATTTCCTTTGGATCTTGTTGCTTTCTGCATGAACATTTAATAAATAATCATCTTCTATGATGCAAACGTAACGACTTGCAAAATACCTGACACTGATTAATTGCTTTTGTAGGCATCCCCAGTAGACCCTACCAAATCCTTTATAAAGGTGTATGCTGCAATGTAATATTATCCAGAAAGAAGATGAGATACTTTGTCTCATTTAACCATTTTAGTTAGTCCACATCATAGCAAAGTATGTAATATGTATGCAGAATTTAAGGAGTCATGGTGATAAGCACAACAGCTGTTTTCCTTTGAAGAAATAATGCTTATGAAGAATCTTACCACTGGGTAATCTGAACCTTCAGGTTATGTGATTTAGGTTTGTGATTTTTTTTCCTGTATTCTAGTTCGGTACGATGTACTACATTAGCAGTTTATGTTTTCAACTTCTGAAATCCTACTAATTTCAAAGTTTTCCTCCATACTTATGTATTGGGTTTACATGGCAAGATCTTGGCAGTGGGGGGCTACAGAGGTGGCATCTCTGAGAAGAGTCCAGCAGCTGCCCCATGTTAGATAAGAGTCAGTTTCAGCTGGCTCCACAGGAGCCCGCTGCTGGGCAGAACTGAGCCAATAGATGTTTGCACCTCTAGGAAAGCATATTTAAGAAAATTAAAAAAAAAAAAATGTTGTGCAACAGCAGCTGGGAGAGAAAGGAGTGAGAACCATCCCTGCAGACCCCAAGGGCAGTGCAGAAGAGGGCAGGAGGTGCTCCAGGCATGCAGCAGCAGTTCCCCTGCAGCCTGTGGGTCCCACAGGGAGCAGATCTCCACGCTGCAGCCCGTGGAGGAGCCCCCAGTGGAGCAGGTGGACATGGCCTGGAGAGGCTGCAGCCCATGCAGAGGAGCCCATGCAGAAGCAGGGGGTCTGGGGGGAGCTGCCGCCCATGGGGTCGGGGGGGAGCTGGGAGGACCCATGCTGGAGCAGTTTGCTCCTGTCGGATGGACCCTGTGGTACGGACCCGTGTTGGAGCAGTTCTTGAAGAGCTGCTACCTGTGGGAAAACCATGCAGGATCAGTCTGGGAAGGATGGCATCCTGTGGAAGGGATCCCACGTGGTGCAGGGGTAGAGAGTGACCATGAAGGAGCTGTGGAGACAAAGTGTTAGGGACTGACTGCAGCCCCCATTCCCCTGCACTGCTCAGTGGGAGGACATCAAAGAGGGCAGACGGAGGGAAGGTGTTTTTATTTATATAGTTTATTTGTTTTGTTTCTCACTGCTGTAGCTTGTTAGTAATAGGTAATAAATTACATTAATCTCCCTATGCTGAGTTTGTTTTGCCTGTGACAATAATTGTAAACTGGTCTCCCTGTCCTTATCTCAATCCTTGAGCCCTTTTCATCACATTTTCTATTTCTTTCACTTTGAGGAGGGGGAATATGACAGTAGTTGTGGTGGAGCTCAGCTGACCAGCTAGGTAAAACCACCACAACTTAGAAAATAATATTTTCTGTAGTAAGTAGCTTTTTCTTGCTGAAGGTGTGCAGATGTCCTGTCTTTTCTCAAGCTCACTCATAGCTAATACCATGATGATAGTTTTCTAGTGTTTCTACCTGCATTTTTGGACATATTTTCTCTAGGATCTATTTTAAGGTGTTTTTTGTTTGTTTGTTTTGTTCCTTCTCTGAGAGGGAAATTAAAATGTTTGTTAAATATTCTAAAAGTGACCAAGCATATGCTTTTCTTTTCTCTTTTTTTTTTTTTTTTTATTAATGCCTTCAAAGAACTTTCTCCATGTTGTTGAGCAAATAAATAGTCGTGTAAACAAAACACTAGCTTAACAAATACAGCTATTTAGAAGTGTTTATTATGATGAACCCCACAGAACTTTCCTTGCCTGTATTTCAGATCAAATATATACATTAAGAATAGTATTTTAAAGAGTATTCCTCCTATAACTCTGTGAAACTTAAAACATATTGAAACGCACACCTACTTCACCATTTCCTTTGCAGTGTCTAACCAACAGTTTGCTCATAATTTTAGCAGATGTTTCTACTTTTGATTGTAAGACAACTTAATGAACCAGGTTTTTCTCTCCTTTTCATTCCCTGAGGAGGAAATTCATTCATGAGCAAAAGCTTTGCTATACTTTGGAAATCAATGTTTCCAGCACAATTATCCAGCAGATTTTGTAGTCTCACTACTTAGAATGTGATGGGGGTAAAATGTTGTTTCTCTCCTTTTTTGGTACGAAAACATAGTCTTTCAGATAACAAAATATTTGCAAAATTTTTGTATGGAAATTTGTAGATGCCAATTGACACAATATTTTATTAAGATGTAGTTATTTGCCCAATAGTGTTTCCAGAAGGTTTCAAAACTCAATTGAAAATGAAATTAATAGGAGTTAAATGTAAGATTTGTTTAGGTCTATTTTCTGATGATCTCAGTATTTATCTTTCTCAACATTTATACACTAACATCCATTTAAAATCTGTCTCCAGATGTTTTCCAACAAAGCACATTTTTTCACAGATATTGAAATGTAAAACAGATGAATTAGAACACAACTCTGATTGAGACAAATCTGTTTACATAAAATGGTCAGACAGGTACCTAAATTTTAAGCAAAAATCTTGCTTCTGCTCTGCCATAAATACCCACAGTGCTGATGTCTCAAGAGCAAATCTACCTGGCAGAAGGATAGGAAAGGTTGTCTAACGCTTTAAAAAATAGCTAAATGGAGTAAATCCAATGCAGAGCTGAATCTAATTCTTAGCAGACTGAAATAGTTTGTGAAATGCACAAACAAGACACAGCTGGGAGGAGGCTGTGTGATTGCTGCAGAATGCCATGCAGACTGACTGTACATACCCTGCATCCCATTGAGGAGGCAAGATGGTGAGGAAAAGCAGTGTCCCTGGAAAGTACAGGCAGTTTGACAGTAACCAGGACTGAGATGAAGGTCTTCGACTCCCCTGATATATCTTACTGGAAAGAAAGAAACACGCTTCTTCTGTTGTTTTTTGTTTGGTTCGTTGGTTGGGTTTGGTTTGGTTTGGTTTCTTCCCCCAAGAAACCTGCTGAACTAGTAAGTTTTTTGTGTCTGCTGAAGAATTTCAAATGTATTACTAAACTTGGCTATCTGATAAATAGTCTGATAACTTACACAAAGGATTCTTTTTAACTTTATTCAGGACTCAGTGAAAGTCTGAGAAATATAAGCTACTGCTTCTATTGCTACCATTACCATTATCATTAGAAGAATTCACTGTAATTATCAGAGTAACAAGGTCTGCTGCCATTGTTAGTATTATATTTTTTGATAAATAGCAATATCCACAGTGTGATTCAAACTCACTGCAGATTATGCTAATTTGGTATTCAGACTGAGGGATTCTTCTCACAGTATATTAATAATATAGGCTTTGTACCTAAAATTTTGTAGCTGTTCCAGGGAAAATAGCTAATCTGTAAAACACCTTGAACACCTGCCAATTCAAAATAGACCCAGCATGTACTTTTATTACTATTTAGCATTTAGTTTTCAAATTTTAAATTAGTATTCCTGCTGTGCTTGTTTGGCCAAATCTTTTTTTTGCTTTCCTGCTGTCTTTCTGTAGATTTTGTAAAATATTTCATTTCTCCATTCCCTATAATCTCAATGGTATTGTTCAAAATTCACAATATTCATAATTTTCTCTACTAAAACACCTGCCAGCACTTACAATGTTCTTGAAATCCTGTGTATTTAAATATATATTTCTATATTCATTTTTGCTTTTCATTTTTCTTGAAGTTGTTATGCCCATTTTTTTGCTGATGGATGACCAGCCAATCAAATTTCTCTGGAGTGGAGAGGTTATCCTGAGTACATCCTTGCTTGAGATCACAGGAGTAAAGATGAATTAAAGCATGATATGCACATCCTTCTGTACATGCTATTAAGAAAATCAAGTGTAAGGATCTTTCAGTTCTAAAGGCAGAAGGCTGATTAAAACAACATTTTAATAGTCATTGATAATCTATTAATTCAAAACAAACAAACAAAACAAAACAAACTAACAAACAAACAAACAAAAAAGAGGTTGAAAACATTATATACCTCAATCCTCCACAATGAAATGTGTTTATTTTACATGCTCACCTCTTATCATGAGATAGAGGATCTTGAACTCTTCTCCATAACATTTAGAAGGTCACATTCTCAAGTGATGTAAATGGCTTTTAAGAGTGTGGTTGAATTACTTGACAAATAACCTTTCCCTGGAGCTGTACTGTTGGAATTTTCACAGCTATGGCTAATGTCCTATTTTTCATCTAGAAATTATTCCCAAACTATATCAGAGTGCATGATAGAGGATTAAAGGTGTGGATAAATATAATAATCTAGTTTCTAACTGCTCAGTAACAGTTTAAACAGCAGAATGGAAAGTAACATTATATTTATTTGTTTATTAATATGTTCAGATCACCATTGATTGCATTGAGTATAGCAGGATCTTTGGTCTGGCAGGAGCAAAGCCATGCTCCTTGTTTGAAAAGCTTCCATTCCAAATCTGTTTTTGTTGGAACTTTTCATTTAGCAGTACAGTTTGAGGTTATAAACACACTGTTACACGCTACCATGAATGATTTTTTGACCTTTTTAAGTGTACCAGACATTGCCTTACTCCACAGAAAGCACATGGGAAAGTGTGTGTGCTTAAGTGTTTAGGCAAGAAATGCTATAGCAGTGCTGGTGATGATAAAGGAAGACATTTTACACATGCAAGCACCTACATTAATGGAAAATTTACTGAATATATCTCTATGTAGAGTAATATAAAAAGAAAAGTATATTTAACATGGATATTGTAGAGTTAGAAATATTGTCCAATGCAGCAAAATGTTGACACCTAAGTCTGAAACTTGTAAGCAAATGAAGCAACAAATAGAAAAAACATCCTGAGATTTCTGAGAGAAAGCCTTGAGAGTTTTAAAACAGTAAACAAGTTTTAAAAAATGCTGTTTTAAAACAGCATTACAAGTAGAGATCCAAAAGGATAAGTTTGTTGAGGGATAAATATAAATCTGTCAAGGGTGCAACAAAGGATATTAAATATGCTCACCTGTCATGTTTGGTTCTCAAAGAAAGAGGAGGAACAAGTTCTGAAGAAAAGGACAAGATTTTGGTAATGATTTTCAGACAACTGGTGGAAATTGAGATCAGTATAAAAAAGACCCAGGAGGCAGACATAGTATATGAAGTAAGACGAATAATGATTCAGATAATTAGGAGAATTATTTTGTTCATCTTTCTCTAAAGCAGCAGATGCCAGCTGCTGGAAGTTGAATATTAAACCTGGTGTCTCTCTGGTATGATTCAGTACAAAGAAACCTCAGTTGTAATATCATGAAACAATGTTCTTAAGAACATGAACGTTCTTACGTTTCTTCTTCAATACTTTGCTAGACTTTTACCACAGCTAGAGGCAGACTACAGGGTCCCAGTTGGGTCAAGCTTTGTTTAGTTTTCAGAAAAGCTACGCCAGACTACATATTTTATTTATTTATTTATTTATTCCTTCTGAAATAAGTTTTCCTTCCATGAGGGATTCTGTCACTTGCAGTTTTTCTTGCAAGCTAAAATGTTTTTAAAAATTCTGGAATTTCTTCCAGAATGGAAATTCAGGGTTTTAATTACTATTGTTCACTTCATAATATGCACAGCTTAGCTGGCTGATGAAGGCAAATTTTAAAATCCTGTCAATAATAAGTGTCTCTGATTTCCAGTTCTTCAATAAGACCAGTTGCCTTAGAGATAGAATACCTCTGCAGTCCTAGTAGAAAGATTACCATGCTGAGATAAAGGGAAATATTAATTTAATTAGGTGTTCAGGGATATCTGAGACACAAGCAAATATTTTATGTTCTGAAAACAGAAGCTGAAGTATTGTCATGGGTCTTTCATAAGTCTTTTTGAATTAATACATTATTTTCAAGATGAGAACTTAATCAAATAGAAGCCATGTATTTTATATATATTTATATGTATATGCACGGAGTGCATGTGTAATGTATCTTTCTTCCTAAGAGTATTTATCTGTTTTGGACTAGATATACATGTTCATATATGCAGATGTTATGCCTGTATATACATAGTTGATTTACCATGCCCTCATTAGCAACAGAAGCCTCAATTTCAAAGTGTCATAGTTAAACACTGGCCTGAGTTCTACCCCCAAATCTGGGAAGACTAGACCACATTGACTGCTCAGTGCCCTCTTCTATCTCTTCACAACCAGTCAATCAAATAGTGATGACCTGTTGTTGAGGGAGAAACAAAAAAAATAAAAGAGAGAAAGGTGACATAATATTATCTGTTTTCCCAAATTATACTAATTCAATATCTTCTTTATTTTTTATTCTGGAGAAACTGTTGAGTAGCTGGATTCTGCCTTGTACAACATTGCTGTAAGCAGCCCCAGCCTTCCATATACTGTAAGCAGTAGGAGCAGTAGACAGATCAGTCAGCCACCACCAGTCTCCTCATTCCTTCCCATGGTTGGAAACAGGGCACTTTTCAGTGATTTTTTTGTTTGTTTGTTTGTTTGTTTGTTTTTAATTAAAGAATAACACAGAATACTGGACCCCATGCAGCCTGCTATCTACAGATTTCACAAGTGGCATTTTGTTTACTTAGGACTTCAGTGTCCTAAATCTGCCAGCTGACACATTCCCTTAAAATAAAGTTTTGCCCCAAAGTCCCTTTCATTCAAATCCCTTTCTTTGCACCAGTTTGGGGTTTCCTTCCAGAGCTACTTTCCTTCCAGAGATTCTAGAGCCAGGTGACCTATTGTTCTTTCTTAGACCTGAGGTCACTTGGCTAATACATATTCATCTTTGATTTGCTGGTATGGGGAAATGAAACATATCACAGATTAAAATCTAAAAGTCTGTCTTGTTATGACAGAAAGCAATTAGGTGTTCCATTTAAAAAATATTTTCTTTCTCAATTTGTCTATCTGTCCATCTATCTAAATGCATACATGCACCTCTCCTTATGATTTTAGTATGCTTTTCTAATCTCCTAAGCACATACTATGGTCCCCAGTGTTAGGCAGTTGCTGAATCTCATAGCCTGACAGAGGTGAGGCTGCTGCAGCTCCCTGCCCAGGTCCAAGTAGTAAGTAGCAAAGCCAAGGAAGGATTCCCAGTAGATACATATGAAAACACAAGCATTACACATCTGGCCACACAGATCAATGTCAGCGTGTCAATGGCTTTATACCATTCCCCTCAACAACCAGTTAAAATGAAGATCCATTAGTGGGAAACACATGCACACGTATATGTACATGCACACATGTATATGTAATTTGGATGCCTCCAGCACCTGGGCTCAGACACTCAACCTGCCCACTGGCACAGAACAGCCCTTTTTATCCCTTTATCCTTCTAGTTCTCCTACCCCCTTTTTCCTCCCCAAAGCACCTTGATCACTCCCTTTCTTCACCTTTGGTTCTTCCCCTAAACAGCCTATAACACCCTGTGCAATCCTAGAAGGTTCTTTCCCTGCATCCCATAACATGTCACATACTAGTGGACAGTGATCCCCCTCAGTAGGAAAGGTGATCTCCAGACATGCTGCATTAACCCATGGTGATGGGTGTCACACTTGGGGCTGAGGTTCTCCTGGGACAGCTGTGGGAAAAGCCAGGACTCATTTCTCTGAAAAGTTTATTGGAGTTCTCCTTCCTGATGTTATGCCTCTGTGCACCTTCATGTGTGTGGATGAGCTTTTAATCACATAACCCAACATCAACATGCTTCTACTTTAAATCTTTTGTTTGAAAACTATTCAGACAACCAAAAGAGAGGGAGACATTCAAAGTGGTCTTATTCCTGGGTGTTAGTCTTACATTAGGAAAGGTAGGTGAAGGAGGCTAGGAACAAACATATTTAATATGCTATTATGTTGTGGGAAAAAAAAAAAAAAAAAAAAAAAAAGGATTTTGTTTGGCTAAATAAGCATTATTTTTAATGGAAAAAAAAAATTCAGTGTTCATTAAATAGCAAAAATTTCCAGGAGCAACATTTGTCAGCATAGCAAAAGCAAATTTGGATTTGATGATTTGATGTACTTAAGAATGTTAGTAGCTTTAGTGGAATTCACAGGCAGATGAAGTATTCACCATTGGGCTTAGGAGTATCAGTCTGGTGGTTTAAGGTCAGTTCTGAAGATGTAGCTGAGAAAGGCTCATTTTCAGTGAAATGATTAATCCTCCAAGACTACTATGACAATCCACTGATGTCATTCTATTAGTCATCTCTTAGAGAAAATAAAAAAATAAAAAATAAAAAAGCAAATCTCAGATGAAAATGTTACACAAAATTTATGATAGACTTTCAAACTTTGAAAAGATATCTGAAAGTGCTTTAGAGAAGTTCTGTGGCAATTCGATACACCTGTTTGTTGCTTGCTTTATTGTTACCTTGGTACTGTTATTATGGCATTTGTTGTTCCTTAATGTTAACTATCGTAAAGGAAGTTCCAGGGTGCACTCATGTCAGAGCTTCTTGATTCAGTGTTATGATGTTACCCTACAACATGCTGGTGAGATAGCTCCTCTTACCTAACCCTGAAAGGTGTTTTCAGCTAAAAAAAAAAAAAAAAAAAAAACTTGATGTCCTTTTGCATCCCCCTATCTGTCATTCTGCATCCCACGATTTGCCATTTCAGTGAAACACTTATGTGATCTGCAAGCAGTTTCCAATCGACTGATATTTGGAAGTATAGCATGGCTCCAGAGGTTAGAATAAAAGCCAGATTGCTTTGCTTTGTGGACAAAGTCAGAAAAAAAAGAGTGTTGTAGGTACAGTGAACAGACTACATTCAGATGCATGAATATTTCAGAAGTGGCCATTAATTTCAGTAGTGGAATAAAGGGAGGCTAGAGCATTGCCCAAGACTCCAGCCTTCAAAATCATGGCACTGTCTTTATACATTGCTGTGCCACCTGTCTTCAAACTTCCTGTCCTTGTCAATGTCAATTGCATTTTGTCTCTTCCTTGCTATAGTGTTGCAGAAGTCAATGCTTGCAATTCTTTTATCTACTGTGAGGAAAAGGGTGTTAAGAGCATGAAACAGCTTGGGAGAACACTATCTTCTCTTAGATCTTTCTTATCTTTGATGGCAATCTGAAATTGTGCTTCTCATTTGTTTTTTAATCTGCTGTGACTTCTCATTTCACACTACTTAGAGTTTCAGAGAGAGTATCTATTTGTCATTTAAATACACCTGTTCACTTGCATTTTGGTAATTTATTTCACTGTCAGAGTAGGAAGACTGCTGTAAATGAGTGTAGGTTTTTGTTTGTTTGTTTGTTTGTTTCTACATTTAAAAGTATGAAGTAATTGTACTGTGTGTATATTCTGGGCATTTGATCTTTTTGGTGAATTGTTTAGTTGGGTTCTGACCTCTTTCAGACAGTGCACGTAATCTCTTGCTTCATCTAAATATATATATTCACATAAAACTATATATATATATGCATCTACATCCATTTAACTCAGAAGATATCCTTTTAGCATGAAGAAAAAAATAAAGTGAACCTGTTTATTCACTTCACATCTGTATCTGATAGAAGTAGATAGAGTTCTGTTATTTTGGAAATATATAAGAATGATAGTTTTAATACCTGAATTACCTTTTTTCAGTTAGTTAATATTTTCCTTATCAGAGACTCTTTAAGCTGAGAAATGTATAAAGACAAAATCATTTTGGAGTATGATCTGAAAGACTGATTTTGATTTCTCCCTCAAAATCATTGCCTCTTGCTTGAAGTTATAAGTTATTGAATTATGAACATGTATAATCAGAGGTAAAATTCAGGAGAAATATTGCTTATAGTCTTGTCCACGTGAGCAAAAAGGCAAAACCCTTTCTTTTTCATCCAAGCTTCTATTCCCCCTTGATTTCGAATTCTAATTTGATTATCAGTCAGAGAATCATAGACTGTCCTGAGTTGGAAAGGACCCACAGGGATCATAGAATCATAGAGTCAAAGATTGGTTTAGATTGGAAAAGACATTAACGATTATCTAGTTTGAACCTCCTGCAATGGGCAGGGACACCTCCCACTATATCAGGTTGCTCAAAGCTCCATCCACTCTGGCCTTGAACACTTCCTGGGATGGGGCATCCACAGCTTCTCTGGGCAACCTGTTCCAGTGCCTTACCATCCTCACAGTGAATAATTTCTTCCTTATATCTAATCTAAATCTGCATTTTTTACTTTAAAACCATTACTATCCTATCACTACAAATCATGAAAAAGAACCCCTCTCCTGTTTTCTTGTAGGCTCGCTTTAGGTACTGGAAGGCTGCTATGAGGTCTCTCTGGAGCTTTCCCTTCACTGAACACCCCCACCTCCCTCAGCCTGTCCTCATAAGAGAGGTGCTCCAGCCCCCGATCATCTTTGTGGCCTGCCTCTGGACTTGTTCTAATACATCCATGTCCTTGTGCTGGGGGCCCCAGAGCTGAGCACAGGACTCCAGGTGGGATCTCACAAAGCAAAGCAGAAGAGGGAGAATCACCTCTCTTGACCTGCTGGTCCTCTGTCTCTTGATGCCGAGAATCACCTCCCTCACCCTGTTGGCCACGCTGCTCTTGATGCAGCCCAGGATACGTTTGGTTTTCTGGTCTGCAGGTGCACAGTGCTGGCTCATGTTGAGCTTCCTATCAGCTCACACCCCCAGGTCCTTCTCCTCAAGGGTGCTCTCAATCCATTCTGTGCCTAGCCTGTATTTATGCTTGAGATTGCCCCCACCCAAGTACAGAATCATCTGGCTCTACACAGGACCACCCAAAAATCAACTCTGTGTCTGAGAGCGTTGTTTAAATGCTTCTTGAACTCCGGCAGGCTTGGTGCTGTGACCACTGCCCTGGGGAGCCTGTCCCAGTGCCTGACCACCCTCCCGGTGAAGAACCTTTCCCTAACACCCAGCCTGACCCTCCCCTGTCCCAGCTCCATGCCGTTCCCTCAGGTCTTGTCGCTGTCCCCTGAGAGCAGAGCTCAGCGCTTGCCCCTCCACTCCCCTCATGAGGAAGCTGCAGGCTGACATGAGGCCTCCCCACAGCCTCCTCTGCTCTGGTTTGAACAAACCAAGAGACCTCAGCCATTCCTCATATGTCTTGCCCTCTAGACCTTTCACCATCTTCATAGCCCTCCTTTGGATGCTCTCTAATAGCTTTATGTCCTTATCTTGTGGCACCCAAAACTGTACACAGTACTCAAGGCAAGGCTTCACCAGTGCAGAGAAGAGGAGGACTATCACTTCCCTCAACCAATATCATGCTTGATGCACCTCAAGATATGGATGGCCCTTTTGGCTTCCATGGCACATTGACATTTTTCAAATCTGCTATGGTGCCTGCTATCATATCTACCAGAAAGTGTTCTTTTGTTTCTTTCATACCACAGGAGAAATATTTTAGAGGTCAGCATATACATATATTTTTTCTAGAATAAAAACTGAGATGCCATCTGGATAGGGCATGCATCCTATATTTCATATTCTATCAACATATGAAATCTTCACGGTGCTCTATGAAACAGAACTTGGAAAGATAATATACATCTGACTTTGAGTAAAAGCTAGTGATCTATTGTATTGCTATTAATACTGAATACGAACATACTTAAAATTAACAGTGCTCCACAGATTCTTGGCATCAACATAAAATTGCCTTTGAGAAATGATATCAAAGAAGGTTTTTGATGTAATTGGTATAGTGCTTATATCACCTCTACTAATGACTATGCAAATGTGTTCCACAACAATAACCCTAGCTTTAACAAGAACAAATAATCTTTCTGGCTCTCCTTTTTATATGACGGTAAATCTTTCCAAGTATCCATATTATACCAAAATATATATAAAAAAAAAACTTGGACATCTTATCTTTTGCTAGTAGAAATACAGATGGGCAACAATCCTTTGATTTTACTGGAGTTGCATCACTTTAGAGAAACAGAGATTTCCATTCTCAGAATTTCATAAAAAAAAGAGTATCATTTTCATTGTTGTAGTTAACCTTCTGACAACAAATGAGATGGAGTAGAATATATGTATTTCCACAGTTTAAAGAAAACACACTTGCCATCTAAAATATTGGATAACATCTAACTTGAAACCAGCTAACTTAACATCCATTCTCTGGGAAATTCTAATAGTTATTTTTGTTTAATCTGAAATAAAAAGAAATATGAAGATGTTATATTTTGAATATTTTTGTTGAGAAGAAAGACAACAAAATTAATTACCTTATATATGTATATTATGGTATATTTTTAATATTTTTTTTGTTGTGAAGTAAGACAAGGGAATTAATTCTCTTGTATATGTATATTTTGTGTAATGTATAATTATTTGTTTGAATAAGGCTAAACAACATTTTAGTTTGTATTGTTCTGATATACTTTTATTGTGTTTTGTTGTTGGTGGTGGTGATTTTCCAATTTATTGGAAATGTATCAATTTTGGCTGTTGGTGTATTAATGTGTTAAAATCAGTAAAACTCCCTAATATGCATGCTTAAAAAAGAGGATTTTTTTTCCCCTTTTTATTCTATCTTGCTGAAATGAAATGTTTTCTCATCATTTTCTAACATTTTTTTTTTTTTTAATTGACAAAAAGCTTTAAAATACATACCAAACTGCATTTTTAAAACTGTCATTCTGAGATTTTTTCATCCGGTTTTAATTTAATCTACCAAGACAAATTACCTCAACAGTCCAGAACTCCAGAAGTCCAGTCTGTTTTGCCCAAGATGTAATTACAGATATTTATTCACTGTACACAAAAAGATCTTTAGGACTTTAGAACTCTGCTTAACTTTTTAAGATCTGTGTATTCTACTTACCTAGATCAAAGCTATTGATTCTAAAAATGTCAGAACTGCAATTTTGAGAAAAACTAGTACGTCTGACAGACTCTAATTTAAGATCTTCTTATTGCTTTGCAAAATCAATGTAATTTAATGCAGCCTATCCAAACTTATGTTAGATTTACATTATTTCTCATTTAAAAATAATAAAAAAAAACTACTTACATACTCCTGTAACTCCTGTAGTCAGAGCAAGCTTATATCATATGGTAAGAACAATGCTTTGAAAGGCACATATCTTCATGACTGCTTTGGATAGAGAAGCCAAAATTGAAGGAATATATATATATACACACACATATATATAAAAAAAAAAAAAAAAAGCCACCCTGTTCTCTGGCATGAATTTACTGACAAAGAGGTTAGGGTAGGAATAGCTGGGGTTAGGGCCCAACTAAGCCCCTCAGTTCTAGTGACTAAACATCTACACTACATATAGTGTGGAGCACTTATGACCTGTTTGTTAGCATGGTCAGGTTATGCTAGCCCAGCTGTACAGCTCTATACTTTTTTTTTTTATTATTTTTTTCTCATTTTTCCAGGTCTGAATCTTTCAGACATTGTGAGTGCTGCTTTGGCATACTGCATAGCAAGCTTACACAACTGCTGCCTGTTTCAGTCCTGCACTGATCATTTGGAAACTTTTGCCAAGGGCAAATGTAATCAAAAATCATTAGAAGAGGAAAAAGGAAAAAAAAAATGTGTCCTGAACTTTGATGTTGTAACAGGAAGTGATGCAAAGCAATGTAAAAACTCTTTTTAAAGAGAAAGGAGTCCTGTTTCTAGGGCTCTATTATTCATTCGTTTTGTTTGTGTGTATGGTATGTTTGTTTTTCTGTGAGGGTGGTATTATAAAATCAGTGTCAGTATCGCCCTCACCTTCACTCTTACATTAAGCAGTGAAGCAATAAAATATTGGTTATGTTAACTAGAGAATGAGTTTTGAAAACTGGAGGGGAAGGAAATACCAGGAAAAATACAAAATAATAAATAAATAAATAAATAATTGTGACGTAAGAGGCTACGTGTTCAGAGAGGGCTAACTTTCTACAGTGAGAGACCAGAGTACTCAAGCTATTGTGTGCTCTGAACCAGCTCTAAGAAGAGTTTCTGTTCCAATTGATTATGTAGGAATTCTCTGTAACTAGTCACCTGACCTAAGCAGTAACATTAACTGAAATGATACTTCTGAATGGAGGAAAGGTAGCTATAGTTCACAGGTAGAAAAGGTGAGGAGGGTAGTGGAGGACCAGATGATCTTGGATGTTTTTTCCAACCCTAATGATTCTATGATTCTAAAATGGAAAAGACATGCTACTTCAATGGCATACCTCTTTAGCATCTATGTGTGGACCTTTACCTCTGTGGCGAGGACAGAAAGTCATACCAAGAACTTTAAAGGATGGGGAGAACTTGTTTAAGCTTAGATAATGCAATTTCAGCTTTCCTTCTTTGTTCTTTCAAGTTATGTATGCATCTTAGATATGAGGCGGTCAGGGAAGCTAAAAGACACAGGGCCTCAACACAGACATAACATGGTGATGTTGCTTAGACAAGGAAAGAGACATTGGAGGCCCAGAAATAACAGAGGGAGGTTAATGTCAGGAATACTACTGCCAATATTAGTACCATTGGTTCATTCAGCTTTTGGCTGATGAGTTATGGAACCTTCCTAGAAGAGAGGTGAACCCAACCCTGTGCCTCTTCCTGATGAAAGCCTAGAATGTGTGACTGGTGAGATTAATACAATACTCACAATTCTATATATGTATGTATATATGTATCACTTTTTTTTTTTTCTATTCTTTTCAGGAAGAATTGCCCCTAGTTTAAGGCTTCTGAGATATAGTTCACTATTAACACCAGATTAATCAATGAAGTATCTTGCTAGCTGTGCTTCTTGTGCAAGGAATGAATTAGAGCCCCTTTTCCCACAAGAGCTGACTCTGCTGTCATCTGATCCATGAGTGGTCCCAGGCGGAGGACTATCTGTGACCATGCTGCATGATGCAGGAACATGTGTGACATCATTCAAAGTACTAAGCAGAAGGCTATCACTGCCTCATCAGTGGATATAGGCCCATAAGTGCAATAATCTTGCATTTCTGGTGTCCCAGCATGGGGCAGATCAGTCTGTTTTGAGATTTTGGTGGAGTCACCGTCCCTGGGCGTGTTTAAGGAAAGGTTGGACATGGTGCTTAGGGACATGGTTTAGTGGGTGATATTGGTGGTAGGGTGATGGTTGGACCAGATGATCTTGGAGGTCTTTTCCAACCTTGATGATTCTATGATTCTCTTATCAATCTGGTTAGATCAACAGCTTGATCCAGTGATATATGTTTCATACTATCAACTGCTACAGTGGAAATAAAGACTATTTTAGACCAGAGCAGGGCCTAGAAAAGCTTTCCATATACTTATGTTCTGATGAAGATAAAAACATTTTATTTTGGGCACTGTCTTATGAACAGCTAAAGTGATTTATGTGATCTAAAGCAGTAAAATAAGATATCACAAATTTTAAAATAAATATATAAAAGAAATGATTTTTTTTACTATAGTTGATATAGAACTCCAACTTTTTGATACAATAATTTACCTGTCATAACTTTAATCTATTAAATTTTAAGTCTACAATCCTCCACTGTTTCTTCCCTGTAAGCTACTTAGTTCTATGCCAGAAGAACTCTCTGTGTTCTTTACAATAAGCATTTAGTCTGGCAATGCAGTAGGTGCATTAATTATTGTAAAAAAAACCATAAGCCATTACTGTGAGCTTGAAACAGACAATTTAATGGACTGTTTTATGCAGTTTCTAATGAAAGTTGACCCCTTTGGTTAATCAGAATTCAGAGTAACACAACTCTGTCTAAGTGTTGCATAAAATTCTTTACCAGATGCTGGCAAATAGACTGTGGTTAAAGGAGGAGTGGGAGGACATAAATAAAAGGACCTCACAATAATAAAAAATCCCACATAAAACTTCATCATATGCACTTATTCAGGTTACTTATGTGATGCTCTTCAATATGTTTTAGAGAAGAAACTTTCTAAAAGATCATGGAAATCCACAATTGCAAAAATGTGTGGTATTTTAATATAAGCACTGCAAGTCATTATCATCTGGCTTATTAG
This sequence comes from Oxyura jamaicensis, assembly GCF_011077185.1. Classification (NCBI taxonomy): domain Eukaryota; kingdom Metazoa; phylum Chordata; class Aves; order Anseriformes; family Anatidae; genus Oxyura; species Oxyura jamaicensis. The sequence continues at coordinate 75,918,340 of NC_048894.1, forward strand.
ATCCAATATTGTTCTTCTGCTTAGAATTCAAATAAACTGTTATTAGTTAAGCAAAGTGCCCTAATAGTACCTCACATCCAAGGAGTAATTTCATGCCAAAGTTATAACTGGTGAGATATGAAGATGAAGTATCTGTTGCCTCCCTGGGGCTCGGGTGAGAGACTTTGCCACAAAAGTCAAGCGCCTGGTACGGCCCACTGACTACTACCCGCTACTGGTCTTTCAGGCTGGTAGCGATGAAGTAGCAACGAGAAGTCCAAAGGTGATCAAAAGAGACTTTAGGGATTTGGGGCGACTACTTAGAGGATCAGGGGCGCAGGTTGTGTTTGCCTCTGTCCTTCCGATAGGGGGGATCGAAGCTGAAAGGCATGCTGTTCACATAAACTCGTGGCTTCGAGACTGGTGTGACCGGCAGAATTTTGGGTTCTTTGATCACGGGAAGGTCTATGCTACACTGGGCCTGATGGCACTGGATGGGATGCGCCTCTCTCGGAGAGGGGTAAGGATCTTTGATCAGGAGTTGGCAGGGCTGATGGATAGGGCTTTAAACTAGAGTCGAAGGGGGAAGGGGCTAAAACCAGGCACGCCGGTGAAGACCTAAGGGATGGTACGCTAGAATCAGAGGGGCTGTGTGCTAGTGAGGTCCTTCGGTCAGATCCACAAGGTGCTGAGTGTAAGGAGACGCACCTGAAGTGCTTCTACACGAACGCACGCAGCATGAGGAATAAAATGGATGAGCTAGAAGTCCTGGCCCAGTCCCGCAACTACGACATCATCGGCATAAGCGAAACCTGGTGGGATGAGTCCTGTGACTGGGGTGTTGCGATAGATGGTTACAGGCTCTTCAGGAGGGACAGGCAGGGTAGGCGAGGTGGTGGGGTGGCGATGTATGTGAAGCAGGGGCTGGACTGTGTGGAACTTCAGGTTGGCGATGGCAAAGTTGAGAGCCTCTGGGTAAGGATCAAGGGACGAACGAATAAAGGGGATGTCGTTGTGGGAGTCTATTACAGACCGCCTGGCCAGGACGATAGCGCCGATAAATTATTCTTTACAGAACTAAGAGAGGCCTCGAGATTAACTCCCCTTGTCCTTATGGGGGACTTCAACTTGCCAGACCTTAACTGGGAGTGCCACACGGCTGACACGAGCAAGTCCAGGAGGTTCATGAAGCACCTAGATGATAACTTCTTGGTGCAGGTGCTAACGGAGCCAACTAGGAAAGGTGCCCTCCTAGACCTGTTGCTAGAAAACAGAGAGGGTCTGGTGGGAGATGTGGTGATTGGTGGCCGCCTTGGTCATAGCGACCATGAAGTGGTTGAGTTCAAAATTTACGGTGACAGAAGGAAAAGTGCCACCAAAACCTCATCCCTAGATATGGGGAAAGCAGACTTCAGGCTGCTCAGGGAACTAGTCAGCAAGGTCCCCTGGGAAACTGCTCTTGAAGGCCTCGATGTCCACCAGTGCTGGTCATTCTTTAAGCGATGCCTCCTAGAAGCACAAGATCAGGCAATTCCTAAATATCGCAAGTCAGGCAGGCGGGGCAGGAGGCCGGAATGGCTGACCAGGAACATTCTAATGGAGATTAGGCGGAAACAGAGAGTGTTTCCCTACTGGAAGGAGGGCCAGGTGTCATGGAAAGAATACAGGGAAGCTGTTCGTGTTTGTAGGGAGAAAGTCCATGTGGCCAAAGCACACCTAGAGTTGAAGCTGGCTGTGTCTGTGAGAGAAAACAAAAAGGTTTTTTTTAGATATGTGAATGGAAAAAGGAGAACTAAAGAATACATAGGGCCGCTCCTTGATAGGGAAGGTCTCCTCACAGACAATGACATAGGCAAAGCAGAGACGCTTAACGCCTTCTTTGCCTCTGTCTTCATTGCCGATGATGGGCTTCGGGACCCAGGGTGCCCCGAGCTGGAGGACCGGGACGGTGGGGATGACAAACTCCCAACCGACCCTGAACGTGTGCGGGATTTGCTACTCCACCTCGATCCCTACAAGTCCATGGGTCCGGATGGGATTCATCCCCGGGTGCTGAAAGAGCTGGCGGACATCATCGTGGAACCTCTCTCAATTATTTTTCAACGATCCTGGGAATTTGGAGAGGTCCCGGTAGACTGGAAGCTGGCAAATGTTGTGCCGATTTTCAAGAAGGGTCAGAAAGAAGACCCTTGCAATTACAGGCCTGTCAGTCTCACGTCAGTGCCTGGTAAAATCATGGAGAAGATGGTTCTCGAACTTATTGAGGCGCACCTGGGGAACAAAGCAGTCATTGGTCCCAGCCAGCATGGGTTTGTGAAGGGTAGGTCCTGCCTAACTAACTTGATTTCCTTTTATGATAAGATCACCCGTATGGTGGACCAAGGGAAACCAGCTGATGTGATTTTTTTGGACTTCAGCAAGGCTTTTGACACGGTTTCCCATAGGATCCTACTGGACAAAATGTCCACCATACAGCTAAATAAAAACATCATACAATGGGTGAGCAATTGGCTAACGGGCAGGGCCCAAAGGGTTATGGTAAATGGAGCTGCGTCAGGCTGGCGGGCGGTCACTAGTGGGGTCCCTCAAGGCTCCATTTTAGGGCCAGTACTTTTCAATATTTTTATAAACGATCTGGATGTAGGAATAGAAGGTATTTTGAGCAAGTTTGCTGATGACACCAAACTTGGAGGAGTTGTGGACTTGAATGAGGGTGGAAAGGCCTTGCAGAGGGATCTGGATAGGTTGGAGAGCTGGGCGATCACCAACCGCATGAAGTTCAATAAGAGCAAGTGCCGGGTCCTGCACCTGGGACGGGGAAACCCTGGCTGCACGTACAGACTGGGTGATGAGACGCTGGAGAGCAGCCTAGAAGAGAGGGATATGGGGGTCGTGGTAGACAGCAAGTTGAATATGAGCCAGCAGTGTGCCCTGGCAGCCAGGAGGGCCAACCGTGTCCTGGGGTGCATCAAGCACGGCATCGCTAATAGGTCAAGGGAGGTGATTGTCCCGCTCTACTATGCGCTGGTGCTGCCTCACCTCGAGTACTGTGTGCAGTTCTGGGCACCACAGTATAAAAAGGACATGAAACTGTTGGAGAGTGTCCAGAGGAGGGCTACGAAGATGGTGAAAGGCCTGGAGGGGAAGACGTACGAAGAACAGCTGAGGTCACTGGGCTTGTTCAGCCTGGAGAAGAGGAGGCTGAGAGGAGACCTCATCACAGTCTACAACTTCCTCGTAAGGGGGTGTCGAGAGGCAGGAGACCTTTTCTCCATTAACACCAGTGACAGGACCCGCGGGAACGGGGTTAAGCTGAGGCAGGGGAAATTTAGGCTTGACATCAGGAGGGGGTTCTTCACAGAGAGGGTGGTTGCACACTGGAACAGGCTCCCCAGGGAAGTGGTCACTGCACCGAGCCTGTCTGAATTTAAGAAGAGATTGGACTGTGCACTTAGTCACATGGTCTGAACTTTTGGGTAGACCTGTGCGGTGTCAAGAGTTGGACTTGATGATCCTTAAGGGTCCCTTCCAACTCAGGATATTCTATGATTCTATGATTCTATGATTAATTCTTATTATGATTATTCATTTTAGCTATATTCAGTCATTTCTCATTTTGACTGTCAAATGTACTGAATGTTAAGAGAATGCACACTAGCCTTGCATTTGTAGAAGAAGTCGCATAAATATTTCTAAAAAGAAGTATTGAAACATTGAGGCAATCCTAAAAATATAGGAAGTTCACCACAAAAAACATAACCTGGAGAAAATAATGAAGAGACTGCTCCAGTGAGGTAAAAGGAAACGTTACGAAAGATCTGAATTTACGCAAGACTGCACACAGGACTGATCTTAATTCTTAATCTTAATGTAGTTTCATCTAACTCTGAATTATATCAGATTATTATTATTATTATTATTCTCAACTGTAAGTGCTGGGAATTTGTGGATGTTTGTTTTGAAAGTTTCTATATATTTTTTCCCTTTTAACTGAAAGTATAATTCTTTTATTTATTTATTTATTTTTAAGAAATGTAGGGGCAAAAATAACTTTTTGACTATCATTTTCTATACCCAGATGATAAAATAAATAAAAATAAAAGCAGTTCTTTACTTTCTGATTACGGCAAGAAAATCTGTGCCTTAGGAACACTATAATAATGTATAGGACAAATGTCTGATTTTATAAGTATCATCTTCTGTGATTTTACTTGTGAACAATGGCACTGGTACCAAGGTTCATATATGATCTGCTTCTGTATAGATCCTCACTTCAGAATCTTTACTATGATTTTCATTTAAGGAAAAGGTGTATATATATATTTAATCAGAATTATGCATAATTTCAGGAACAAATGATCCATATTTCTAATTAATTCGATAAATGAAGACGATCGCCATGCCTATATTTAATAAAAGTATGTGTGAAAAGAAATGGTCACAGACAGTCTGTGACCGAGTAGCCTGTAGCCATTTCTTAAATGTAACTAATTACTTTGGAGTACTTAATTATTTATATCTTAAGAATACAAACAACTGTTAGAAGAAGAAAATTCTCAGTGCAGGTTTTCTAACATAATGCACAGTATTTACCCATGCAATGGCAGCACTGAAAGAGGCCTGAAATCTCTTTAGTATAGTTTCTTTCGGATTTTGAGGTTTTGAGGTTCAATTTTTTTTCTTCCTTTTTTTTGGGGGGAGGGGGGGAGGGAGGGCTGGAAGGGGAGGGTGAAATTCAAAGAATTCAAAGAAAAAAGTTGCTCGTGAGCTTTGGGGATTTATAATTCTGTCTTTAAAGGGCCATTGCATTTCTATGAGTTTTCTTAATAAATTAAAATGTTTCAAAAGTATTTACTGGAAATAAAAATTAATTCTGAAAACTGCTAATTTAAGGGCTGAGCCATGAGCAAATGACCAGTCGAAACACAGCATAAGTAGAATTTACAAATTTTGTAGTCTCCTAATGGAGGCACAGGTTGAATAAGCTTAATCCCTTTGCAAACCATTGGATTTGCAAAGAGCATGGGATTGATAAAATTAAATTCTTAAACACTAGTGTTCAGATATGTCACAATCAAATGGTTCCTCTTAAATTTCAAATAATATTAATCATGTTTGTGATGAAGAAATCTCCAGAAATCCCGCTTTCTGGTGACTTTAATCTTTCAAGTGATTTCTCCAGGAGAAAATGAAATGCAAGAGGACATTTACCCCACTGGAAGTTAATTCATTTAATTGAGTTAACTGAAATTAACTGTGTGAGTAAAGCCAGATTTCACCTCTTTGTCTTTCCATAATTCTGAAATTACGATTAGTCAGGTAAGAAAGCTGTTGGGTATGAAAACAGTCTCTGTTAGTTTGTGTAGAAACTTCAGCGAGCTTTAATAGCATCATGCAGTTCCTAGAGGCTTGTAATTGGCAGGCGACTTACAGTAATTGTCAGCTCCTTCCTTTGTCTTCTGTTTCACAGAGATACTTGTGAAACTGTCACTATAGACAAAATACAAATATATGAGTGTAGGAGGGATTATACTTTAGAATTGTGATTTTAGGCTAGCTTGCCTTAATGTCTTTTCCTGAAGGAAAGCCTCCATTTTTATTTTTAATTATGTTTTAACAGGTATTTATTTGTATAAGTAGCATGTTTAGCAGGTGAATGTGGTATAAACTCTTTAAATCTTTTCTTGAATACACTCACAGAATAAGAGACCTGGCAAACTGCACTTCTCTAGGGGAAGGACTCTCCAATAAATTGCAAGATTATCTGGATTCTAGTCCTCATGTTTTCCAGACATATTGATCCAGTATTTGTTTGCCTTTCCACTTTGAGGACCTGACTAAGATGACTCTGGAATGGTTTTCAGAACAAAAGTGAATGAAATTACTGGGGAAATAAATGTATTATCAAGGAAAAGAAAGTAGCACAGGCAAACATAGTGCTACATATTTCCTTACCTAAACATAATTTCACTATATCTGGCTGTATCTGTCTCTACCCTACTAGTGCTTATTCATGTGTCTATTTGTAGGTTCAGTATCAGCATTTCCCTAGCAGTACTCCAGGCATCCCTCCGCTGAGTAGCCAGGGGCAGATAGAAACATCCCAAACCAGAAACATCACCATTGCTTCCCAATGAACCTAGTCAATCTTATTTAATTTAACACAGTATTATTCCTTAATAGTTTCCTTTCATGCAGATCCTAGAGGTAAAGCAGGATAAAATACTAAGGAGTACAGGGGTAGATGGTTAAATACGCACACGTATGTTTTTGAAATACATATTTCTTGCATTTTTCACTGCAAACAATGAATTTTTTTTTTTTTCCAAAAATAGGTATTTATAGTGCCTTTTAGTATAGCACCTCATGAGAAAAATCAATCTGTGTGAACTGAGAATGAGAGCAATAGTACTGCAACAGAAATTGCATTTTAAGGAAATGCATATGTTATCTCAAATCTGCAAGGCAAAATTGTGTACTGCCTCATGCTCTCACTTTAAACAATGCAAACTGAACAGGAACAAAGCTGTACTCTTACAATAAAATAAATTAATACTAACCTAGTTTGCTACTTTACAGAATCACTGAATCACACAATCATCTAGGTTGGAAGAGACCTTCAAGGTCACTGAGTCCAACCTCTGATGTAGCACTAAGTCCTCCACTAAACCATATCATTAAGCTTTACATCTAAGCATCTTTTAAAGATCTCCAGGGATGGTGACTCAACTACTTCCCTGGGCAGCCTATTCCAATGCCTAACAACCCTTTCAGTAAAGAAGTTCTTCCTAATATCCAACCTAAACCTCCCCTGGTGCAACTTTAGCCCATTCCCCCTTGTCCTGTTACCAGGCACGTGGGAGAATAGACCAACCCCCACCTCGCTACAGCCTTCTTTAAGGTATCTGTAGAGTGTGATAAGGTCGCCCCTGAGCCTTCTCTTTTCCAGGCTGAACAATCCCAGCTCCTTCATCCGCTCCTCATAAGATTTGTTCTCCAGACCCTTCACCAGCCTTGTTGCTCTTCTCTGGACTCTCTCGAGCACCCTGATGTACTTCTTGTAGTGACGGGTCCAAAACTGAACACAGTACTTGAGGTGCAGCCTCACCAGAGATGAGTACAGGGGGACAATCACTTACCTAGCCCTGCTGGCCACACAGTTTCTTGTGCAAGGCAGGATACTTTGTGAATTTAAATATGACACTTCATCTCCCCCGGCTCGCTTTTCTTATATGTACATAGGGATGATGAACCATTGAATCTGTTCATATTAGTGAAATAATAATAATGCAAATTATTCTTCAGGAAAGCCTTTTCCTTCCTGAACTTTCTTTGCATATATATATATATATATATATATACATATAAGAACTATTAGCCCAATGAATTAAAACAAGATGAAATTCTGTCATTAGTTGAATGCAATAACAATTCCGTAATTAACACCAGTTGGTCCAAACATCTAAGCACTATGGACATGTTTTCTTTGGATTTTCAGATATATTCACACTAAAAGACTGTGGGGATGTTTATAAAGCATCCCTTTACTAAAACACTTATCTTGGAAATGATTGCATTATCTAGCAGAATATTTGCTGGAATAAAATAAATGTATATAGTATGAGAGAAAGAACTATTGTACATTTTCTGACAGCTATGTATGTCATGTTCTGCTCATCTAAAATGATGAATGCCTGCTGTTATGTATATATATATCAGTATCAATCTATTTTACAAGAAAAAAATCATGAGGATATATCTAAATTTATTATGCAACTGTCTTTTTTAACTCTTCATGTTAGGAGTAGGAGAATTCTCAGAAAGTGTGCTGTGGACTACCTCATTTGCAATTAATGAAGACATATAAATAAAGCATACTGATTCTGCTATGTCATTATTTAAAGGGAAAAAAATAATGGTGATCTCCAAGGATTAGATTATATTTCGTGTATTATGTTTGCTGTTTAATTCTTGTGTATAATTAGTGCTTTTCTTCTTATTCAGCAGTCCCAAATATCTTCTGCTTAAAATATATATTAAATATTTTCATTAAATTGGAATAATTCTCGACTGCAAGGTTCTGAGAAAATCTCAAATGAATGAGTTTGCCAAACATCACACCTAGTGTTGAAGAGGTGAGATTAGTATTTTTTTAAAGAAAATAGCAGCTGAAAACTGCCCACAGTTTTGTGTTCAGCTGATGTACAGAAATTTCTCGCCTTTCATATTACTTTCAAAAGCCTTTGAACCTCTCAGACTTGCAAAATAACACTGAAAACTGATCTCTAAAAACATCAGAAAATGGTAACTAAAAAGAGTCGATAACAACCCTTTATAAAGTTTAGGGGGGTTGTTGTTTTTGCTGTTTTCTTTTCTCTTTGCTTTATGGGCTGACCTCATGACTTTTTCACAGTGAGTGTGTGTTACTATCATCAGATTTAATGGGCAGCAGACGGGGAAAACATAATAGTGAATTATGATCTAGTGTGTCTCAGAGGCCTTTTTTCATGTCCTGGTCTGCCTTTTGTGTGAATTTAACAAAATGTTATATTTACCTATTTATTTATTTATTTATTAACAATTGTATTCCAGGTAACTTCAGGCATATTTTAAATTTTCTCTTACTTCATCGAAGGAGCATACTTCTAATTCTTTGTAATTTGCATGACAATTATACATTGATAGAGCATAGATTTCCCATTAACAGAATCTATTTACCTTAATTTTAAAATAAGCTGCCTTTAAACCCATCAAGCTGTCTTTCAATGTGCTTTCTCAAAATAGAGAGGTTTCTTTTCTTGATTGTCTTAGAAAGATTCAGAAAGTGAGGGGGGAAAATAAGAAAAAATAAAATAGACTAGACAAAAGTTATGGTTTTGGGAAACATTGTTCTCAGAATGTGAATATATAAATGTCCTTAAATGAGGACTTAAAAGTACTTAATGGTTTTGTATATCAAACTGAAAAATTGCTTGCATTCAGAATAAAAGCAGTGTAAGTTTGAGCATGGAGCTAGCTAATTTTGCACAAGATTAAACCTCCTTAAACTTGCAGGAATACTTGATGCGATGTTATTTTTAAACAACTTCAGCCTAACTAATTTCTCAATCTCTGTATGGCACTAATAACTAGAAATGTACTTTTGAAACCTTTATTTAGATTTAAAGGGAAAAAATAAATCCACAGTACTTCCTAAACCCTGAGGGAAATGACATGGGGAAATGACTCCAAGTTTGTAGTACCAATTTTCTTTTAAAAACCTGCAATTTACATATAAATGTATTTCTTATGAACAGCCAAAATAAAATCCTACCAGTATGCATTGTTATTTCTGTTACTGGTGATTTATTATTTTGTGTTATCCTTAAATCATAGATATTAGGGTTAAAAATGACCTGTTGGGTCATCTGGCCCATCTTTTTAGGATTACATTTAGAAATTATTTTTATAGGTTCTTCCAGTATTTCTCCTTGTGGTATGCCTGTGTTGGGTCTGTCTGAGATGGAGTCACCTTTCCCTGCAGCAGCCCACACAGTGCTGTGCTCTGCACTCATAGCTGGAACAGCACTGGTATCACTCCAGTGTTGTGTCTATTGTGCTGGCACAACATCAGAACTCCTTCCAGGCCCCCAAGAGCCAGCAGGCTGGGGGTGGGCAATTGATGGGGAGGGGACATCACCAGGGCAGCTGACCTAAACCAACCAAAGGGATATTCCATAACACCTGATGTCACACTCAGCAATAAAAGGGGGCTCGCGTGGGGGAGGGGCTCTCCTGAACAACCAGTACGCGTTTTGAGGCCCTGCTTCCCGGGACGTGGCCGAACATCGTTCGTTGATGGGAAGTAGAGAATAACTTTTTTTTCTTTCTCTCTGTGCTTCCGCGCAGCCTTGTTGTTTCTTTTGTTTCTCTTTCTCCCCATTCCCCTTTCCTTAATTAAATCATTCTCATCTCAAACCTCGAGCTCTTTGTGTTGTCTTTTCTCCCCCTTCTCTTTTATTTAGAATGGCAAATTAAACTAAAACTCTTTTTTTTTTTTTTTTTTTTTTGGGGGGGGGGGGGTAACCCCTGGAAGGTACTTATGGATATTAGATATTATTTATTATTTCCTGGATATCAGGAAAAGATTTTTCACTGAGAGGGTTGTTGCGCACTCAGGCTCCCCTGGGATGTAGTCACGGCATCAAGCCTGTTGGAATTTAAGTGTTTGGATTGTGCTCTTAGTCATATGGTCTGAATTTTTGGGTAGACCTGTGTGATGCCAGGAGTTGGACTAGATGATCCTTGTGGGTCCCTTCCAACTTGGGATAGTCTATGATTCAATGATTCTATATTTATTTTATCTCCACTTGCTTGTTTTCTCTGTAGGCTGTACAAATGCTGTCCTCTTAACCTCCCTCCATAGGTCATGTTTTCTAAAACTTTCAACATTTTCATTGTCTTTCTTTCTACTGTAATGATGTCTTTTTTTTTTTTTTTCTTTTATAACATAGAAACCAGAATGATATAGTGCTCCAAAAGCACCCTCAGCAATGTGTTATATTTATATAAAAAAAAATTAGATTTACAGTTACTGAAGTGCATTAGAGTAAGATTTTAATTCTTTTTAAAAGTATTAGAAACTGACCAATTCTAGATGTGCTGAAGGCCTATATATGTTGTCACACTGCTGTGTTGTCACACAGCAAACTGCTCCAGCATGTGTGTCCCCAGCTCCCCCCAGACCTCATGAGCAGAAGCTTCCCCCAGACTCCCTGCTCCTGCATGGGCTCCTCTCCACAAGCTGCAGCCCAGGGCCTGCTCCTGTGGGGGCTCTCCATGGGTCGCAGCCTCCTCCAGGCCACATCCACCTGCTCCACTGGGGGCTCCTCCACGGGCTGCAGCGTGGAGATCTACTCTGCCATGGGACCCATGGGCTGCAGAGGCAGGCCACAGGGGAACTGCTGCTGCATGCCTGGAGTACCTCCTGCCCTCTTCTGCACTGCCCTTGGGGTCTGCAGGGATGGTTCTCACTCATTTCTCTCTCAGCTGCTGTTCTAAGCATGTTTTTGTTTGTTTTTGGTTTTGTTTTCCCCTTTCTTAAATCTGCTCTCCTAGAGGTGCAAAGAACATCGCTTACTGGCTCAGCTCTGTCCAGCAGCAGGCCCCTGTGGAGCCAGCTGAAACTGACCCTTATCTAACATGGGACAGCTGCTGGACTCTTCTCAGAGAGGCTACCCCATGCAGCCCCCCGCTACCAAAACTTTGCCATGTAAACCTACTACATATGTAGCCCCTAACTCTGATTTGGAAATCTTCTAAATGTGAGAATAAACCTTGAAATATCTACTGTCAGCATTGCTCTGGTATCTCCAGTTGACTGTAGCCTGGATGGTGCTTTTGTACATTCTCTGAATTTCTATATACACATAAAAATATCAGATAACTTTAGACAGCATAATAAATCAGTTGTTCATACCCATTCAACTCTTTAGTATACAATTTCACAAACCAATATATCTTGGTGATAGTGAAGTTTTTTTCCCCTTAAAAATAACTCCTGCTATCTGTGGGGAAAAAAAATAAAATAAAATTCAGACAATCTTTGCAAAGCTCACTATTCCACCAGACCTCTGTAGTAGAGGCTAAAAGCTTATATGGCTGACATGTAATGAGTTCTGAGCTACCTAGTCCTAGACTGGAGGCAGCTGTGACATAGTGGAGGAAGTAGAGACTGCAGTTAGAGTACTATATCCAGGTCTGAGGCTCCCAGTGCAAGAAGGATGAGGACCTGTTAGAATGGGTCCAGAGGAGGGCCACGAAGATGATCAGAGGGCTGGAGCACCTCTCCTATAAAGAAAGGCTAAGACAGCTGGGGATGTTCAGTTTGAGGAAGAGAACGCTCAGGGATGACCTCACTGTAGCCTCTCAATACTTAAAGGGGGATTTGAGGGAATGGAGAGACATTTTACTCAGACGGATAGTGATAGGACAAGGGGGAATAATTTTAAACTAAAAGATGGGAGATTTAGTTTAGGTGTTAGCAGGTAATTCTTTACTCAGGGAGTGGTGAGGCACTGGCACAGGCTGCCCAGAGATGCTGTGGATGCCCCATCCCTGGAAGTGTTCAAGGCCAGGTTGGATGGGGCTTTGAGCAGCCTGGACTAGTGGGAAGTGTCCCTGCCCATGGCAGGGGCTTGGAATTAAATGATCTTTAAGGTCCGTTCCAACCCAAGGCATTCTATGACTCTGTGACTGAAAAGGCAGATAGTCGTGTATGCATGTCTGTATCTGGAAGATTTGTTTTTAGTATCTAGTAACGAGAGTGCTTCTAATGCTATTTGACAGGGGTGTTAAGGCTTCAACTCCCCCTGATTAATACTTATGTAGATAGTAATTTTTCTGCTGCTAAGTATTGTGTGCTGACAGTAAGGGAAAGGAATAAATAAACATACTCTGCTTTAATTGATAATATTTTGCTAGGCTTTCTCAAAGCCTGAGATGCAAAACTCAAGAAGTGTATGTGTTATAGTAGGCCCTATAATTCTTATAACTGCAATTGCTGATCCAAAAATTGAACATGAAAATAATTGATTATGTGTTAAAGTGGAGATTTGTTTCCCCTGTAAATCAACTTGCCTGACTCCAGTAGTTAATTGCATGGGCCACTCAGTATGAACTGGCTGCAGAATCCTGTCATTTTTATTTGGTCACATTTTGTATAAAGTATAAATGTCAGACATAGGCCTGAGAGTAAGTACTTAAGACACCAATAAATTAAGAAATTATGAAATATTTTGAATAAGTTCTCTTTTGTCCTGTATGGTCATCTTCATATAGTCAAGCTACATGCAATAAATAATCTCTGCATGAGTTTATTTTTTTAGCCAGTTGGCAATGCATTTATAAATGAAAACTAGTACAAGACAATATAGAGGCAGGCTTTTTCATATACCTTGAAAGATGTGATGATGTGATCATTTTGGAGCAGTGTAATTGATGTGGCCAAACTACGCATCTGAGATGCATAAACTTTCAGCTATGTCTCCAAGAGGAATACTATTTTAAAGTTTTTTTTGTTTGTTTGTTTGTTTGTTTGTTTGTTTTTTCCAACTGAACAAGGACTCTGTCATGAAACTGAAATTTCTGTATTCCTCTCCCATTTTTTTCCTGTAGTGCAGACTTAATTAAATAATAATCAAAAGATTTTTGTAAAAAGTCATTGAACTTGTGCAATCAAAGGAGTTATTTCAGATTTTTTTTTTTCTTTCTCTCTTTACTCTCCCCACTCCCACTTCTCTGTCTTGCTTTTTGTCTCTGAATTTTGAGCCTGAAACACTAAAACTTAGATAAACAAAGTTCCCTTTCTCAATTCTGTTATTTATGGAAAATCCCAAACAGGATTTTCACTAATTTCCATTAAGTATACAATATAATTCTTTGTCTGAAACCCATATAACATTAGAAGCTAGATCTCCCTGATGTATACAATTTTTATTCCTTATCAGCTTTTTTCATTCTGTCAGAACACAGGACTGCAAGAGACCTCCAGGGTCATCAAATTCAGTATTGAGCTATCACAGGCAACAACATTATTCCAACCCTTTTATGAGTCAATGAGCTCAATATTTAAATTAACTATCTGGGATTTGGGGGGTTGCCTTTTTGTTTGTTTGTTTGTTTTGTTTTTTTGTTTTGTTTAATGACACTGCAATTGGAGCTGTATCTGTTTGACAATGAACTGCTAAATGTTACAGATTTGTGATTTTGACCTGAAATTCTAGCCTGGCCAACAACAACAAAAAAAGATCGTGATGTATCTCTGTGTATGTAACTACAATGAAGTTTGCATGCTTAGGAACTTTGCAAAATAAAATCTCTGCATGAATAATATAGAACTACAGGTAGCTCAGAACTGATGGTACTCTAACTGTGGCAACACAAAGCTTAAATTTACTAGTAAGAAAATAATAAGTGCTACTGTTCCCTCCCCCTATTGTTAAACAAACTGATTGATTGCATATGCCAGGTGCTGTAGCTTTCAGTTGATTTTATATAGGTGTAGTAAGAGTAAAAGGATTATTGCTCATGATATATCTGAATAACAATCAGAATATGGCATACATTTTATTAAATATTAATGGTATTCAGGAAGTTTGACATTTATTTTACAGGCTCATATTGAGTAATAACGCACAAAATGCCCTCAAAGACAACAGGATTTTTTTGTGGTATCTGAAGCTACATAGCAGAAACAACAGTGCCAAATCACATCCATTAATCAAAGCACTCAGGTGAAGATTAGTAGCTGTTCCATTTGTGCCAGTCATCTTTTTCACCTTTTTACCATAAAACTTGGCTTCCCTGACAATAACTGCTTATCCTCTGAGTTAAGCATCATTTAAGTCAAACCACAGTAGCTGCAAGGTGATTCTTCCTCTCTAGTGTGTACTAGTGGTGTATTTTTCCCTTTCTTTTCTTTTCAGCTTTGAGAAATCCACAACCTCAAATGAGGTGTCAAGACCTCATTTGTTGGTTTTGTTCTAAACAACACATGAAAATAAGAGTGGAGAGACAATTCACTCACTGAGTCAGACTGAATGCTCCTTCTAGTTCCTTCAGTCCTTCGAGACCTAGCTGCCTATTCCCTGCTACTCAGTGTCACACTATGACAATCTTTTCTATTTCTTCCTCTTCCAGTCTATCTTTCAAGTCTGTGTCCCAAGGGATCGCCCCCCCCCCCTTTTTTTTTTTTTATTTCATTTATTTATTTATTTATTTATTTCCGTTCTCGCAGTTTTATCTGACCAATTTTTAGTAGAAAGCTGTCTTTGCAAAAGAAACACATACAAACTGCTTCCAAGAAAATACAGATCTATTCCATAGCCAATAAAGGGCTACTTTAAGAACTACTTTGTGAAATGATCACACGGACACCAGGTTCTTTTAGGATCAGCAACTGCTACTTTATTGATGACATAACTTCCTTCTCTCTTACTGAGGGCCTAACTTCATCTCTCATATTGAGGGCACAACTTCATTATCTATGTTGCATCCCCATATTGAGGACAAGCTCCCTTCTTATACTATTTGCCCCACAGCAGTCCTTTTCCACTAACTATTCGTTGGTCAACAACTTTGCCCGGCAACAGCAAAAACACCCAGCAACTTCCATGCCTTAACGGCTGGAGAACAAGCAACCTGAGACGGCGAGGCATCTCCTGATCACCCCTCTTTGTTCCCTCCAAACTCTTTACATTCCTGACGGCCTTATCGTTAAGAGTCCTATGATATCACGAACATGGGGCTTGTCGACCCCCGTAGCCACACTCCCACAACCTACCCTTCTCGTAACTTAAGTGTTTAGCTTTCTGGTCTGCAACTGTTCATAGGTCATCTGCTTTGGCAGTTAGACAAGTAAGCATTTGAACTTTTATCAGAATCATATAGAAAAGAAAGGCAATGCCCCTGTCTCCTTTAATTGGGTAATTATGGCTGAAGTCAACCAAGTGAGACAGAGCTGAGTTAAATTTTCTTTCTGTTTCTGAGGCAATTTTAAATTTCTTTTTCCTACAAGATGAATGCCCTGTCAGACTGCAATGTTTTTGGTGGATGAGTACTATCACTTAAAATTATTCTATTTTCCAGAGTGTGATTCATTAGGCCAGAGGGTACTTGGGAAGGATCAAACATCACAGTTCAGTTCACTCACCAAATGCACAAGTTGGGCGAGCCCTCTGAATGCATGGTAACAAAATTATAAAACACTTTAATTGTCACTGCTGCCTCCTGCTCTTCTGCTCTATGGAAAACAAACAACAAACAAAGAAACCACGTTTTACATATGATTATCAGTTCTTTGAAAAATACTCTGGCTGCTTAATTCTTAATTAAGATTTTTTTAAGTAAGAATGCCCAGTTTGTGTATGGCCATACATATAGACAGTTCTGGTCATGGCATGAAACAGAGGGATTCCTAGTGTGAAATGTGTTCATCTGATTCGTGTCAATGTGGAACAATGCTAAGGCCGCATGAGAAAATGTGACCTTCTGTCTTGCACATTCTTGTATAACCACGAGACTAAGAAAACAGAGGTGGTTAATGTATGTATATAGTTCTTGTGTTCTGCAGTGATTGCCTGACAGGACTTGCTTGGACCAGTTTTGTTGCTGGCCGTGCAGTGTTAAGCAGAAGTCTGTAGGGGGGAGCATGCATGGGGTCTGGGGTCAAGAAGATTCCAGAAGCATGATTGGAAAAGGACACACCCACTAATTAATATGTATTAGTAGAAGGGATATAAACCAAGAATGGGAACTGTATGGTGTGTGTCTTGCTGGAGCAGAGATTCCTGGTGCACCCTGTTTGCTTGCCTTTATTCCTTTAATAAATTGCTAACTTTAATTGAAATCATATTTGGGACTCAATCATTTATCACACTAGGAAGTTTTTGATAGTTTTTCCACTAGGGAGTAGGAGGTTACTCTGTTGCTTTAACAGAAGAGTCTACAAAGACACCTTGGTGATACTTAGGTTCCAATGCTCCTCCATGGATCTTGTCTAGAAATGGTTACCTGAATTATCAAAACTTTTTATATCAACCAGAGCTGTGCTTGTGCTGTTTGTTTTGTTTTTGTCTCCTTCATGTAACACATCTATAATAATGAATTTTATAACTCCTAAACTACTGTATGAATGTTTTGATGCTGGTTGAAGTTATAGATACTGGAAGAAAACTTTGTCTTATTAAAAAAATAATAATAATTAAAAAAATTTTAAAAAGCCTGTTGTGATCCAAAAATAATAATAAAAAAATGCTATACTAGTTAAGAAGGATTAAATGAAGCTGCATAAATGGGGACTTTCAGATCAGTTATTCTGTAATTAAAGTAAACCAATAGATATTAATCTTGAAGGAGAAAGTGTTGCAGCATGCATCTTTGATAAATTAATGTACAGGTGTGCTGCTGCTATTAATGCTGCTTCTGACTGACATTGTCAGTGTTCCCTTTGTCTTAATCTGTGTATTATAACCACTATAAGAAAAAAAAAAAAAAAAAAAAAAAAGGCAAAATGGAAAAAAATGAACCTCTTATCAGTCTTATCTCATGAACCTACTACCTGTAGGCAGTGGATATATATTTCATGACAAATACATATTTCACTGTATTTCATATAGTGTATGACTATATATTGCATGACATTCAGATGAAATTATGGAACCAACTTTAGTTCTGCAAGTAACTGCTCTATAAACAACTCCTACATAACACATCTCTCCTATTTGGTTTTATTCCACTAATAGAACTTCACATCAAAATGAGTATCTATCAAAAACAACCTCCTATTCCTCTGTGAGATTTAGATTAAGATGTAAGAAATGAATGCTTTCTTGGCCAAGACACTTCTAAATGTCATCTGCAATATACCAACAAAGCATGTGCAATGGAAAAAAAAACTCAGATAAACCCTCACAAAAAAATGGTGATAATAGCCCTTAGAAGCAGGCATATCTTCTAAAAAAATACTAACAAATAATAATGAATTAATTTCTGAGATTGGCATTATTCTGATCATTAACCTCTTGTTATCTCCACTGTTTCTCTTCCTTCATCTCTTCTTGCTGCCAAGAATCTCTGATAAAAATAGTTCATCCATTTTGAAGACCACTATTGTAATTAGCCATTATATTTATGTTGCTATATTGTTTTTCACTGTGCAATTTAAAAGAAAAAAGGAGAAATAAAAGGAAAAGTAAAACAAAAACGTGGAACTCCTGGCTGTGAATGAACGTACACTGGTTGAGAAGGGAAAGGGAAAAGGGAAAAGGAGAACTATGGTTCTGGAAGTATAGAGTAAGTCCATATGCTCTAGGATTTGTGAACTACCTATATGTACTAAGTCCAAGAGCAACAACTCCTACACTCTTAGAAAGACTACATGCTTAAAAAGTACAGTAGAATTTTTCATTGTACAAGGCATGTTATTGACAATGGCTGCTGCTTTTTCTTTCTTACTTTCAGATTTTTGCTTCAGTCAGTGTTTCCTAGATTCAGTTACAGTTACTGAATCAGAGCAATTCTCTGCTCAAGTTTTTCTTTGCTTTGTTTGTAAAAACAAACAAACAAAACAAACAAAAAAACAAAACACCACAGGAATATGTGGCTGGTGTGCTTGAGGAACTATTGTTTAGTGTTGATCAATTTGTTTAAGACTTCTCAGAAAATTAGGGAGGGTAAAGAATGCACGTGAATTCTCAGTTCCATAGTGAGACCAGGAAATTGAACAATAAATAAATTACTAGTTTACATCAACTCAAAATCAAACATTTTCCCAGAGTTTTCACTGAAGAAAAGTACTAGGTTTGAATTTTTGTTTGAAGAAATACTTAATGTTCTTTTAATTAAATCAATTTAATTTTCAGGTCATTTTTAAGTCATAGAAAATGGAGAAACAAAATCCGTGTTTCAATAAAAAATGAAAAGAAGGCCCTCCAGGTCTAAGCAATGGTTGAGACAGTCACTTGGAGCACAGGAGACAGTAAAAATCAAACCTCAGTGTTATTTAGAGGAGAGATTTGAACCAAAGTCTCTCTATCACTGAAAAGAGTTCCTTATCCAACAATTGTTGTTTTGTCCACCCACCACTATGTTTTCTTTCAAAAAATTCTGTCTATCTGCGGCCAGTTGTCTGATGACAGCACTGTCTGTGCTTTGCCAAGCAGAAACCAAATGTTATAGCCATTATGGCCAATTATATTTATATATTATATATATATATATATTGTATTTATATATTATATGAATGTGTCATAATCTTATTTATCCTTTCTAATTTATACTTCTAGATAAATGAGTCACAGGGAGATATTACAAATTATCAATGTTACTATCTGTTAGGAAAAAAAAAAAAAGTTTCCAAGTTGGTCTTGTGCTACTAGTGTTATAGTAGTAGGGATAGAATTTTATCTAGCTAAATATAATAAAGCAAGTGCAATGGTTAAAAAGCAGACCGTGTATAACTATTGTTATCAGATATGCAAAATTGTGCAAGTATTGCAAACAACTGAAAAATGCATTAATTGTATGGAACACTGAATATGAAACAAATGTGGTGCCACTGATCATTTGCAATTTGATTTAACCAAGATATCTTGATTCACTGCTTATTAGCATGCTAAGTACAAAACAAACTAGCTGGGTATATTTGTTTATTTGTCAGAGAGGCTTACACATGCACAGAGCAAAATGGATAGGCTGCAAGAGCACCTGGTTGTTTGCTTTACAGAATAATTAAGAGTCCATAGGCTCCCAAATGAATGCAAAGATTTAGCACTATTTCTCTTTCTTAAGAAAGAAAATGTGGGTGTTTTTTGTTGTTGTTTTTTTATGGATATAATTTAATTTGATATAATCTAGAATAAAACTAAGGTTTTACAAAGATTGGATTTTTTTTTGAAGAAAAACCCGTCATCATAATAGAATGGGACAGAGTTAACTTAATAAATAGAAACTTGTTTCTGATTTCTGTGATTTTATATATATTTTTAAATCTTCATTGCTTATTTTAACAGCTGAGTATTCACATGCACTGCTCCAGATTAAAATTCACATGACCTGGCCTTTTTTTTTTTTTTTTTTTTTTTTTTTGTGTGTGTGTGTGTGTGTGTGTGTATGTGTGTGAAAGTATATTTATGCCTCCTCAGTCAACACTGCCTGCAACTAAACAGTGGACTTTCAGTTTTGTAGCATAAATCTCTTCCACTAAAGCTATAGAGTTAAAATAATCACAGATGGCAACAGAAATAAGTGGTTATCACAGTGGACCAGGTGCTCACAGAAAGATACATAGCACAATACACCAGTCAGTTACATATTTATGAGTAACCACATTTCACAGAGAACATAGATGACTACTTAAATGAAGGAGTTCCTTTCTTGAAGGCACTGTGACTTACTGACTGAGAAATATGTTACGGATCTACCGTGTTGCTGATTTCAGTAGCCTCCATTTAAAAGGAGGGAGTTGTAGCTTATAAAGGCAGTGAAATATACAATGGAACAATAATTACCTGGGAAAGGTGGTCATTAATTTTGGTTCCTTAATGCTGAAAGCTTTTAAATTGGCTGTTGGCTTTTGTTTGTTGATAGATTTGTTCCCTCCCTCTTCCCTTTACCCCAACTAACTAATACAAAGAAGATAACATGAATGACTGAGATGTGTTTGCAGTGACCCAGCCATTTTTTATTTTTATTTTTATTTTTTCCTCAGGAGGAGTTCTGTCTCCTTCTTTTGAAAAAGAGGTTTGGCAAGAAAAATAGACATACAAAAATGAAATAATTTTAATATTTCCTTTCTATCATTCCTCAATGATGGAATGATAAGAATGGTTTAGGAGAAGAAATTGCGCAAAAGGTATTTATTTGCTAAGCAACATGACTACATAAACAAAATTCAGATGCTTTCTCCCTATTATTTCTATGCTATATAAAGATAAGCATGTTAAGTAGTACCTTTTAAATCTAAAAATTAATTCAATGTGGGAAGAAATACTAAATGCAAATATGCATGCAGAAGAGGTTTTGTTTGCTCATTAATACTGAAATTACAGCTGATAATATCTCTTGTATGAGGATCAATATGGAAGCATAGTATAGTTTGGTAAGTTATTGGGCTTATCTTACTTAATGTATTTCTCCTGGAATAAAATATTTTTTTTTCCTTCTTTTTTTTTTTCCTCCCTAAGTGTATGAAATTGCAAGAACAATCTGGTAAAGAAATAATGCATAAAATGGTGTTGGTTTGGTGCTTATCTCCCTTTCCTGTTCCTGCATGTTGCCTGATGTTTAGCAACACTTGGGATGTCTTATAGTGTCTGCTTCTTGGCAAAAGGATCCAGCAGAAGGCTTTAGGGGCTGTGGAAGTGTAATGCAAGCCTGAAGCCTTGCTCTTGTATGTTTTGTTTGTTTCCTTCTCCGCACACAAAGGCAAAGAGAGCATTTAGATGTATCATTAAAAGCTCCTCACAGGCATTTTGGGAGTCTGCAAGAACAGTCAGTGCTGCTCTGGCAACTATTAGGCAACAGTGCATGTCAGGATCTGGATTCCTGTATTTTCATCATACCCATAATAGTTTTATTGAAGTTTAAGGCAGATATATGTGTCACCTGAAGTCAGATTTCTAGGTTATTGTAAACCATATAATACCTACCTGTGTTTAACAGGAAATAAGCAGGTCCTATCAAATAGGCACACTGCCTATGCAAAATACAATGTTCTATTATTCCCTGAAGCATTCTCATTGTTTCTGTGATGAGACTGTGCTTGAATTTGTTTTGTCAATTTTCCACTGGGATTACTGCTATATTTCTCATGATTAATTATATTCTTTCTCTCAGCACAAGACTTTCAGATACTCTGCTTTCATTCAATTCTTCTTAACTTTCCAACAGATTACAGGACTAATACTTCACTCTATTGCAGAAACTTTAAACTAGATTAATAATCCTATATGCATTTGAGAACCAGCTTTGTCAATCCAAAATTTAAAAGACCTCAAGCCTTGTCATATAGCACCATAAATGGTCATAGATTTGATTAAGATTATGGAGATACATGGTTTTATAGGATATGATAATCATGTTTTCTGCCTTTTTTAATTTTCAGCCTTTTTACTGTGGAGTATACTTTCTTGCAGCGCATGAAGAAACTACATGAGCACAGATGTCAATACTACAGCCCTTGGAAGACCACAAGCAGGAGGATGTTCCCGGAAGGAAGCCGCTGCCTATTGGAAGGATTCAACCCCTATTCCCCATCCCTCTGTTCCACTCAGGACAGTAAGAGGTAGAGGAGTTGAGGGAATGTGAAGCTGAGCCTGAGAAAATGGAGGGGAACATGGGAAGGTGTCTTATTTTCTACCTGTTTCCCACCATCCACCATTCTATTTTTAACTGACAACAAATTAAGTTAATATTCCCAAAGCTGAGCCTGTTTTGGCTGTGATGTTAACTGGTATGTCTGATACATGCTTTTTCATAGTATTTTCTTTCCCTATCCTGTTGAAGAAGAGGAACGAGACTGGCTGTGTGGGTGTCTGGCTCCTAACCAAGGTCAACCCACCAGGGTTCCTACATGCTCTTTTTTCTAGATCCCAGTTTGTTGTTTCTGTTTTTTGTGTTTGAAATTAAGAAAAGCTTTTGTACAAGGAACACTTGAAAATTAGCAAAATACAATGTTATCATCATCATAACTCAATGTGTCATGTTGCAAATGGTTATCTGTAACTGGATAAATTTTAGCTTAAACGAAATCTTAAATGAAATAATAGCTAGGTAGTATAGTTGAGATACTTACTGTTCATCTGTGAAGAAAGTATGCCTAGTTAAAAAAATGCAATGACAATGATAGAATAACTAGGCTGCCATTAAAATTAGCGATTAGTAGGCAAGAAAGAAAGCCCCAAGGAAATATGGAAGGCCAGTGAAAGAATCTTAATTCAAATCAAGTTAAGACATTTCACAATGCCTGGCATTCAAGAGTCAAGACCCGAGAAATTTGTTTATGTACTGCAAGGCAACTTAGGGGCAGGAAAATTAGTCTTTTTGTTAGCTTTACTTCAAGGACAACTGCTCTCATGACACTGATGAATATTTGTGTCTAAATGACTAAATACAAAAGAACAGTCAACAACCATAACAATAGCAACAACAAAAATAACAAAAACAGCCAAGGGAAACAGAACAGATATCATGTTGTAAGGGGCAAAAATCTGAAAAAACATGATACCATGTGCTTAGGTAGGATGTGATGCTTCACCTTCAGCACAATCAAAGCAACTGAGAAATACACAGAAAATAAAAGGCACATAGACAATCCTGCAAGAGATGAAAGCGCATAATATTTTTCTAATATTTTCTTGGTATTCTTATCAATATAATTATAAAACTAGAGATGTAAACTATCTCTATCCAGAGACTTCTTTAATCACTTTTTTAATTCCAACAGATCATTGCTAATGTGACACTTACATCCATTTTCCTTTAGTTCCTCCACTCCATTGCCAGTAAAATCAGTTTTGGAATTTACTTTTCTTCTAATTTCCCATTAAAAGATTTATATGTATTTTCATCTTCACAAGCGTCGTTGGCCACATTGCTACTCTAAAAGCTTTTCAAAGAAACAGATAAAATGACCATTACTTAGGCTGAAATGATGGAATACCATCTCAACAATTTGAAACAAAACCTCAATAAATGCCAATTGAACAAGAAAGACGCATTTGTGGCTGTGTTTAAAAGAAGTAGAATCCAAAGCCATAAGGCCAAATCTGTCTCTGAGGACTTCTTTATAATGAGATAAAGAATCAGAGCAATGATTACAGTAATTCTGACCAAAATACTTTCCAGGAAGGTTACATAACCTACTTTACAAGTAGCAATTAGAATTTAGAATGGTACCGCCTGCTATTTAGTCCCATCATAATTGGCCTCACCCAAAATTATTGCAAAGAACAAGCATCCATGCTGCTAGCAGCTATCTTGTTCTTATTCAGGGTTACCTGTGAAACAGGAGCCTTTTATTGCCCTGCCTTTGCTGCACAAATAAATACAATCTTTTGGAGTCTCAAAGTCCCAAAATGTACCACAGCAAGAGTCCATCAATATCCATTACTTTATCAGTATGTGTGCCTGATATGGATAGTATGCCATGTTTCACTTTCATTTTCTTTCTCTCAATTTTTCTGTACCCTAAGTTAGCCAGTTATGCTTCAGTACAGCAAAACAAATAGCATAAATTGTCAGGATTTGGTATGGCTTGAGTCACTGTTATTGGTCTACAGATTTTTTTTTTTT
This sequence comes from Oxyura jamaicensis, assembly GCF_011077185.1. Lineage (NCBI taxonomy): Eukaryota > Metazoa > Chordata > Aves > Anseriformes > Anatidae > Oxyura > Oxyura jamaicensis. The sequence goes on from NC_048894.1 coordinate 75,942,151, forward strand.
TTTTTTTTTTTTTTTTTTTTTTTTTTTTGAGATGGATGTTCCTGGAGGTAGCTAGTTATAATTTCAGGTATCAGTCTGCTACTGGAAGAGGACAACAAATAACATCTTTATGCTATCACAGTTTGGAATTTTTACTGTAAGGGAAAGCAATGATGAAGCTGCAATTACATGAAAGTCCCAGCAGATTTGTATTTTCTTAGAGGGTATATTTCCTGCTTCTTGGATGCTGTAGAAAAAATAAATAAATAAATAAATAAAAGTGCTCCTGAATAACAAAATTGCTGAGATTTATAGAAGTACACCAAATTGAATGTATGCAAAAGATCAGTGTTTCTTACAATTTACTTTTTTTTTTTTTTTTTTTTTTTTGCTACAGAATGATATAGCCATTCAATGATAAAAGCTATTGTTATAATACAGACATAATACTATAGCATCAACCTTCAACTGAATGCTTATGTTTTCTTTTTATTTTCTTTTTCAAATGTAACTCTTTACATTTATTATTTTTTTTAATATTCTGAATGGCAAGCAGCTTGGTATATGTAATGGTTCCAATATTTCAAGATAGCTTTTTCCTAAAAAGAAGAATTTCGCTAATATTGAATATTGAATATATTTCTTGCAGGGAAATAAGTCTCTCTCTCAGTCTTTCTTCTTTCCCAGTTTTAAACTCTTTCTCCACATGATCTCCCTCCTATTGCTGCAGTGCGTCAAATCTTGGTATACCTTTTTTATCCAACCCAGATGAAACCACTGAAACTAAGTGAGAGCTCACTCTCCTGTAAACCAAAAACAACCAAAGAAACAAACAAAACAAACAGAAATAACCAGAAAAATCCAGAGATAGCACAGACTTCATTCATCCATTAATCTCAGTGCTTTCCATCAAGCTGATGGCTTGGCTTCAGATTTCTGAAAGTGAATTTTAAATAACAGTCTCTGGAAACATACAGGAAAATGTGGAAGGAACAAAGAAAAAAATAACAATAGACTTATATGGATTTGAAGTCTTTATTTTTGCTATTATCTCTGTGGAGCTTAACCAATCATTATCTGGTCATCTAGAAGGTGATGTAAACTGGCAGCACAAATGGCAGATGATGCACTAATTTATCACTGGACAAATAAATGAATTATCTGCTTCTCATCTTTGTTCATCTTGTGTTACTACAAATCTGTGTTTTGGCTTTGTTCTAGGACCAACACTAATAAATGTGTTTATCTCACTAGCTTGATATTTGTGATCTTCTCTACCATGTGGGTTGTGTTTTTTTTTTTTTCAGGTTAGGAGTTAGGTTGGTTTGTTATTGATTATTATCAAACCTATTCTTAACCATTCCTATGTTAGGATTTGTAGGCAAATTATTTTGTTACCCATTCTTGTATTTTTTATTAAATAAAAAAGGATACATTCCGAGAAACATGTTCTGTATGTGTGCGTTGTCTAGTTTAACTAGGAATTCTGAAAAAAGAAAAAAAAAAAAATAGCCAATGGCTAAATAATATCTTTAGGCCATTATTCTAGACATAAAATGACTGCTGAACAAAAACAATAATGTTGCCAAAAAAAAAAAAAAAAAAAAGCTAAAAACCCTCACTAATTTCATACTTTTTTCACTGTTAGAAATGCTGAATGTAATTATAAATACAAATATAATTTAATATTTTGTATCTTGCCTTTATATACATATATTTATATATATATGTATATATATATACATATATACTAGATTTTCTTCTGTCAAGATGTTCTCCTTTTCCCACTCTCCCAAGAATGTCCCTCACTGACTGAGGTAGAATCTTGTTTTCTGTGTAGGCTTCCTTGGTTTGATTGCTCTGATCTTTACATCTATCTGGAATTGTTGCCCTTCATCCCACAGATATATCACAGCATTCTCAGAAAGCAGCTTCTGTCTATACCCAGTCTCCAGGCTCTTATGGCAACTAGTACCCTCTCAAGCACCAGAAGAAGAAATGATTGGAAAAGACAAAACAGCATTTTACTCTTTCCTTGGCCATATTTGCTATGATTATCTGGGTCTGCTCAAATGTTCAAGTACAGAGTGAATATTTTGCCTAAAATAATAATAATAATAATAATAAAAACAAACAGAAAGACATTCAGCCCTGTCTTCCCCTTTGCAAAGCAGCAAATATTATGAACAATCTTGTAAATGTTAATCTAAGGTGTGGAGGTCTCTCATTTTTCATACACATATCTCTCTCTACATGACACTTGAAATCAGGTGTAGAAGAAATTTTTAAAAAACAAGTATATGGTGTGTCTCTCTGAGATTATTTATAAAGAAATGCTTAGCAAATTAGATTTGCTAGGTTCAGTAGAAATTGGCAGAAAAGATATAGGCATAGACAGCATTATGTCTAAAAGGATGAAAAATCCATGTAACAGGTAAATTATTTGATTATAAATAAATAATAATAAATATTATTATGTAATTTTTATCTAGTATTGGAAACAGAAAGATAGTATCTCTAAGCACTGACTTCTACTAACGCATATTTTGATTTGAATGTGTAAATTATATTACTCCACATAATATATAAAGGAGAAGCAGCAGTTAGTGTTTGTATGAAGTTATGGTTTTGCAGTAGGAGTTCCATCACAAATGTGTTCCAGCAAATACCGGACCAAAAAATATTTTTTGAGCATTAAAAGAAAGAGCAGCAATATAAAATATTTTTCCAATTAAAAAAAAAATAAATCATGGTTATCTAACTTCTCACCTCTAGGGTGTATCACACATTCCAAACACAAAAAGCTTTCATGAATCTTATTTCTTTATCCTCTTTAATCCACTTCTGTTTAAGAGTACAGATACTGATCCAGTAGCAGTATAACAACACCTATATCTTTTCTGAATTTACAGTCCTCTCAGCAGTTCTGCAAAATGCACAATGCAGAATGATTTTTATTCCAGAGGTATTCATACAAAGATATTCCTTTTTTGATCAATGCAAGCTTTTGAAGTCAGTACAACTACTCTAAATCTATGTGAACATAGTAAATAGTATAATTGGACCCACTGTCTGGACACATTTTGTGCTTTTTATAACAATTAGTAAAAGTGTGCTGGTTACACTGTATACATTACATGAGCTGGATAATCAGATATGGAAACTGTTGAACATGTAATGAACAATAGACTGATCTATTTTTGTATTATTTTACTACTAATTTTATTGCTAAAATAGTCAATATTTCTAGTGACCAATAAGCAGCAGGAAAAAAAAAAAAATCTGAAAAATACTCATATCAGGAAAAAATACAACTTAAAAAATTGTTCTTAGTTTGTTTTCATTGTTTAAAGGGCTGTAGAGAGAAGAAGTTCTGTCTCAAAGAACAGGAGGTGTCCTCCCCAATCCTAGAAAGGAAGTAATATAACATCACACCAAAGTGCTTTTAAAAGGATTTGAATGTTGAAGTAATAACTGACTACTATTGGACACAGCAAGATAAAGTCTTCAGAGCAGGGGTCAAAGAATGGTGAAAGAAGGTGAATTACAGCCAAAAGGGAATAGTTGGAGTACTAAGAGAAGTACATGATAGACATGTCAGTACCCTTTTTATGCCTCAGTTATTTCCTGAATGACTACTTCTTTCTGAAAACACAAATTAAATGGAAAGGCTAGATTTTGAAGATGTCTTAAAGGAAAAAATGGCAGGACTTAGTAACAGGCTGAATGTGAGAGATAAAGGACAGATAGTCTAGTATAATAACAAGTTACCTGTTAGGAGGATGAGAGGTATTAGAGGCTTATGAAATTATGGGAAAGGATGTCAAGGTAAGGACACATGCAATGGTTATTATTTGCTTCCTCCCCTCTAAAAGGTCTTTATCTCTGTCCTGGGGACACAAAAAATCCACTGGTTTTCAGAACTGAAATTCAAGATGTGTAAAGCATTACACAAATACAAAATTTATGGTGAGATAGGATGTCCAAAACTTACATATAGACATATAGGCAGGAAGGGGTCTACATAAGAATATGAAGGATTAGATAAATGGAGTTAAATCCAGCTGGTGATGAGTTAGGAGTGGTGGTGTTCTCCAGGGGTCGGTGTTGGGGCCCATCCTCTTCAATATCTTTAAAAATGATTTGGATAAGGGACTGCACCTTCGGTAAGTTTGAAGATGACACCAAGTTGGGGGGAAGTGTCAATCTGCCAGGATCGGTAGGAAGGCCCTGCAGAGGGACCTGAACAGAATGGGTCGATGAGACTAATGAGGTGAGGTTTAACATGGCTAAATGCCAGGCCCTGCACTTTGGTCACAACAACGCCATGCAACGCTACACGCTTAGGGCAGAGTGGCTTGAAAACTGTGCAGAGAAAAAGGATCTGAGAGTTTTTGTTGAGGCTTGCCTGAACATGAGCCAGCAGTGTGCCCAGCTGGCGAAGAAGGCCAATGGTGTCCTGGCTTGTATCAGGAATGGTGTAGCCAGCAGGACCAGGGAGGTTATCCTATCCCCATACTCAGCTCTGGTGAGCTCTGGTAGCTGGTGAAGGGCCTGGAACACAAGTCTTATGAGGAGTGGCTGAGGGAACTGGGGTTGTTTAGTTTGGAGAAGAGGAGGATCAGGGTAGACCTTATTCTCTCTACAACTACCTGAAAGGAAGGTGTGGGGAGCTGGGGGGGGGTCAGTCTGTTCTTGCATACTGTAGGACTAGAGGGAATGGCCTCAAGTTGCACCAGGTGGGGTTCTGGTTGGAAATTAGGAGACATTTTTTCTCAGGAAGCGTAGTCAGATATTGGAATGGGTTGCCCAGGGAGGTGGTGGCATCACCATCCCTGGAGGTGTTTAAGAAAAGGTTGGACTTGGTGCTTTAGGGACTTAGATTTAGGGGATGACATTGGTGGTTGGGGGCCGTTTGGACCAGATGAGCTTGGAGGTCTTTTCCAACCTTAATGATTCTATAATAAAGTATGTGTGGGTTCTACTGGAGTACACTATTTGCTTTATATGCTGAATCAGTTTGATCTTGCTCTTTCAATTTATTGCTGTAAATGTTCCCAGTTAAAACATATATATTATTATTTTTTTTTTTTTTTTTTAAAAAAAGAGCTAAGAGTCACTGAAGACAAACCATGGGTTTGACAAAAAAGCCAAATTATTCCTATTACTTACCTTATGTATACAACTCTTGTATTGGAAGTAGTTTACCCTGCACAGAAGACACTACAAGCAGATAATTTACACAAAGAGTAAATTATTCCATGAAAAGATTTTGATTGCTGTTTGCACTGTTTCTGATAACCAAGATAAAGCAAATATAAATTTGGTGGTAGAGGGACTTTCTCTTTTCCTTTGACTTTAGAACAGCCACCTTGTTTCCTAGTGGCTATATAGATATATAGAATAGATATATATACATAGTATATATATACAGAGTATAGATATAGATGTGTAGATGATATCGATATATAGATGTGTAGATGATATCGATATATATATATAGATATAGATATATAGAGATCTTTATAGAGAGAGTATATATACATAGTATATATATACAGAGTATAGATACATAGAATTCTATGAATCTATATAGAAGTCAACAAACTTCATATGCTTCTGTGTGCATATGCATGTCTTCTTTTTTAAATAAATGTATTCGTACAGAAGTTGACTGTTTGCATACTGATACACATACATGTATAAAGAAAACCAACTTTTATTCGGAATGCATTTGGCAATTCTCCTAAGTTTAGGCTATTATTCATAAGTCTTATTTTTGATTATTTGGAATGAGAATTTCCATCCCCAAAAGAACAAAAAATATTGTTCCCATTTTCCTGTTTTGAACTAGAGTAGAATGCCAAATTTACCTCTGAAAAGCACTAAGGAGTTCTTGCCATTGGGAAGATGAGAACAGATAATTTTTTGCTTGCTCTTGTTATATATTTATATTTTTAATCACTTGGCATTCAGGCACTACCATTCATATAACCCGAACAGTTTCATATTTGAACACTACGGAAATGGAACACTAATAGATTAAAACTGTCCAACTTCAAAAGCGTCAAAACAAATTTACCTTTACTGTCAAATTGAATCAAAATTGAGATATCTCCATAAAATGTTTCAAGTAGAATAAATAAATAAATAAATAAATAGTTCAATAGTTTTTGTGAGGTTCTTTTATCTGACAATTAATTGACAAGTTGCTTAAGTAATAGTTTATTAAAATAAAATGGACTTAAGCAAAACCAGTTTTATTAATACCATGAAGATTGCCAGTTGAAGATACATTAGTTTTACACAAAATATACAAGGAATTTTATACTTTTTTTTTTTTTAATCTGGGGTAGGGGTATATCTGGGTATACTTTTTATCTGGGTATACTTTTTTTTTTTTTTTTTTATTTGGGGTAGGGCAGGGGCAAGCGGGAGAATTGGAAAATTAAACAAAATAAACAATGTTTTTACCAGAGCATTTTGTTCTAGCTTTGGTTTTGACTTGATTTGGCAAGAAAAATAAAGGGAAATTGATTCCTTAGCATTACCGTTAGAAAGAAACTGGAAAGATAATGACTAATGACTTGGAAAAATTATTTTTTGAGATATATCCTGAATGCAGCATTACAACTACAGCAAATTATTTTGCTGAAATAATAATTGTTGTTTTCTCTGTGGTCTCCTTCACAGTACATTTCTATTTTTTTTTCTGCCCTTTTTCTGTCATTTCTTTGGAGGAGGTGAAAGTATATGTCTCAAATATTCATGAATAAAATTATTATTCAACAGTCTCCTCATAGAAAAGTTTTGTTTATTAAGCACCAGACAGAACTGAGCAGGTAAAAATGTGGAAGACTAGGTTTTTAATGACTATTATATTTACTCCATATATCTGTTTTTTCTGTCTATACAGATATTTATCCTTCTTGAAAGTGAATAGAAAAATTAATGCATGGAAAACTGATAAGAAATCCAGTAAACACTATTCCTGTGTGACTGAAAATTGTCAAAAGCAGGAAAAGATGTGATTTTGGGATGAGGAAAGTGAGCAGTGAATGCCTAACTGTTGGGTATTTCCTAAGATAGATGAGTGCCTATATGAAGGCTAGCATAAGATTGGAACAAATAGTAATTTCAAAATCATAGTTCATATTCACTTTAGATTTGATCAGGTTTTCTGCTGGTAAGGGAAGGATGTTTGCCTGATCTATGTCTTTCAATCAAAGGAGTGTAGTAAAATAATAAGAAATTGTATCCTTGCACCTCAACAGCTCTTGAAAACTTTTAGTAATTTTCTTGAAAGAACTGACTTCAGGTTCTTTAAGCACAGTTTAAAAAGATCTTTCTGGACAATAACCTGTTAGCATACAATTTAATAAAAAATCTTTACCATCTGCTACCAGTAACCTTCCTGCAAATTCCTTTTATCAGACCTCCTACAGTGAGCAGTTAAATCTGGTAACTGTTGGGATGAAGGAGTTAAATGCTGTCAAAATTAGTGTTGGCATTAAGATTATAAAGCCTATTGTAATATTTTAGGTTAAGGTACTATAATAGCTGTGCGATTGTTACCATCTTTATGTAATACCTGAGCCAAAAAGGACCAATTGGATAAACACTATTCTGATCCAGGAAAGATTTGACCCTGGGCAAATCTAAAAGCCTGTTTCGTACTCTCTTTCTTTTATTCCTGTGTGAGTTATCTCATTAATCCAATGTTGACTAGATTAACATAATAAAGGCATTTTTTTCCTGTACAATAAAATGCTGTAACTGAGTGCAGTGCATATCCTGCTTAGTACTGCATGAGTGTTGAGAACCTGATGAGCTCATATCTTGTTTCCTGAAAGAAGAAAGAAAAAACAATAAACAAACAAATAAATAAATAATAACATAAAATAATTAAAAAAATGATAAAATAAAATAAAATAAAATAAAATAAAATAAAATAAAATAAAAT
>NC_048894.1:75950102-75972193 GCF_011077185.1 Oxyura jamaicensis
ATAAAATAAAATAAAATAAAATAAAATAAAATAAAATAAAATAAAATAAAATAAAATAAAATAAAAGGCTGGCCTAATGATTTCTTTTACAGCCACTAAAAGCCGTCCAGTTCACAGAATATTATTAGGGATTGGAATGGACCTTGAAAGATCCAATCCCCCTGCTGGGGCAGGAACACCTAAATCATGTCACACAGGAATGCGTCCAGGGAGGTTTGGAATGTCTCCAGAGAAGGAGACTCCTCAACCTCCCCAGGCAGCCTGTTCTGGTGCTCTGTCACCCTCAGCCTTTCCTCATAAGGGAGATGCTCCACTCCCTTAATCATCCTCATGGCACTGCGCTGGAGCAGTTCTCTCAAGCTGGAGCACTCTCTCAAGCAGTTTCCTGTCCTTCTTGAACTGAGGGGCCCAGAACTGGATGCAATATTCTAGATGTGGTCTCAACAGGACAAAGTAGAGGGGGAGGAGAACCTCTCTCGACCTACTAAGCACACCCCTTCTGACACACCCCAGAATGCCATTGGTCTTCTTGGCCACAAGGGCACAGTGCTGGCTCATGGTCATCTGGCTGTCCACCAGGACCCTCAGGTCTCTCTCCCCTTCACTGCTCTCCAGCAGGGCAGTCCATAACGTATACTGGTGTCTGGGGTTGTTCTTGCCCAGATACAGGACTCTTCCAATTGGTGAAGCCATGTTGACTGCTCCTAATGACCCTTTTATCCTTGATATGTCTAAAGACAATGCCAAGGATACGTTGTTCCATCACCTTACCAGGGATGGACGTAAGGCTGACTGGTCTATAGTTAATCGGGTCCTCTTTCTTGCCCTTTTTGAAGACTGGAGTGACATTTGCTTTCCTCCAGTCCTCAGGCACCTCTCCCGATGCCCATGACTTTCCAAAGATGGTGGAGAGTGGTCTAGCAATGACTTCCGCCAGGTCCCTCAGCACCTGTGGATGCATCCCATCAGGACCAATTCACTTGGGAATGTCTGTCTTGCTTAATCAGTCCTTAACCCAGCCTTCATCAACTAAGGCAAACCCCTCCTTTTTTCTGACTTTGTCTGGGGCCCCAGGGTTATGGGGCTCCTCGGGAGAGTCTCTGGCATTATAGACAGAGACAAAGAAGGCATTCAGTAACTCCACCTTCTCTTCTGTCCGCAGGGCACCCACCTCATTCATTTGTGGGCCAACATTTCCTCTAGTGTTAGTTTTATCTGCAGTGTATTTGAAGAAGCCCTTTCTATTCTCCCTGACCCCTCTTGCAAGGTTTATTTCTAGGGAGGCCTTAACTTTACTAGTTGCCTCCCTGCATCCTCTGACAACAACCTTATATTCCTCCCAAGTGGCCAGCCCCTCCTTCCATCTGTAGACTCTCCTCTTCCAATTGAGTTTGCCCAGCAATTCCCTGTTTAACCATGCAAGTCTCCTGGCTCTCTTTCCTGACTTCCTACTTGTTCTTGAGCTCAGAAGAAGCAGTCCTTGAATGTTAACCAGCTATCTTGGGCCCCTTGTCCTTCAAGTACCTTGTCCCATAGGATTTTCCCTAGCAAATGCTTGAAAAGGCTAATGTCGACCCTACTGAAGTCTAGGGTTGGGAGTCTGCTTGGTATTCTGTTCCTGCCACATGAGATTCTAAACTCTACAGTCTCATGGTCGCTGCAATCAAGGCTGCCCTCAACCTTCACCACTTCAACCAACGTCTCCTTGCTAGTGAGGACAAGATCCAGCAGTGCTCCTCTCCTAGTTGTCACATCCACCTTTTGCATCAGGAATTTATCATCAGTACACTGAAAGAACCTCCTGGACTGAGGATAGCTGGCTCAGTAGGCCTTCCAACAAATGTCAGGGTAGTTAAAATCTCCCACAATAACCAGGGCCTGTGTTTGTGAGGCTGTGTGATGGTTTTACTCGGGTGGGCGACCGAGCTCCACCACAACCGCTCTCTCACTCCCCCTCCTCAAAGAGGAACAGGGAGAAAATACGATGAAAGGGGCTCAAGGGTTGAGATAAGGACAAGGAGATCACGCAGTAATTATTGTGACGGGCAAAACAGACTCAGCATAGGGAGATAGTAAAATTTATTGCCTATACTAACGAGCTAGAGAAATGAGAAACAAAGGAAAGAAACCAAAAGCACCTTCCCCACCCCCCATCCACCCTCTTCCACCTCCTCCCCCTGAGCGGCGCAGGGGAACGGGGGAATGGGGGTTATGATCAGTCTATAGAAATTCTTCTCCGCCGCTCCTTCTCGGTCACTCTCGTCCCCTGTGCTGTGGGGTCCCTCCCACGGGATGCAGTCCTTGCCGAACTGATCCGGCGTGGGCTTCCCACAGGCAGCAGCTCTTCAAGAACTGCTCCAGATATGGGTCCGTACCATGGGGTCCATCCCTCGGGAGCACACTGCTCCAACCTGGGTCCCCCATGGGCAGCAGCTCCTGCCAGGTCACCTGCTCCTGCGTGGTCTCCTCTCCATGGGCTGCAGGTCTGGCCCAGAATCTGCTCCGGCAGGGGTCTTCCACAGGCCGCAGTCTCCGTCGGTTCAGGTCCACCAGCTCCACCATGGTCTCCTCCACGGGCTGCAGTGTGGAACCCTGCTCCACTGTGGTACTCCATGGGCTGCAGGGGGACAGCCTGCTTCACCATAGGCCTCACCACAGGCCGCAGGGGACTTCTGCTCCGGCGCCTGGAGCACCTCTCCCCCTCCTTCACTGACCTTGGCGCCTGCAAGGCTGTTCCTCACTCCTCTCACTCTCCCAGCTGCTGTGTGGCACAGCGTTTTTTTTTTTTTTCCTGTCTTAAATATGCTCTCACAGAGGCGCAAACAACATCACTTACTGGCTCAGCTCTGGTCAGCAGTGGGGCTCTTACCAAACATGGGGCAGCTTCTAGATTCTTCTCAGAGAAGCCACCCCTATGGCCCCCTGCTACCAAAACCTTGCCACATAAACCCACTACAGGCTGCTATCAGCTGCCTGTAAAAGGCCTCATCTTCCTCATCCTGATTGGTTGCCTCTAATAGACACCCATAACAGTATCCTCCATGCCAGCCTGCCCCTTAATTCTCACCTACAGACTCTGAATTCGCTCCTCATCTGCCCCTGGACAGTACTCAACACAATGTAGTTGCTCTTTCACATAAAGAGCAACTCTGCCACCTTCGCCTTGCTGGCCTGTTTTTCTTGAGAAGGACATACCCATCCATGACGACATTCCAGTCGTGAGCTATCCCACCATGTCTCTGTAATTGCCACTAGCTCACAGTCTCCTGACCAAACATGGATTCCTAACTCCTCCTGCTTATTCCCCATGCTACATGCATTGGTGTACAAGCACTTCAGGGTGCAAGGGGAGCTTTCACCCAAGGGGAGTGAGAAGTTTTCCAGTCTTCATCACTGCTAGGTGCTGCCCCACCGTTGCAAGCCCGGCTACAAACCGCTCCCCTTTTGGATCTAGTTTAAAGCCTTCCAAATGAGCCCTCCTAATTCCTGCCCCAGAACCCTTTTGCCCCTGTAAGATATACCTTTCCCACGTGTTACTGTCAGGCCTGGTGTCTTATAAAACCAGCCATTATCGAGACACCCAAAGCCCAGCCTGTAGCACCAGTCACAGAGCCAGATCCTTCTATTCTGTCCCATGCCATCACCCCAGAATGGAAGGAGGGAAGAGAAGATGACTTGAACCCCAAACTCTTTCACCAACTGCCCCAAGGCCTTGAAGTCTTTCTTCATTCCCCTCAGACTACGGCATGCAGCTTCCTCCCCACCTACCTGGAAGATCAATAGCAGGTAGAAGTCTGTCAAGCGCACCAGGCTGGGGAATGTCCTGGTGATATCCCTGATTTGGGTTCCAGGTAGACTGCAGATTTCCCTTCAATGAGGGTCAACTCTTCACGTAGGGCCCTCTGTTCCTCTCAGAAGGGAATCTCCTAGTACAATTACCCTTCTTTCTTTCTTTTAGGTGGCAATCTTGAGGTGTGATGTCAACTGCCTCTTCTGATGTGACCTCATAGGTGGCCTTCCACAACATATTCACCTAACCCTCCTTCAAGATCCAGTGCCTCAAACCTATTACGGAGGGGTACCTGGGGAAGCGATGTAGGGAGGGAGGGGGGTTGCCTGCGATGATGAAGTGGGACTCATTTCCAACCCTCCTTGGCATTTTTGTCCCCCCTCACTGCCCAATAGCAACAGGGGCTCTACCACCCTCTGGGGACAGCCCCCCGACACTGTTCCCTCTGCCACGCCAGGGAGTTACTCCACCAGTCAATTTCTTGCTCACACACGCTGATGCTCCTTAGTCTCTCCACCTCTTCCTTGAGCTCAGCAACCATGGTGAGCAGACCTTCCAACTGAGAACTGGCAGTCTCCCTGCTGCCCTCCCCTAGCAGCGGCAGTCTCAGGCACTCCCTGCAGCTAGAGGCCTGAACAGCCGTGTCTCTGGTCAGACAATCCATCTGGGTCACCACAGCCTTTTTGGACTGAGCCCTCTGCCTAGTGGACACCATAGTATGTAGGTGATCTTGCAGACTGCCAAGAGTCGGTGCAGAGGTCCTGTGCCCTGCCATTCCAGCTGCACACCAGTGCACATACACTGATGGCCCCTCCCTGCTCACGGTGGGCACCACGCGTCGCCGCCCTCCCAGAGGCTTTTTCTAGGCAGAGGGTGTGGCTGCAGACGCTGTTGCTCTAGCAGCGCCCACTCCCCATTAGCCTCTCTCAGAAGAGCTGGCGGGTGCGGCCTGGTTGGGCTGCTGTCCTGGGCCACCCCTGGCGAAGCAAGGGCCAGAAATCCCCCTGTGACTTGTGGTTGGGTGCTGCGGCTGCTCTGGCTCCAAGGCAGTCGACCTTGACTACTGCCAATATATTGAAATGTGGGAATTGCTTCTAGCAGCTGTGATTGTATACTTCCACTGTTAAGTACTGGGTTGTAGACATTACTCTTGTTCTTGATTAACAGGGATCAGGGAAAGAAAGGAATAAGTTATGCAAAGGAAAAGCTTCTGATTTGGAAGAACAGTCTATCCAAGCATATTGACTGTAGTTTCTCCTAGGATTTATTAGTATTATTAGCATTATTATTATTAGGCAAAAGGAACTTGGTAGAGCTGCTAAAGCTAGGCAAGCTAATGGACCTGTAATTGGTGCTGCAGTTCAGATCCTTTGCTCTGCCACAGTCTTCTTTCACTTCCAGTTTGAATGATGAATTTCCCTATAAGAAAACAATGTCTCTGAACTAAATAGATCATCTTCACATACTAATGGTTTTGTCTCATGGCGGTGAAAACTGGAAGAAATATATGGCCTAAGGTATAAAAGTAGAGTACTTGAGTTACGGAAGCTCTTTTTTTCCTGCTCTGTGGGATACAAAAGTACTTGGGATGTTCGTTATAAATCTAATTTGGTATAAAAAGAGAGCACTGATAAAAACATTTAGTTGGTTATTATTATTTTTACACTAACCTTGACCTAGGAAGATTTGATGTTACTGACTTTCAGGGTTCAATATAGCTTTTTGTTTGTTTGTTTGTTTGTTTTGTTTTGCTTCTGTAAGCCTTTTTAAAAGGTATGACAGTTTATCTTTGGCAGAAGTATGAACACTAATAGCTTACTCTGGTAATATTATTCTATAAATTTCAGGAACCTAAGGGTATTTTTTTTTTCTTTTTGTTTGTTTGTTTTTCCTGTTCTGCCAGTTAAAATTTGGCACAGTAAGTTTAGTGTGCTGAGTTACAATTTTTAATAGTATCTAGAAGACATGAGCTGTTTGAGAAAATTATTTTATTGTTACAAAACTACATGCATTTATGTTGTATGTCTCTTTTTTGAAGAAATATGTACAAATGTTCCTTATCTTGACAGAACATAGTAGGATAGCCCCCTCACTAGGGGCTGCAGCTGTATTCACAACACATTTCATGCACGTCCATAGGAACCTTATGTATTTTCAAAACTGTTATCTGTAAGATTCATTATGATTCACAGGGATGATTGTGCTTTCAAATTATTATTGCATTAAAAATGTATATATAATAATAATTGGTCTACAAACTGTCCAGCAGTTGCAGTGACTGTAGTAACAACATGAATTCAGTGAATGGACATATGGTTATGTTCAATTCATTACTTGAGCATTGGACTGTGCTGTATACATGTAGAGAGTTTAGGACATGTTGTCACTGCAGATGCTGTCATAGAGACAAAAGTAGTGAGTTTACTTTAGGGAAGCATATTGCTGATTTAGGAGTGTAATGGCCCCTGACAAACTCATTCGTAAGTGTTATATACTGTTGACATAATAGCACAGGTTCAGGAACATTTCCCTAAATTGCCTTTTCTCACTGTTGACAGATTTTGTTTTCTCAAACAAAATCAAGAAAAAAAAGCTCTATTATCCCAAAATAAGGTGGATAGAAAGCTTTTGCTAATTTTATAAAACACACTGCTTTTATTCAGATATGCTTGTAGTTGTAGGTAAGACATTTGATTTCAGAATTGCTATCAGGGGAGTTAGTGGGCTGTCAAGCACTAGGAGGTTGATGATATATTCTCTAAAACTGGTTGAATTGTTTCCCTGTGAAAATAAATTATCTAAGCAATTACGCCTTTTTCTTCTGTTAGACAATTGTTTATCAAATGAGCTTCATTCCTTAAATGCGATTTTTATGCATAACTGTAATCTCAATAGTTCAGATAGCAGTTTGCACTCTGGGGGTATATGTGAATTGTCCATTGACTGTATTTTATACATTATTTGTGGTGTGTAATTGGTTTCATCAGATGTTTTGTTATTGATTATTTGACCATTTAGGAGAACTGTGTAACTGATATTTTTTAAGCAGTGCAATAACAAACAAAAAGATAAAATAATTACAGCACTTCTAAAGATAGTATCTAGTTGTCAGGATTTCCAGAGCCAGTGCATCTTTCAGAAAGAAAGTGTACTTCTTGTCAGAAATTCCTGGTGCACCTGATGGTCTGTTTTGGATGAAAAAATATTAATCTGGTTTCTTTCTCATCTTCTTTTCCATGAAAAAATCTATCAAAGCAGAGAGTATCAGTTTAAGACATTTTGCTTGGGTCTGTCTATTTTGTTCCTGAAATTCTTTACATTGAGACAGCATAAGCAGCCACTGTGGAGGTACACTGTCTCCCTGCATATCTCATTCTGCTTTGTGTGGGAATAATATTTCCTTAGAGCTTCCTTGTCTGGAGAGGATCCTGTAATGAATAAAGGCTGGATGGTATGGCAAGTTCACTTTTAGAGAGAACACTTTTGTGAAGAGTGGATTCCAGTATAAGGCAATTTCAATTTTGCATTTTTATAAAGACTATCTAAATCCATCTAAATATTACAAGGCTTGTTCAGCCAAGCAACTGATGGGACTAATAGGCTTTTTTTTTTTTTTTTTTTTTTTTTTTTTTTTTTCCAGATCTAGATTTAATTTACATATTGTGTCATGCAGCAACAGATACTCTGTTTAAAAAGTTTTAGTCATGAAACAGTTAATAAGGATGAGAAAGGAGTAGTTTGTGACATACTAAGGCTTTTATTTAAAAAACACTAGATAGAACTGGTTTATAGAAATTCATTGTGTTACAAATGACAGGGTCAGTTTCAAAACAGAAAACAGACTGGGAAAGAGAATAAAGGATACATTACCATCCACTAGAAGACAATATCTTTTTTTTTTTTTTTTTTTCCATTTTGTTTTCTTGACAAATTTTCATTCAGAAACAAATGGGTTACACTCACCAAGTAAAAGTTTTTTCAGTGAATTATTTTTCTCTCAGGCAGCTGTAATATGATACAGGGAGAAACAAACAGCCTTTTCACCAAAAGACAAATAATTCAAACACATTAGCACTGCACTGAGTAGCCTGCACTTATTCATGACTATTTGATATTGTGTCAGAGGGAGATTGCTTCCCACACTGATCACTGGAAATTTCTGTTAATGGTTTTCTTTACTCCATCAGTCACCTGGCAATTTCATCTCTTGGGAAACTCCTCCCAATGCAAATGCCACAGTCTTCTGGAGAGCAAAAGTAGTCATAGCCAGAGAGCTAATCTGGGACTTGAGTAACTAGGTTAAGCTTCTAGCTCCATCCGTTTTAACCCTGAGTGTCCATCCAGCTCACAGAGTTTTTGTTTACTGTGTTTCTTTTCCTACTATTTCTAAAGGAAAGATTTCAAAAACATTTTAACTTCTTTGAACAATTCTTATTTGTATGGTGTAAGTACATTGGAGAAAGGATCATCCCATATAAACCACATTCCCTAAACACTGAAATAATGTGACTCATATTCATATTGCAATATATATTCAGACATACAAATATACAGCAGAGGAAGTGAATAGCTGTTTATACACCGAGAAGGAACATTTTTGTTTCTGTTTTTTAAGGAAGCAAACCAGTTATTTGTGAAACAAATATTTGCAATTCCTTAGTCATGATTGTATGCTAATTTTTAAGGTAAGCCTTGTTGTGGGTTGACCTGTGCTGGCTGACAGAAGCCCACGTAGCTACTCTTTCCCTCCGCAACAGGACAGGGAGAGAAAGTAAGATGGAAACTGCTCCAGCATGGGTCCTTTCTGTATGGTGCAATCGATCCGGAAAAGACTGCTCTAGTGTGGGTCCCCCATAGGCTGCAGTTCATGCCAGAAACCTGCTGTCCAACATGAAGCCCTCCACGGGCTGCAGCACGGAAATCTGCTCTGCCACTGTATACCACCTGCAGGGGGAAGAGCCTGTTCCACCAGGGGCCTCTCCACAGGCCACAGGGAGACTTTGCTCTGGTGCCTGGAGCATCTCCTGATCTTTCACACTGACCTTGGCTGTTGCTGCTGGGCTGCAAAGCTGTTTCTCTCACTTTTTCTCTCTCCCAGCTGCTGTTGCACATATGTTTTCCCCATTTTTTTTTTTTTTTTTTTAAGTCTGCTCTAATGGAAGCCCAGCTTGCTGGCTTGGCTCTGACCAGCGGCGGGTCCCTTTTGGAACTGGCTGGAGCTGGCTCTGATCTGACATGGGGCAGCTGCTGGGCTCTGCTCACAGAGGCCACAGCTGCAGCCCCCCTGTTACTGAAACCTTTCCATGAAAACCCAATACAAGACTTTAGATAGGAATTTTACTTTTTTAAAAGCAATCATTTTCTCCAAACTATATAATCTGCAAGAAAGCACAGTTCAAAGCTATTTTATTATTTGACTTTGTGAAAAACTCCTTGCAACTGAAAATAAATAAATAAATAAAATATATATATATATATATATATATAGTGGGTTCTGTATAAGTCTTGAATAGTATATTTTCTAAATACTTTTATAGGTATTATGCAAAACAGCTAGAGAAAATGAAGATACGGTAACAGAATTCAGATAGAAGAGTCTCCATTTACTACTCTGGGTGCATGCAAGACTTTTTGGAGTAGACATTTTAAATCAAACTTCTTAATGCCAAATCAAACAAGCTAGTATTGGGTAAATACTATATCAGAGTATCATTTTAATAATTTATATTGCAGTGTATTTCTCTGTTAATCTTTATGATTATATCATTATGACAAATTACTTCTCCTTGCAAGTTCCATGCCATATTTCTGTCACTGTTGCCTCACTACTCTTCATGGAAGGGAAGAAGGAAAACTGCAATACAATATTAAGTTTATCCAATTTTGGATGATAGATTTAAGGCTCGACTTCATATTCTAAAAGTTCAGAAAAAGAAATGCTATACTAACTGGCCACTCAGAAACAGATACAGAAGAATGTAACAGGTAAAGCTGATCTCATATCCTTTATGATATAAAGCACCTTTACACTAAACCAGGAAACTCATAGAAAACCATTGCATTCTGTGGTGCCCTCACATGACTTATCTAAGGAAAAAAAAAAAAAAAAATCCCAAGAAAAAAAAGTAATAATACAATCCTCCTCAAGCCTCAAATAAGAGAAGTAGAAGGCAAAAAAAGGTGAACTGTTAGTCTCAGATTTTCAGTGTGGACAGGCAACTCAGCAGAACCTTTGTTTAGGGCTGTCTTATTAGTTTTCACAAACCTAGCATAGAATTGTTAATGCAAGTCAGGACGGCCAGCTGTAGTTAGGCAGCTAGGTGTAGGCAGCTAGGCTAGGTGTTAGGCAGCTAGGCAGTTAGGTGTAGGCCATCAACAGTAATGAGTCACCAGAAAACATTAAGCTACTAGTAAACTTCAGCCATGCCAGTGAATATATCTAAAACAAAAACAAACAAAAACAAACAAAAAACAACTAAAAGTAAAGATCTAAGAGGTTTAAAAAACATGCAACCTTCAATATTAAAAAGAGGAGAAAGAAGGAAGAATGTTGGCAAAGACTGAATGCATCTAAGTTTCTCTCTGTGTTTTAGAGCAATGAAGAGCTCTAATGAACGGTATTTTCCCATTGAAAGTGGAAAAGGAAAGAAGCATTGATTGGAAAGGATTTGAAAGTGATAGATGACATGCAGTTAAACCTCCCTAGCTAACAACAATATGAAAATAAAATGAAATTTGCTGTGGGATCACAAGCAAATTAAAACCTATTATTTTCCACATGACTTGTACAATCAGACTTTGTTATTTCTTTATCTGGTCTCATGATTAATAGTCAATATGCCATACCTAAATGAAAAGAGTGGGAAACAAAGAACTAAATTGTTTTACCTATTGTGACATATATCACACTGGAATATCATTGGATTTGATTTACAGATGTGTCCAGGTCCAGGTGTTTTTTTTTTTAACATGTCACTTTCTAAGACTGCATATATTTATATACAATTTATCCCAGTCACTATCACTTAAGATTTCTTCATGAAAAATATCAATCGATAAAAGTGAGAATTTATGTGATTAATATGGTTTGTCAGAGTAAATGATTTGCCTACACCAATGATTGCTGAATATTTATGTTTTTTTTTTTTTTTATTTTTTTTTTTTAATGTGTTATGTTTTATAAATTTAAAGGAGCAGAAGTACTTTTTTTTTTTTTTTTTTTTTTTTTTTTTTTAAGGGAAGTGAGAAATATGAATTTTTGGGATAAGGCTTTCATATTGTTTTTGCTGCTTTCCTTTGTGTCTACTCAATGTAACCCCAGTAATTTTAAGAAAATTGTCTCCTTAAAGAGATTCAGTGCTTGGGGTATATTTACATACCATTATATTGGCATGCTCCAAATCACTCTCTGCTTTTAGTTCTGCATCTAAGTAGTCCCTGCCTTGCTTTGTAAGAAGCAAGATTTATTCCAATAAAATGAGTATATTATAGCCTATTTGTGCTGGGATTTAATTGGTTGCAGTGGAGAGCCACTCAGTAGGACTACACCCACTGCATGCACTTCTTTTTTAACTTCATCTTTTCTACTACAAGAGTTAGAGTAGATCAGCTTTTCATTGACCAAGAAATGAAATTAGCGAGCACCTTGTCCCATAACAATGTGATTACTACATAACAGGAGCATCTTTCTTAGTAAATCATGTAACAATCAGAAGAAAAAAAAATAATAAAAAATTACTGTAAATTTACTGCCTTTCTTTTGCTCTTGTTTACTAAATCTAATAGAAAGTGAAATTTGTTTCTTTAGGTAATTTTCACTGATCTGGTGGCTATCCTCAGCTTTGTGTGACCTGGGCATTTTTTTCCTTGATGTAAAGTACACATAAAAACAAACACAACAAAACAACAACAACAAAAACTTCAAGATCATAGAATCACAGATTCACAGAATGGTTTGGGTTGGAAGGGACCTTTCAAGAACATCTAGTTCAAGCCCCCTGCTATGGCCAGGGATATCTTTTATTAGGTCAGATTGTGCACAGCCCCATCCAGACTGACCTTGACATCTGGGGATGGGGCATCCATTACTTCTTTAGGCAAATCTCAAAGGACTGAACAACAGAGAACATTCATATCTATTTCTACTACTGAATTACAATTTCCAAATACAGGTATCTTTTTTCTTTCTGTAAACTGGGGGAAAGAGAAGGAATGAGATAACAGAGCTGTAAATTATTAATCAATTGAAATATATGTGATATTGTCCTGGTTTCAGCTAGGATAGAGTTAATTTTCCTCCTAGTAGCTGGTAGGGTGCTATGTTTTGGATTTAGGATTACAATAATGTTGGTAACACACTGATGTTTTAATTGTTGCAGAGCACTGCTTACACTAAGCCAAGGACTTTTCAGCTTCTCACACTGTCCTGACAGTGGGCATGCTGGGGGTGTAGCAGGAGCTGGGAGGGAACAGACCCAGGACAGCTGACCCAAACTGGCCAAAGGGGTATTCCATACCATCTGCCGTCATGCTAAACAATTTTTAGGGGGGGGTGGGCGGGGGTGGGGGGGGGCGCGGGTGCTTGGGGATAGGCTGGGCGTTGGTCAGCGGGCGGTGAGCAATTGCATTGTGCACCACTTGTTTCATACACATTATTAGTAGTACTACTATTATCATTATTGTTATTATTTTATTTTATTTTCTGTCCTAATAAGCTGTCTCTATCTCAACCCACAGGCTTCATTTTCTCGTTTCTCTCCACGATCCAAGAGAGGGAGGGGGGAGGGTGAGCGTACGGCTGTGTGGTGCTTAGCTGCCGGCCGGCCGGGTTAAACCACAACAGATATTTATTATGGTTTTGTGATACATGTAGTAAAATATGGGTAGTCCTAATGTAGCCTTATTCTTTAGCACAACTGAAAGATCTTGTATAACATTGAATAGTTATAACACTTACTTATGATAAATCTTGTATTTTTTTATTAATATATTTTCATTTTTTATATATATATATCTTATTTCTGGCAGGGTGTGTGTAAAAGATTTAGAATAAATGATTCACAAGCACAACCTCTTCTCATCTTTAAAAGGAAGGGCATTCAGGACTAATTGCAGTTGTTAACATTAGGTATTTGGAGTACAATCATGTTTTATCTTTTTAATATTTATTGAACAGTTTTGGAAGAACTTGTAACCTTGTACCCATACTACCTATTGAATATTCTCAGGAAAACTGAATAGAAATAGGTGCTAGGGGACAGCAAGAGAAATGTACTGTACTACAGTGATTTAACAGTTGAGTATTATACATCTGTATATTTGCCCAGGGCCAGTGTGGGTACCTGCTGGCTGGCAGAGCCCTTTCCCTTCCCTCTCAGGCAGAATGCAGTCCCACTCACCCCAACAAAATCTGAGCCCCCACAAGCCAGGCTAGGCCAGGGCCAGGGCCAGGATCTCAGGGGCAGTCATATGCTGGCAATCGCCACTTGAAACTGTTGTGATAAGACAGGTGCCAGGGCAAGATGAGTGAGTTGCATGGCCACAAACAGGCATAGTCCCAAGTCCCCACTTCTCACAGAGGGGACTCATTTGTCTCATCTTGACTCAAAGCCACAAGGCTCACTGGCCCGGAGCCTGGCTAGCTAAACTTCTTGAGGTGAAGTGGGGTTGTTTGCACTCAGGTCACTGATAATTAGTACAGGAAATGTGAAGTTTCTTCATCTAAAATTGTCTTTTGTTGGGCCTCCTTCTGTCTGAAGCAGAAAGTGACAGAAAGGAGCATGCACCAGCCTTCATAATATCATGGACAGCCCCACTAGTCATCTGCATAGATGAGATAATGAACTGGTTTGAGAGAACAAGCTGACTTGAAACTAGATGGTTGGGTGAACACATTCAAAATTAAGTATTTAACTGACGTACAGGAACTCTAGAAGTTCCCCACAGCTCCTACTGTGTTTAGTCTATTTTGTACATTTCAGTGGGTTAACAACCTGGATGGAGAATTTGGCCCTTCCCTCTAGATATTCCCATAGGTCGTTGCTGCTGAAGAAATGATACAATTTGGACAGTTGTTGATAGTCAACAGAAACTTTACCTGAACTGATGGTGAGGTAAGACAGTATTTATTGGTAGATATTTTGGATGACATTAAGATAACAAATAGTGATTAATTATGCATGTGCCAGAGTGAGTGGGCAGGACCGTGGGACAGCTAGATTATTGTAACAGTAGAACAATGATTCAGGGGGTCTCATCTGATCCAGCTGAAGATGTCACTGCAAGGACTCCCACTGCCAGCATGACAGTGACTTATTATCCTGTTCTAGAAATTTGATTTCATATGCAAGTGTTTCCTTTTGCTAATATCCAAAATATTGTTGTTATTATTGCTATTTTTGTTAACAAACACTGTGTCCTGAATGTCTAAACAACATAAGAAAAAAGTTTCTCACTGTGAAGGTCATCAAACACTGGTGCAGGTGCCCAGCAGATATCCATCCTTGGAGATATTTCAAACTCAAGTGGTCACAGCATTAAGCATCTTTTTACTTTGAAGTTCATTCTGCTTTGAATGGGGCATTGCTGATCTCAAAAACTCATTTCCAATCTACATTTTTCTACCTTATCTATTTTAAAATCTCAGCAGTTTGGGAAAGGTGGTATGTTTTCATTCATATGTGTTCTTTGCTTGATTAAAGAAAAAACACAGCCTCTAACTGGTGCCTTAAGAAACTCTGTGAAACAACTGTGACAGTGACAGTAGCAAAAGTTACCTGTCAAGTTTTCCACTGTAGCATTTCCTGAATATTTATTAACCGTTTTTCAGAAGGACAACACTTGAAAGTTTGATTTTCTGACCTTTGGCCAGAACACTTCTGGCTCATTTTACTAGAAGAAAAACTGTTGTCTATTGTTGACTAAACCTTTCTCTTCCATTTTCAGCTGAAATTGATACATGCTGGTAGTCACATTCTGTCCATTTCCATATTCTGTTTTATATATAATTTGTAAAATCTGGGACTGGTCTATGTCTCTATTTGCTTTTGTGATCAAGAAAATGAAAAAAAAAAAAAAAAAAAAAAGGAATTAGGAGAAGACAAAAATAATGAGATTTCCTTCTAGTATGACAGTCTGAGGATGTCTGAGCCACCCCCCCCCCCCCCCCTTTTTTTTTTTTTATCATATTTGCACAGATGTGTGAGTGCTGTGGAAGTACAGAGTCAAGTTTGAGCTTTATAAACTATGTTGAGATTCAGAATAAGTTGATGAGAGTTCAGTGCTACTGGACTGAATTTGGCACTTTGATAAGCACAGCTCAAAACTCAGGTAGGGCAAATCTGAGTGTACAGAGTGTACCTTGAAATCTGAGAAATTATTTGTGTACAGAAACAGAACATGTTGAATGATGGGGCAGCATTATAACAAAGCATATTGTAAAGATGTGAAAAGTCTTAGTAGGATATATTAGCAAGTGATTACAGTATGTGTTCTAATAATCTCATCCATTCTTAATGTTTTGGACTGGCTGTTTGATTTTCATTCAAAAGTGATGTAGATGTACTTCTTGGCCTTCCTGGATGTGGAATATTATCAGAGTAAAAGAAAACACCAAAATAACATTAAAATATTCAAATTCTTTCCCAGGATTTTTTATTATTCCTTCTTGCCTCAGAAAGTTTATATCACTGTAGCACTGCTAAAGGCAAAGACCTATTCATTTTAATTGGGCAGATGTCTACAAAATGGTATCTCAGAGGGTGAGAAGTTCATGCCAAAAAAACTGTGTGCTGAAGTGAGAGGGAAATGTGAGTAGTATTCTTATGTTACATACATAAATGCAGTAATAAATAAATTAAAAAAAAAAAAAATGGAGCTGTCATTTATAATTTGTACTATGCTTGACAATGTCATAATGTCATAGCTGCTGGGATTTCTTAGAAAGGAACACACATCCAGGATTTCTCTATAAATTTATATACTGGTGTGCTAGCTTAATAATCTTAGAACTCAGAGAAAAAGATTTCTGAAACTGTCCTAAACATTGTATAAGCATATCATAGCAAAACTGGACACTTTACTGTTGTTAAAAACTTATCTATAAACTTAGCTTCTGAAATTGAAGTAGCTTTTAGCATTGATAGAATCAGTTTCATAATTTCAGATTTCCAAAAATGCCAATTAGTGATGATTCTTAACAGTTAATATATATATATATATATATATATAAATAAAAGTATGAAGTTAATGTTAAGATTTTAGTATTAACTGCAGAAGAACTTTTCATTGAGAGGTAGAAAGTTTTTTTTTACTCACACATAAAATACATATCTTTTGTATTTTAAGCCAGCATGGCATTTTAAAATTCCGGATGGTTATTGAAGAAATGGAGGACAAATTAAATATATTCTTCACATAATAAATTAAACTCTATAAATAATTATGAGAATCTCAAAAACTTTTTGCATTAAATATAAATGTAATAAATAAAACACTTGTTTTCTACTCGCATTTTGACCCTTCATTTTTAAATATGGAGAATTTTTTATCTATGCTAATTTTTTATACTGCTTATAATTCTTCCAAAATTAATATAATTTAAAAAAAAATACTTGCTAAATATATATTTTAGTGGGCATTAAATTCATACCAGTTTAGAGGTCTAGAAAAGATAAACAGTTTTTAACAAGTTATGTGTCTACACTTATATAAAACCAGTATCTCTAACTTTTCAAGGCATCTGTATGAATATGTGGATGATTATTATCAAGAAACTTAATACCTTATTTGTTTTAATAATTGTCTAAAAAATGTCTAAATTCAGTTTCAAGGTGAACATTTTCCACACTTGTGACATGCATGAATGCATATAATGGGTAGCATCTGCAGGAGAAATTCAATGGGAAACTAGATGGTGGACTTCCAGAAATCAATTTTAAGCTAACCGAGGGAGTTGCTAGGTAGGATTCATTTGGGAATCATTATTAAAGGAAGAAAGATTTCAAGAGCATGATAATTTATTAACGAGGTAATTTTAAGGTCATAAATAAAGGAAATGTCAGTTTAAAGATGCAGAAACTTCACCAATCTATAAGCTTTTCGATGAACAGAGATTGAAGAAAGAATGTCACAAGATGTGGCTACTACGTCAAATTACTGTGGATAAAAACTAAGGAAGAATGCAACTGTGAAATGACAGAATCAGCAAGTTGAAACATAAAATGTAATGCAACAAATAAAGCATAAAAAGTATATCAAGAGGAGGATTTTGTATGCATGCTTGAAGTGAGTAAAAGTTTGTGGAAATAGTCGCCTCATTATGTGTAGGAAATGATACAAGAGCAGTCAAGAATGCTATCTATTATTATTAGTCTTTATTTTAAATGCTTTCTTATAAGCAGATGGCCAAGATGAATGCAATCAACTTTGAAAGGTACAAAGATGAAAAAATACATTAAAGATGACTTACATAATTTTGACTGTCGAGATCTGCTACATAATAGTTACAGGACTATTGAAATGTTGTTCATAATTTTGTGTTAGGGAAATTGTTGGGGACAGAAAAATCAAAGAATCATTAAATTACTTAGGTTGGAAGAGACTGCTAGAAGTCATGTTGTTCAGCTGAGTCTTGAATGCCTGCATGGACATAAGTCCTACATCCTCTCCTGACACTTTTTCCAGTATTTGCTCATCTCACAGTGAAAAGCCTTTTCCCTTTATCTAGTTGAAATTTCCTGTGTTGAAGCTTGGGCCTGTTTCCTCTTCTGCTTTCACTGTGTACTTCCAAGAAGAGTCTGGTTCCATCTTGTCATGTAACCCCACTCTGGAGCTGTACAGCAATAAATTTCTCCTTTAGACTTTTACAGCTGAAGAAAAACAGTTCTTTCAAGCCTGGCTTTTTATGCTGTGTTTTCCAGTTACTGACCATCTTAGTGGCCCTCCACGGTAGAATCCCTTGCAGTGGGTGTCACTTTCCCTGGCTTTGCAAGGCATCCGTCATCATCTCCCATAATATTCTTCTATCCAAATTTGCATATAACCATCTGGATGGGTGAACAACTAGCTGGCTAAAAGATGGGTTGTATGTTTGGGCCGAGAGAGGTAGAGTCCAATCAGTTTGACTCTAAGAGGAGTCTGGTAAGAAGTTCAGTACTTCAGGAGTCTGCCATGGAACCGGTTCTGTTCAGAATCTTTATCTGTGACTTTGTGGAAGTGATGGTAGGCACTCTCATCAAGATTAGAGATGGTAACAAGTGGGGGACCAGTCAATACACTAGAGGACAGGACTGCAATCCAGTGAGATCTAGAGAAGCTGGAGGAACAGGCCGATAGGATCCTCATGAAATGCAACAAGGGCAAAGCCAAATGCTGCCCCTTTGATGAATTGATAGTTTGATAAATTGATATAATTGATATAATGTAATGATCTAACAAAGCTTAACCATAAATAAGACAGCAACTTAACAAGATTCAAGAGTATCCAAGGTATACTTGGATATCTACTGCATAGAGGACACAGTCAAGCAGACTGTCAGGATGCCCTCCCATTGAATCATAAGGTGCAGAACAGGTACCTTCTTGCATTCTAAACTCCTATACTGAAGTCTAGGTACAGCTGGATCTATCCCCAGTCCCAGACTTAGTGGTTTACATCTGAAGAGGTTATGTACATTATCAGTTCAATCAGTCTGGATTACTACTTAACAAAGCATGCAAAGCATCATTAGGATTCACTGCAGGGTATGTTCTCACAACTGTATAGGCTAACCTTATATCTAGGATTTTCCTTATTAGTGAATTATACACCCTTTCCTTCTTGTCATCAGCTGTCAGTGGGTGATCTTTGAAACTTCAGTAGTCTGCCCTGTGAGCCATCCCAGCTCAGGTGGAGTTTCTAGGTCACAGCAGGCTGCAATCCTGGAGAACTCAAGGGGTTCTTGCTTAGGATTTCTATTTACAGGATCACGAGATGATGGACTCTTAGTATTTTACCATTGCCCATGATTCACGTTAGGCAATTCTGGTATTTTTCTACCAGCCACACAACTCAGGTGCTTTCCAGCTTTCAGTTATGGTACTGTCCAGATCAGGCTAAAGTCCAGGTCACAGGAGTCCCACAAATGGTCAGGGAGTGCCTGATTGTCTCAACTCACTGCACTTCTAAGAACATAATGTGGGCTTATCCTGACATCACAGACTGACCTGGGGAAAGCCACACAACCACAGGTCCCTTCCAGCTTGATCTATGATCCACTCCCCATGTATGTGTGGTTGAACCTCTTCAATGCAAGGACACACTGCTGACTCATGTTCAACTTGTCCATGAGAACTTTTCTGCAAAGCACACAGCTTCTCTTAAAAAAAGGGAGAACAGGAACAAGTAGACACAGAGAACCTGAAGCTTTTATGAACCTTTTAGCCTATAGTTTTTTTTTTTTTTTTTTTTTTTTTTTTTTTTAACAATAATCCTAAAATCTCTGTGCTAGTAGCTCAAAAACAAAATGTAAGTAAGAGTCAAGACATAATTATTAAGTATGGTATTTATTAATTATTTATAAAAGTATGGAATAAGTTGTATGTACTACTCTGTATTTGAACATACATTCCATTGTTGAATAACTTTAGTCTCATTAATTTTCCACATAATATGTCTCTGTTCTCAAAAATTTGCCAATCCCATCAAGAAAATGAACTGCTAGTTTTTTGATTGCTTTTCTTGAAGACTCGTCAGTTTTGCTTCCTACGGGAGAAAGTGACATTAGGAATATCCTTTCAATGAAATAAATAACAGATAAAAAGAAACTCCCAAGAATTCTGGATGTTTTCAACTTTACATGTAAGAGTTGGGAGAATTTTTTTTTTTTTTTCATTTTGTTGTTGTTTTGTTTCATTTTATTTCATGAGACTGGATTTCATTTTCCAGCCATTTCTTATATTATATGAGCTTACGATCTGGTCAGTGCCTCATTGAGGTGGATGCTAAAAAGGTTTTCAGGTCTATCCTAATCCAGAGAAACCTTTTAAATACATTTGTGCTTTATCAGTATACCTCTTAAATTCTTAGTCTTCTGTGATATCAATACTGAATCTTTCCTTCAGCATGCAACTAAGGATTTGCTGGTAGTACTCCAGTGTGTCAAATGTTTTATTCATACTTTCTGTTTCTAAGACTACCTCATGCAGGACTGATTCCTAAATGGGTAGAACACAGGTATGCACTCTCATATGAAACTCTCATATGAAACTCTCAATAAAACAATGAAAGTGCAGTGCGAAAGATGTAAATAATCAGTTAAATTGTTAAAAACTGAAAGTCTTCTTGCTCTTCATTATTATTATTACGCCTGCTATTATTACTATGGCATGTTCTTGTAATAAATTAGAGGCCAGAGTCAGAAATATACTGGAATATAAAATAAATATCCGTCAACCAATGTGAAGCAAGGACCAAGCATGACCCTCTAGAGTTATGATAAAAGTTCTTTTGTGGAGTTTGTGTAAAGGATTTCAGTGAAGGTTGAGGGGAAAGGGACTGCTGAATGGTTTTACAGATATAAAGACTTTCTAATGCAACATAAATTTTATTTTACATGTCACTCTTCTCAAAATTTTATTGCTTTAATAACATAAAGGGTGAGATTACCAATGGGATTTGTATGCCCAATTCTCATTAATTTTAATAGGAACTGGTCATCAAAATCCCTTAGGCAACTCTGAAAACATCAGCCAAAAATTCCTACTCGATTTGAGAGCAAACTGCAAAATCAACAAACCCCAGAAGAGCTCGCCCAGTTGAAAATCTGTTGTGCACATTTCCTGGATTCCCACAGCACGAAATAGAGAAAAGGCTGAATCCATTTTTCAGGGCCCTGACTCATAAAGAATGTAAGCAGAAGTGCTTTGTAACAAACACACATAGAACAAAATATGATCAAAGCTAGTCTGTCTTCCCCACTGTTCTTGAAGCACCCTGCTTTACTTGACAAATAGAGAATTCTTAAAAGCAAATGATGAATGTGTTTGAGGTATAAAATACAGAAACATCAGTCAACTTTAGTAAAACAGCCTAAGTTTTAATTTACCACAGTGAAATCACAGATTTAATGGTCAGGATTTTAATGGGTACTCCACAGCCAGAGACTTCAGCAGTCTCCATGAAGTCTGTGATAAATTGGTAACCATTAAAATCAAAAGCTAGCCTTCCATAATTCCAAGGTGTTTGCACCAGGTCATCAGGTTAAAATTTGCTTTCACAAGATTTGCTTATAAAAGCTGAGTTATTAAAGTATTGCCTCTCCTTACCTATTCCATGCCTCTAACATGAAAACATACGTTCAATTAATGTATTATATCCCTTAATCTTTAGCTACCAAAGTTAAGATTCCTGTGACAAAATATATAAGAATAAAAAACTATTTTCTTTCAGTAAATAGAAATCATGAATAATTCCTATTATTCATAGAATAGAGTTAAACCTTGTTTTGTTTAACATCAGTCACCATCTAAAAAATGTCCAGATATAGTTTCATGCATTTGGTTTATTATTTCATTACAGTTCTTTTTCAAATAAGAAAATGTTTTCACAAGACAACAGGGCTCTGGATGTGAGCAAGGGTTTAGTGAATCAAACATATAATTGATATGTTGATAATTAATATCGATTAAAAATTTTTTTTACAATAATAGTAAGGTGTTAAATATTTATCTCTTTCAATAAATATATTGTCTGTGGGAGAGTATAACAAAACTAAACTTTCCCTGTTTTCTTGCTTACTGGAGATGGAAAATTAAAACTGTAAGCTTTTAGTAGTTTTGGAAGGCCCAATTTTAGTCAAAAGATTACATAGGAGCTCCTGTAATACTGGATTTAAGTATTTCTGTCAGAAGAGCTCCTAAACCTTTTTAATGTCACTGCATATCAAACTTTTTTTTTTTTTTTTTTTTAATCAAGTCCTAAATAGATTAACACTTTCGGAATGTCCTGTTATAGAAATTGTGCATCGTGTTCTAGTAGTTTTACACTGTCTCTCATTTATAAATTGCAATCAACATATTGAAGTAAACAATAATCTGAACTATGCCATGCTGGAGAAGTTATTGAGTATCCTTATAAGTTTATAAGGATAGTTAGGATAGTCTATAAGGATACTTAATTATTAAGTATGAAATTATTTACTATGTAATATAGAACAGGATTAGCAAGAACATAAATCTTAAATAGAAAGATCATGCAGTTGCCTTCCAGAAAAAATAAAATAAAATAAAATAAAATAAAATAAAATAAAATAAAATAAAATAA
>NC_048894.1:75972203-76002794 GCF_011077185.1 Oxyura jamaicensis
AAAATAAAATAAAATAAAATAAAATAAAATAAAATAAAATAAAATAATAATAATAAAAAATTTAGAATGTACTTGTTGATAGCTTGATACCAAAGTCTTCATCTTCCTTTATTTTTTCTTGGGGAGAGGAGGAGGAAGTTTAGCATTGCTGTGCAACTGAAATGTAAAGGAAGTGACACTTTTGTAAAGAAGAAAAATGTTTTCAAACAAAGGTTTTCAATTTGTGAAGTAATATCATATGATAATATATTCCATTTTCCACTTTTAGTCAAGCAGCTTCATTCTTCAATTGACTGTGAAAGTACTTGGAATAATTTTTGCTGTCTGTATCCAAAGTCTGTTTTCCTTGAACAAAATTTGGAAGGCCTGAATGAATATTGTGCTGTAAATAATTCTTGCCTACAGATTGGCATAAAACCAGTAAACCCATTAAATCTTTCCATGATATCAGCAACTGTCTCCATCATTACTGAAAGTTCTTTTTCTGCTTTAATTGCCTTTTTTTTTTGTCAGATAAATCAAAAATATGAAAATGTTGTTTCATAAGGATCCCAAATGCATGACTTTAAGGACTGGCATGTGACTTTGAGGGAAAACACAGGAGTCAAAGAACAAATCCCCTGGAAGAGGGGAGTAAGGATCTATCCAAATACTGTATTTCAATCTGCAGTCTGAGGAAGTTTTTGCCTGTGGGGTTATTCCTTACTAACATCTTGCCACTAAAGGCAAAGATGGACATGGATTTTTGCAGTCATAATTACACCCATACTTACTGATCAAGGAGCTAAGCTGATTTGCAGACATATAAATCTTTGAGTTATACCAGATGTAAAGGATTATCCCCTTGGAGTGGGGATTAGGGGAAATAACTGGTTCAAAGGCTTGCTAACATGCATTAGAGCAAATCCAGGTTTTCCGTCAGGTGTGCCAGGGCTTAATGAGAAATGTCCGAACCATTGCTGAAGATCTTCCTATGTGTGTCTGTTTGTCCTATGTTGGAATACTCTAATCCGGTCTCATGAAGTGTGTCAATTTTACAAGGGATGCAATCTACTTTTATAGTGCTTCTTAATCCACAGTATCCTCAGTGCCTTCCAATGTGTCTTCTTTCCCTTCACTTAAATGATTTAAGGCTCTCCTCAGTACTGCAGTCCCATAGCTGAGGTTGAATAATTTAATCCTATTTAGGAAAGCCTTAAGTTTTGGTATTAGCTTGCTTCTCAACTTTGATGTGTTTTTTATGATTGTATCACCATAACACGGACTACAATGTAGGGAAGCATGTGGGAATCTCCAGATTGCCAGTTTTGTATATTTCCAGATTTTTGTTCATCACCAGCAGATGTGTGTGCAGTTTGTAGTCCCCCAAATTGTTCAGCCCATTTGAGATTGTCATGAAGTTGAGAAGCATTATGCTTTGATTTATAAACACAGTAATAGTCTGTTTTGAGATAGCAGAAACAAATTAAGCAAAGAAACTGGGGATTATTTACTTGCCTTTTCTGTCAAAAAAAAAAAAAAATGGCTGTGGAAATACAGTTCATCTGACAATGGGTACTATTATTTTTGTTGACATATGCAGAATGTCTTCAGTCTGCTAATGAATAGATTTAAAATCTCTTGAAGACAGAGGAATTACAGACAGGCATTGCTCACCTCTTCCCCTTCGCACGAGGAAGAGTTACAGTATTTTGTGATTGAGTTCTGTTGTCTTTACCAAAGTGCAACAACAGCAAATAGCAGGAGCTACCTACCTGCTGTCTCTGTGTGTTACAACTAATAAAAGAAAAATAAACTTTTTCTTGCCTATTGCCCCAATCAATCCAAAGTATATGTACAAGATGATAAACTATGGAACCTGCCAAAGCCATTTGGACTAAATCCTGAACTTCTGACTCAGAATGTGGTAGATCAAATTATCAAGGCTTATTTGTAGCCAGATAAACATTTTGAATGCCAGCACAGAAATAAATCTTACTGATTCAAATGCTTCTGAAGACAGACTATTATTCTTCAGGTTAGTGAAAATCCCTACTGCTATGATGGGGTGGTTGCTAACACGGAGAAGATATTTTTCATACCAATTATTGAATTGTTCCTTTTATTGAAAATTAGTATATTGATAGGAGATAAAATAAAGGAGAAGGTAGCTTTTTAGCTTGTGTAGAACAGAAATCCTTGCAGAAGCAACACCAGGTTAGTATTTGGCTCAGCTCTTTGGATTAGTGAATTCTGAGTAGGAGGTTCTGCCGTGCTATGTCCCTTGTGGGAAAGCTTCCAGCTCACACAAATATTTTGCTGGCATTTCAGACTTTATAAAAGAATAACCACAAAATTCATCACTCAAAAATCTGAGTGAAATCCAGTTGTTAATTATTTTTGCATACCATTAATTTTCTCATTAGAAATGTACTACAAGACCAACATGTTTTAAAATGGGACCAGCCCTACCAATACTTTGAACATGTTATTTTATATTTCCGAATGGCCAAACAACTATTCCATATAGAAGGAATGACAAATGACAAGCTGAATAAACTGTGGTTAAAAATAAATAAATAATAACAACAACAATAATAATAAACACTGTCATGTCCCACATTTTTAAATACCAGAGCTCATACACTGCATTAGTAACTATGCATTCCTCCTTGCTGGCTTCAGACTTTTCTTTTAAATTAACTTCCTAGAGTGATTTAGTGTCCAGGAGCATTGTTCAATCTGGAAAGCTTCATTTGTAGGGTACTTTTTTATTATTATTATTATTATTTTTTATTTTTAAAGCTACTATAGAGGTTGCATTTTGAATGTAAATTTTTAATTTCCACAGCTGACTACATGCTGTCAAATAATTTGATCAAAAAACTTCTGGTCCACTCTTACTTTTAATTTACGACTTTACCGAACTCATGTGTTGGAGGTGATGCATGTATTTCACACAAGGCCCCTGGGTCACTGCGGTGCTGCTGGGTGAGGGAGGCCGAGACCCCACGGCGGGGCACGGCTGGGCCCAGCAGCCAAGATGGCGGCGCCTCGCCTCAGGGACAGCCTGGGGAAGAAATGGCACAGCGTTGCCCGGCAGCTGGCAGAAAGAAAGGAAGAAAGGGGGAGAAACAGCCCTGCTGGCACCTGGGGAAGAGGAGGAGGAGAGCAGGAGGGGCGGAGCAGAGATCCCATTGAGGGCCCCTAGGCAGGAGGTGGTGCTGGAGCAGAGGAAAGGCATGAGTGCCCCTGTGACTGGGTGGAGGAGTGAAGCTGAGCTGGGAAGACGTGGTGGGAAAGTATTTTAATTTTTGTCTTTGTTTCACACCATCCAACTCTATTTTTAACTGGGAGCAAATTAAATTAATCTTCCCCTAGTTGAGTCTGGTTTGTACCTAATTGTAACTGATGAGCAGTCTCCAGGCTTTATCTCAGCCCATGTGATTTTCCATCAAATGTTCTCCCCCTGTCCTGCTGAGGAGGGGGGAGTGAGAGAGCAGCTGGGTGGGACTTTGGCAGCCAGCCCAGGTCAGTCAACCACAAGTGGTCCGAATTTTTTGTCTTGCCTTTGTCAGAACATTAGTAACTGGACATTGGTTTCAAAGCTTTCTGGATTTCTTCTTCTTCATATTTTATATTTATCTTTGTTATTTAAAGACTGAGAGAGTAGGACAGTCTCTCTCATAGGGAGGTATTCTAACTAGATACTGGGTTAGCAGTTTCCACAGGATTTAGTGCAGCCCACAGCACTTATTCATCCCTCACAGTACTCCTACAGTGAAATTTCTGCTGTGTTTTTCTACTGCAAGGAATTCACATTTTTTGTGTGGATGTGCCACATGGGAAAAAAGGCTTGTGAATTTCTTTTGCACTTTGAAGGTAATGTCAAAATAGTCTTGAATAGGGTGAAAGCAGGAAACATAAAAGGACAATTAATCAAGTCCTTTATTATTTTTGACATCCAGATTAGATTCAAAACATAAAATTTTGGGAAGATTCACTGGACTTTGGTTGAGGTCCTGAGTGACAGCCTGAAATGCAGCTGTACAACAGAATGTGAATTTCACCGGCAGTAAGAAAGCAAAAGATAATGAGGAGGAACCTGTCATGAAAAGAGAGCTACCATGGGTGACAGCAGCAGAAGAGTTGACTCAGGGCCATAACACAGTCAGGGTTCCATACTTCCATCATGCTGAAGCTAAGCAGAGAAAGAAAGCAGCTGAACTTTTATGTGTTGCCTTTCTTTCTGAGATTTTACAGGTCATTAGGGGATAATAATACCTTTAAAAGACCTGACCAGTAGGAGATAGGAGAGGCTTGCTTGTTGAAATCTCCTTAATTATTCACTCATGTTGGTTTTCTTGAAGAAGCAAGTGGAGGGAGTTCTCATGTAGCTAACCTCTTCTTGGAGAATGGCTTGTGTTCCACAGGGGAATGCACAAAGAATTATCCGAGAAGTAGTGAAAATGAATGTGTAAGGATTAAAATAAATTTCTGCAGTATATGGAAAACAGAATACCTCACGTCCTTCTTATTTTTCACAGCCCATTACCATTCTTAAACCTTATTGTATATTTTGCTATTTTTTTTTTTTTTTTTTAGTGAGATACACAGTCAAGTAAAATTACAGAAATAACATTAGAAATGATCTCTTTGAGATAATTTACCTACAGATTTCTTGTAGGTTGAAAGGGTATATCAGTTCAAACAGTGAAGCTTGGTCTGATTATTGCACTTGTGGGCTCCTTGCAATTACTGTTTCTTATAACTAAGAAAGATCAGCTCCTCAGTTTTCTGCTCTGCAGCCATAGAAGAATTCACGTTGTTCCACTACTTTGCTTCATTCTTCATACTATTTTATACAGGTATAATTTTACATTACCTTGGGATTAAATTCTCTCTACATCCTACATCTTAATAAAGAATTTTGCTTAAAAAAAGACTTTAGCAGATTTTTCTCTTCCTTTAGATGGCAGTCACCAAGGCATGTGTTTTTGTTTGCTTGTATTCTTCTGTGCATCACCTACTTTTTTCCCCACACAAATCATTAGTCAAGTATAGATTTCATAGATACATACATGACAGTCAGGACTGATCATGTGTGACATGCCTGTATTTTCCATGAGTTACTATTAATGTGGCAGTATTTTTAGCTCATCTTAGGTGGTCCACAAAGATTGTAGTTTAATAGCTCTTCAGCTGTTAACATAATTATTTTATGCATCAATTTAGTAACCGCCCAGCATACTTTCTCCCTAAAACCTAGGCTTGCTCTTTATGAGATAATCTGAGAATAGATAGCATATATTAACTCTGCAGTATAGATTCTGTGAAGTCTCAAGACATCAAGGTATGTGGTTGTGGAGGGTAAAAATCTAGAAATGAATGTGGCTAGATTCTGACATAAGGATCTGGATCACAATGACCAACAAGAAATGAAGAAGAGATAATAGGATGCTGAAATCTGTGAAGAACTGTTCATGTAATCATATGATCTCATTCAGGACAGCTTTAAGAGAGTCAGATCATAGGCCTTGTGTGCTATGCAAGTTTAAGTAGGAAGAAGAAAAACAACGAGAGACTATGAAGACATGATCAATAAATATGACTAACACCTTGTCTCTGCCTCCCCACTATAAGATTTTGATATAGAGAAGGATCTTGACATTTAAAGGTCTGGGATTAAATGTTACAGCCCGCACTTTCAAAACAAATTTCACATTAAATTAGGATTTCATTAAGTCCCTCCATAAACAATATAATGTAAGAGAAGTCACAGAGCCTATTTTTTTTTTTCATAGAATAAAAATCATCAAACTTCAGTTAACTTCAAATATATAGTTTTGCCCTTTAATATAACATTTGGTTTATCAATACATATCTTTTTAATTTTATTTTTTTATCTTCTTTGTATTCTCTCTTTTCCCTCTTATCAGCTTACTTTAACTCCAGATAAAATAATAACTTTAAAATTTTGGAATGTACAAGGGAAGACTGGCAGGCTTACTTTGACAACAAAACCTAACAAAATACTCAATTTCTGTGAAAAACAAGTCTACACATCTTTTTCAGAAATGCATTGAGCAAGTAACATATCTGCATATTTAGGTCTGTGTTCTCTAGGAAAGCTGGACTTTGGCTTTACAGAGTTTCAATGTATAGATTAGGCATTCAGGCACTCTAGAGAATGAATATGCATCCATTTACAAGTATGTTGTAGAAAGACTAATTGTTTTTACTTTATGTCTAAAATGGCAGTGGTAGTTGTGTGGCTCATAGATGACTCACAAAATGAACTTCAGGCTTTTCTGATGTTTGTGGGAGTTTTGCTATTGACTGCAGTACAACCATAAGGTTGTTCACATCTGATTCCACAGTGATTGTAACTTATTTTTGTCTGACATTGTCAAAGAGTCCTTGGAAGTCTTGTTCCAGTTGATTTCATATAGACAATTTGAGATGTTGTTGTGGTAATTAATAATGACAATATTGCTGATCAAGCATTGTACCTATACTGGGAATTCTGTTAGCTCTTTTGTGTGTTCTGTGACTTATATCTAATATAAAGCATAGTGAATGACCCTGAAGGTGATAATCAGCACTGTGAAAATTGTCTTTTCAGAGTATCAGATCTACAAAGCTCTGTCTATAAGAGTATTTGTGATACTAGATCTGAATAAAAACTTACTATGAAATTATTGGAAGGCTTTGCAGTGCTTATTAAGGAGAATACTTATATCCAAACAAAACTTATATCCAAGGGTTTATGTTCATACTGTTGATCTTATTAAGAAAATAATGAGGAAAATAAGGTTGAATGCATTATCAATATTCTACCCAAATATCTCATATTCCCAAGTCAACTAAACTACCCGGTTTAGTTTCTGCAAATGAGGCAGAGCTCCTACAGATAAAAATAGTATGCAATCAAAGAGTTAAAAGAGGACATCAGAAAAACAGAGATGATAAAATTCCAACAACAGTGGCATTTTAAGACTATTCTCTACTTTTTTTTTTTTTTTTTTTTTTTTTCCTGTGCTTGTGTAGATCTGGCAAAAGTTGTATGGTTTTCCAAAGAAAGCAGTCACATCCTCTAAGAACTTAGTGAAAATTGTATGCAACTTCTTCTACATGTTGTCTGAAAATACCATGTTATACTCTGTCCAGATAGTACTGTAAAACCCGTATAGAATTTAAGGTTACCTGTTGAAATCTGGTATTTACTCCTCTAGAAACACCGATCAATAAGCAATTTTAATACTTTTTGTTGTAATACTAATTTCCATTGGGTGGAATGTCAGAACTGCTCCATATGTATGTAACTATGTTGCCCTCTTGTGACCAGCTCTCAAAAATAAGAACCCACAGACCACTTAAAGGACAGAACTTGATTCAAAATAATAATAAAATAAATTACTGATAGACTTACATCAGTTGTGCACACAAAGCAAAATATTTCATTCGTTCTAAACATCTTAAATACCCATCACATGTATGCTATTTCTATACCTTCTTGATTCTTAGTGTCCTTAGGTACCCTACAATTTTTGCAACTGTGTATGAGCATTTTATGTGTTGACTATGATGTCAGGAGACGAATATTCTTCTATTAGATGTATACGTGTATAAGCCATCAAGCATCAAGTCACTCTGTTTTTTGTTCTCTATCTCATATGGTT
Source organism: Oxyura jamaicensis (assembly GCF_011077185.1). Classification (NCBI taxonomy): domain Eukaryota; kingdom Metazoa; phylum Chordata; class Aves; order Anseriformes; family Anatidae; genus Oxyura; species Oxyura jamaicensis. The sequence continues at coordinate 75,979,865 of NC_048894.1, forward strand.
CAGATATTGGTAGTTCCAAATAGGCAAAACTGTAGTGAAGATAATCTGTCACATATTTTAGATGTAAATCTGATTAGTTTTTTTTTCTTCATATGTGTCAGTCATTTTCAAACTGTTTCTCTTTCTTCTAATACATATGTTTGTGTGGTTTCAGCTAGTAAGTCTTAAAAATGATTTTCACCTATGAAGGGGATTTAAAATAGCTTTGATTACCCCCAACTGTAGTTGATAAGTTAAATGTCATTTGTGATAGCTAAACCAGACTCTGAAAATGGAGAAACAAAACAAGTAATGGTAAATTAGGAATAATGAATACTCAATTAATTATGAAGATCCTCTGAAATCAGGCACATCTTCAGAAATCCCAGATGTTTTTACATGTTAAGCAGAAGTCAGAAGCAGCATCATTAATTTATAACCTTCTATAGTATTTTTCAGTGCTACAGACAACTACATCTTGTTAAAGTGTCTTGCTTTGATTCAGAGCTTCCATGAGATAGTAGACTCGTGTCTTACTGTGTGTTATGATATGAAGTGGTCCTAACTCATTTATTTAAAATATTTCACTGACATCTAATGTGACCAGTCTAAGACAACTGAATTGGGAATGTAGAACAAAGCTGCATATGTGCATGAACACTCACATATACAGTGTTTTGGATGCTATTCACTTTGAAACAAACAAACAAACAAACAAACAAACAAACAAAAACACCTTGTTATTCAATACAGAAGATACTTGAAATTAAATATATTTTTATTTTTTAGGTAAAAATTTAGGGGATGAAGCCACCTAGATGGCTGAAACATTCTAGCACACTATTCTTTTCTTAGATTCCCTTACAGTGTTCCTTATTTATCTTAGCAAATTAAGACCTGAGAGTTAATTTACTTAAATCAGGGATTAATTCTCATTAGACTGGAATCGTTGAAGCCATGTCAGGTTACTTTTTAATTACATTTTTGTTGCGGTTTTTATGCAGAGGATATGTGTGCTTCAAAAGTAGAAAATTTCTCTACACTGAACTTTGGATCCTCTCCTTAAATCACAAAGATGTACATAGATTAGAGAGCTTGCATATCACCATCCTAATAGTTGAGGAAAAGATAAGCCACCTTTTTTATTATTATTATTATTATTTTTTTATATCCTCCTATATAAATCTAGATGCAATAATTTCTCAAGGGAAAAAAAAAAAATAAAAATCAGAATTTATCACAGATATTGAGTATCATATAGCTGCTTGATGCTGCTTTTCCAGTCCAGGATAAAGGTATTTTTCAGTTGTAGAAAGAACATCTGGTGATCAGATGAGATCAGGTGACGTACAGATAATGTTATCATTTTTACCTGCAGTTGCGCCCAGCAACATCAGTGTTCAGTGGATAGAGTATTTCAGTTCCAGCAGCTGAACTGCCTCTATGTATGAGGATCACTGAGCCAGGACAGGAGAGGACATCCCTTGAGTTAAGGTGGCCTTCAGGAGCATGCTGAGCACAGTAAAAGTGTACACCTGTCACTGACAGCTCCTCCCTCACTCCTTGATAGAGACTATTATAGAATCGTTAAGGCTTTTGTTTTTCTGTGAGTTTGCCTGCATATTGCTGTGTATGGAGTAGGTTGAAAGGATTTGCTTTGTAAGGGCAATGCCTTTGGCCTACTGCTTCTTCATGATTTACCATTATATCTATGGAAACAGTGCCTTTCAAAGCATAAATGTTTTGATTTAAACATCTTATTACAGTGTTCCAAGAACATTTGAAGCCAGCACTTTGGACAGGTAATCCTAGTTCAGTCCTCTGAAGATCTTCCTATCCTGACTGCTGTAGAGTTTTGCACAGGCAGGTTACTTAGGGGGAAATTTGGAGCTCCAGTAAAGCTAAAAATGCTAAAAAGGTAGACATCTTTGAAATGGAGGGCAGAAACTAAATGGCAGAAAGTGTTCTCTTTGTGTACCTATATGGATTCAGTTACAGCACAAAGTTGTCTGATCCTACTGAGTAACAAGTAGGACATTAAACATTATGATAACATGTAGAAATAATACTTTTTGTGGTTATTTCAATAACTATCCTTCTGATTTATTTGCTTGTTTGTTTATTTTGGTATGCTTGGTTGGTTGGTGGTGTTTTTTTGTTGGTGGTGGTTTTTTTTTTTTTTTTTTTTTTTGTTTGTTTGTTTGTTTTTGTTTTTAGTAAAGCAGCTTCATCTTACCCAGTGGTTAACACCACTGTTATGGGCATTCATGTGTTTCAGATTTACCCGAATTTCACAGAGATCTTTAGCTGTTAGAGTGGAGAATATGCTACCTGTGACTTAGAAATAATAATAAGGGCTAGATAAACTTACCAGTTTTTACAGCCTGAAGAAATCCCCCTTTAAGAACTTTATTCTACCTCAGCAGTAATACATTTTTTTTTTTTCTATAGTTACTCATGGTTTAAGTGTTAAAACCAAATCATACTGATGAATGTGAGCCATTGATACCATTTATATCAAATATGGCTACTCATGGTGCCTCTTAATTGGCTTTTATGTAAGCTAGAGATAGTTTGTGATAATTAAGCTGGAGGTAGAACTTAGCATAGGGCTTCATAATCTCCAAACAGCTTTTTCCAGTCTCAGATATGGAGAGTGTTGTCATGACTAGAACCTTGAAAAATAACTGGTTATTAAAGATATATAGAGTGCTCAGATTGGAAAAAAAAAAAAAATGTATCCATTAGAAAATTACAGAGGTTGCTTTATATTCATTAGCGTCCCCTAATGCTTGACTAGGAGGTTTTTGTCAATGAAACAGTCACTTTCGTCGATATGATACATAATCCTCACACATGGATAATCCATCTTGATTATAAAATATTAGTTTTATTCTTACAGGAAGAACAAAACAAATGTTTTCACCTCCAATAATTAAAATGCTGTATTTGAATTCTGACCACTGTCATGAAGGCAGTGTTAACTTTCACAATTCAGGTTGAAAAGAGTATATTAATCCTCACCTAATTAATTCAGTTGGGATCAAAGCCTTTTTATTATTATTATTTTTTTATTATTTTTTTTTTATTAAATAATTCTATGTTCAGGTTTATAGAAACAAAATATTTTTAGAAACATCATAATAGCCTTCTTACAAAATGGGTAAGTCAGGGCACAGGTAGTTTTGATGACATGCCTAGAGGAAAGAGTTACATTAGCTCATTACATTAAAAATATTTTTTACTCAATAGTTACTTGTGAGTTTAACTTCACAAAAGTGAAGGCATACATGTAGTAATATAGATATATAAATAATAACAAGAATGCTGTATTACAGAAATATAGGCAAAATAAACATTTTGGAGTTTGGCAGGATGGAGATGTTAAAACTGGGATGCACGTGAAGGAAAAGTGTTTAGGAAAAGCAGGCTAGCAAAATGGAATATATGATGTAAATGAATATGTCAGAAAAAATATTTTTGTTTTGGTCATAAAGAAAATAGTGTACAACTGTAGAAATGCAGATGAAGGTAAAAAAGGCATTTCAGTGGTAGCTTATGAAGTCATTGGTGACCCAGATTTCAGTTTATAGTGCACATGATTTAAAGCTCAGGTCTTTTTCCAGCACACTCCTCTCAATAAATATACATTAGATTCATGTACAAGGAATGTGTTGCAACAGTTATCTAAAGACAGATGCTGTGAAACCAGCAGGGCAGTGTAATGTGGGGCAGTAGTTCACATTTTCCATCCCTTTAGAAAGCTTTGTATGCTCTCTCAGGGAATCTTTATTTGTGCTCTGTAGCAGCATAAAATTCTATATCTGAGCTTCAACTGTTATATAAAATTGCATACATTGTCTACATCAATGTATGTTTTAGTCCTTCAAATATTATTTAGAAGTTGTTATTATCAAGATGCAGTTTATTTAGAGAACATTTTCTGTGAGAGTTCACAGTAGATGGCACAATTCTGTTTGGACAAAAGAATTGGTTATGTTCTTACAGATGGTTAATTTGTCCCTTGGTTGCATATTTGGAACTGAACAATGTGTGTTGTTTTATATCCTGTTTGACTTGGAGAAGTTGAGATATGACACTTCTCTGATATGGAGGGTAGCTGTTTGACTTGTATAAAATGTGCCAAGCAGTAGAGTTTGAAATATGTGTTGGACCTTGGAAAAATAAACTAATAACATTTGTTTGCCTGCAGAATGTAATTCTTGTCTATCTGGTACAGCTGGAGAGTGAGAAGCAAAGATAGTTGCATGCCATTTTTCTGCACTCAAAATGTCACGGTTTCCTGCAGACTAACTTGTCCTTCAGCTACAACTTACTGCTAGTTTTTAAGCACTTCCTGGTTGACTCCAAATTACCCAGGTAGATTTTGCTCTGGAATCCCTTCCTAATCATATAATAAGGAAGGTGTTAAGTGGGTGATCTGAGCTTTATACTGTGTGAGAGATTTCTCTCAACACCTGACGTACAATAGGCATGCAGAGCCTTTAATCAAATTATCTGTCAGAGAAACTTAATGCTCATTATTATACCTATCTTATTGGTGGTAATGTTAATGGAAAAAGAAAGCTAATTCATACAGAAAAACACAGGGACTATTCTGATCCCATGTTAAATTCTAGACTCTGCTAAAATAAAACTTATTTAGGCTTTGAGAATACAGATAAAACTACAACCTAGAGACTAAATTATTTTGTCCTTGTTCAAGCAAATCTTGCCCTTAGACTGAACTGGAAATTTAGATTGAGTGAGGACTACAGAATTGAGCCCTAAAGGAATACGATTACTGCAATAAAGACACAAGAGAGTTGGAATAAAAATAATGCTAGCAACATGTAACAGCAGAACAAAATTACGTAGGGAAACATTAGAATTGGATGAATTAATTAGAAAAAAGACTTTGATCCAATGCTTCTGACAGTATTTATGTTCACTGTAGCCTATAATTTGTATTACCTCAACTCTGTCATATACTTTTTCTACTTTATAAGTAGTGCTTGCCTATCTTTTACTGCTCATGAAAGAATGTTTTGCACTGTCAACAGATTTGCTTGCTGTTAATAAAAGATTATAACTAAAAATATAATGATGTGTCAAACAGAACTAACCCTCGAGAGAACTAGGCAGATGGAAACAGTACTGTGAAAATGAATGCATTGTAATTCAAATCATTTGCTTTTCTGCAACAAATTATCTGTTAAGTTCCACCCATAACATACTAATGATGAAGCAGAACTAGAACAAACTTAAGGATTGATTTTGCTATCGTTTAAATTGATATGAAACCTATGTAACAGCATTTGACATCAACAGAGTTATTTCAGATTTACAATGACATAAATTAGGGCTCAATAAGCAGAAAATTAGTAAAGCTAAGTGCTTTAAATACATTTTAAGCTCAATGAACAGTCTATTATTTCACTGATGAGCTCTATCCAGTTCCAGTTTAAAATCTGCTAGCTCTTACAAAAATGCATGGATTAAGACTGCTTTGAAAACAGATCCATGTTCATTGAAGAGACATTTTTAATTTCCTTTTTTTTTTTTTTAATGCATATTTTCACTATTCAGGTTATCTGAATCTCTTTTGCATAGTTTATTCTCAAGAAGATATCTGATGGTTAAAATACAGGAAATATTTGTACTCTGTCAATTTTTATTTTTTTAAAGTAGTATAATTATGTGTGTAGGTTGATTTGACAACAAGCAGGACTGCACATTTTTCAGTAGTAATCTGAAATGAATTCTTCCACGTGAAAACCACATAAACACATTCCTATTATAGTATTTATTCACAAAATTAAGAAATCAATCATGTTAAGTGCATTAATAAGAGAGGCTAACTGCATTTTCATTTATGCCTTTCCTAACATAAGAAAATTTCATAAAGGATGGCTACATATTTTCATGGAAACCTAATTCCACCTTTCTTTCCAAAGTGATTTACTAACATGGTCTTCAATGTTCACACAGAATTCTAGTGAATAAGTCTCAGGAAATTACATTCTACACAGTTTCATTCAAGAGGTCATCGTCAAAAGATCTCATCTTTTATTATTTGATATGTCTGTTCCTTCTGACATTTTGCTGAATGTGGCAAAGCAAAACAAATATTTTTTCAAATCAGCCTTTGTTTCTTTTTCTTCTGGAAACTTTTAGTTCTGTCTTCACATTTCCTGCTCTCCTTCTCTTTCTCTCAAAGACATTTAATGACATTTTTAATTGGATTCTGATACTTTCCTCATTAATTCCAGGTAGCTGTAACTGCAAGACTTATTATGGGAAAATACAAACGCTTATGACATTGTCATGAGGTGTAGCCTATCCAAAAGCAATGCTTGTATGAGACATGGACTACATTGGCCCATGGTTACTATTCCTCCAGTAAGTAGGGGAGATAAATAAATATAAATAATAATAATAAAAAAAGTAGCAGGGATGAACTTTGTTAAATAAATGTTAGCATCTTTACCTTCCTGTAATATAGCAGGGGTGGGAGGCCAGAGGGCAATAGTAATTCAAGTAAGAGCTACTTGTTGGCTTTAGATGTGAGGAAATTCATAGAGGTTATGCTGGGATGACATTGGATAGCAAGGCTGTTTGTGGTTTATGTTGACACCCTGTTTGAAGAAAAAAATAAATAGTAAAAACAACAACAACAACAAAAAATAATTATTGAAAAAGCAGCCCTTTCACGGAGGGGAGGTTGCATTAACTGTTGTGAAACTGCCCTGGGCTGTCAACCAGAGCATGGAAATGCTGAGGTGGTCTAAACTGGGCTGGACCTGCTGGGGTCAGTTTTTTTTTTTTTGGCCTAGCCTTTTCTTTTAAGAAATGGATTAACAGTATCTGATAAAATAATAATAAAATAGCTATTGCTATCCCCCTTTTACATTTATTCTGCTTAACAAATGGAAAGAGATTACATGTTATGAAGTGGTGTGGTTATGCTCTTATGGCTGCTCCATCCAAGTTTTCCTGTGAAGAGACATTCTGGAAGAGTTTCAGTTAGTATGGTTTTCCTAATTAGGAATGCATTCAACCTGCTGGATCTTAACCTACTACCAATCTACAGAAAAGGACTTTAAAGAAAATTTACGTTCCCTATTGATCTCCTAAGATTAAAATCGAGGTCTACAAATAAAGACTGAAACCTTAAATGGTCCCTATGTTACTCCAATATGCAGTTAGTGTGTAATCAAAATAAGATTAAATCTTTATTTACTGCTGAGTGAATAGAGCTGGATAAGAGCTTTTCTGAAAAACTAGAGGTAGTTTTTCTTCCTCTGTAAAGTGATAAAGAAAACTTTTTTTAAAAAAAAAAAAAAATTAAAGATCCTAAGGTGAGAGACAACGCTGGTGATATATTGCTTTGGACTAATTAGTTGGTTTATTTATTTAAGGACTTTATTTATTTTTAATATTTTGTAACAAATCTTACTAGAATATTCAGTTATGTTTTATTAGCAGAAAATATCAATTAACTTTAAATATTTTCTCTGTTTTGCAACTATTGACATATAAAAATAAATACCCTTATTTTGTTGTTAAAAAAAAAATACATACCATTTATTCACAGCTTTAATTCACCTTCACTAAACAAGCAACTGCTGCTTTTTAAGGCAGCTCCCAGGGATTTATTATTGCCCCTTTTCGAGATGTTACTGTTCTGCTGCAGAGTCAGCAGAATGGAGTATGTGAGGGTGCTTCAGCTGTTCCAGTTTAGCTCAGCAAATTAGCTTTAATTTTTTATTAAATGGCTTGGGCCAAAAGCCTGGGCTGAGAATGGAAATTGCTTCAGGGTTAGCGTATGCTGAGTTCTTCTCTAAGATGATTTTTTTTTTTTTTTTTTTTTTTTTTACAGAGATTCAGCAATGTCTTAAACTAATGCAAATATTACCAGATTTCATCTGTAAAAGTTCTTACACTTTAGTGACCAGAGTTTCTGTCAAAATTAACTCACAGTTTGGACTTACCTACTTTAGTTTTTCCAAAATGACCTTGACTTTATTAGGCAGAATTGAAAAAGTGTGATTGAAGGATGGTCTTCTTTGCAAGTTGACACAACTGTTTTTGGGCTTCAGCTGTGACCTGCTGCAAAGAAATCTGTAAAACAATTTTCTAAGAGGGTTGACATCTTTTATGTGCCTATGTTCTCTGTTGGTACTTCTGCCCACTGAGTTTCCTTTACTCATCTGTTCTACCTCCTGGAAATGTGGTTATTTTACCATGCTTCAGATAACAAATTCAACTGAAAGAGTGTAAAAAACTTTTTTTTACAGATCGCTAGAGAATTATCAGACATTTTTGAAGCATGGTTATCAGTTCCTCATCACTACTTGGAATTTTAATAGCATAAGAAAGTAATTTACAGTTAGCGTTATAAGTATACAAACTATACTTTACAAATTTTTATACATAGAATAGAAATACTGTCCTTTTTTGAAAACATGGGTACATATTAATGCGGTAGCTATTTACAAATAATAGTTACAAATATTTAGTGTAACAACCAAACAGAGAAAATTAGAGCAGCCCCAAGGTGATCTATTTGGAACTGAATAAGGTATGGCAGATCTTACAGCCCATAGCAGAGAGTGTAAACCAGCAATAAATACACATTATGAAAAAGCTCATAGATGTTTCCAGATGGAGTGATTATGGTGGTGCTGGAAGTTCTGCTTAATTGTATGTGTAGGTACTTAGAGTTAAGAGGAAATCTTGCTGTTAGTGATATAGGTCACTACTAGTAATTTATCAGGTTTTTCCTCCCTAAATTGCTTGGGTTTAATTGTGACTTAAATACATCCCATTGTTTACAAAATAATCTGCTATGAAATATATTTATTTATTTATTGTTATACAAGTTCACTAACATATTATTTTTTTAATGCACATAAATTGTGGTGTATTATTTTTAAATCTTTATTTTATAATAAATAATTTAGTAGTAAAATGACAAATGTGTACTTGACGTTTTGTAGGAGTATTTCTGCAAACACCAGAAGTCAAGGGAAAGGAGGTATTCCAAAACTTCTACTCTCTGTACAAACTAAATTAACTCATATACTATTTGGGGGCATTTTTGACTACAGTAGATGCCCATCCAATAAGTGGTAAATTAAAGTTATTTTATGTAACATAATAATTAATTTTAAATATGCTGAAAAATATTTTTACATGTTTAATTTGTTAAAAATTTCGACATCATTTCACAATTTTCCTTATTTATGTACCTACTACCAAATAGAACTCTAAGAAATGCTCATTTTATAACACTTTCAAAGAAAATTTAGTAATGATTGCGCTCTCGATTGATTTATGTAGGAAAAAAAAGGGGGGGGGGGAGGGGAGAGGAGAGGTGTCAGGTGGAACTCAAAAAACTTCATTGATGTGTAATTTTGTATGATCATTAAAAAAAATCTGAAAATATTAATAGATTCATTAATTATAGTATCCCAAATTACAGGTAGCACTGAATCATTTTTAGCTTTCTACTTGATCACAGTGTACATCACGAAGATTTGAATCTCTAATGCAACTCCTACTCCAGCTAGTATTACCTTATGATTGTAACTGCCCATCCCCAAGACATGAGTCTTAAAGTCTGTGGTGATTAGGAAGCTGTACTGATAACCTTCACTTTCTCCTGTGATTTACATTTAAGCCAATGATTTAACAAGAATTTTCCATTAAGTCTGTGAAACTGACTTACATTAAGTCTGTGAAGAGTTAAAACTTTTTTTTTTTTTTTTTTTTTTTTAATGTTGTTCCAAGACAATGTTCAGTTAGTCTTGCAAGAATGGGTTGCTTGTTTAAAGTCTATTAGCTTGCTGTTCATGTAGCAAGTACTGGAAATGTTCTGTAATATCTTGGTTTGTGACTTTCAGATAAATAGCAGGTGAGATAGGTGTCTAAGGCTCTCCCCCTTTTACACTGAAATGAGATCCTTCTGCACTGAATGTAATTTTCACTTCAGCTTAATCTTTAGTCTCCATTTGCAGATAAATTGAGTGCCACTCCTGTAAGGGTTGAAGCTGTTCCTATACCTTTGGCTGTGTTGCAAGTTACCAGCCATGTTTTGCCAAATTAAATAATTTGTCCTACTCTGAACACATTTTTTTAAAGCTTTTATATTAACGCAAGGGGTAAAAACTGTTTATAGAAAGTTAGGCTGATTTTTGCTTGATGTTGAAGCTTGGTGATACTTTTTCTGGTTTATAATGATCGTTGGCTGAATTCTCCAACCTACAGTTTCACCCCAGCACATTTTCTTTGTCTTGTTTTTTGAATCCTTTCTTGAGGAAAATCCTGGTTTCTTACTGTCCCACTGTTCTGACCCGGGAGGTGGTGAAGTAAATGATGGTGCGTGGCTTTCTGGATCTTGGTAAGAAAGGCCTGACAGCAAACAGCTTAAGAAATAAGCTTTTTAAATAGAGTAGAATAAAAAAGAGAAACACAGATATCAAGTAAATCATACACCCCTTCAGATGCTGGGCACCCCATGTTTGTGCAGCATGAAACAGACCACAGATGGGTTTCCCTGTGGCATGCTGCATAGGTCATGTCCACAGAGAAGTGTCCTCCTTTTTGGTCATTTGAGCTATTACATATAACTTTCTTACAAGAAAGCAACTCTGTCATTTCTACTATCCAACAGAAAGGATGTTGACAGGGGAGCCTCCTGCTGCACTGCTGGATAGAGGTGAGGCGAAGCAGTGTGGGGGGAGCTCCCCTCTGGTATCAGGAGCTGGTGGAGCCCAGCCGGTGGCCCAGGCCAGGCACAGCACACACCGACTGTGGGCCAGCCTGAGCCTGCTGCACCTCCTCGGGCCAGCAACCTCTGTGCACAGTGGTCTCCCAGGAGGGATGACTGCATTGTACCTATCAATCTGTATGGAGTTTAGCATTCCCAGAGACATTATAAGTTGCAGAGTGTAGTAGTGAGCTGTTCAGCCACCAGGAAGTTTCCTGGTGGGTCAGGATGCCATGTCTGCTGTGACACCTGCCAGCACGCAACACAGGCTGGCACTGGGTGTGCCAGCAGCTGCCCATGTCCAAGGTCACCAGTTCCCTAGGACAATGTCTGTCGTAAGGCACCTGTCACAGCTACTGAGGAGGAATCTCACATGCCTTTTTCTCCCACACCCTTTCTGGTAGCTTTAGATCTGTAATGATAGTGTGAGGAGGGAAGACATCTGGTAAGCAGAACATGTCTTTAGTAAGAGGATGGTTATTGCAATATTCCCAGCTAAACAGGGGAAGGAACAGTAGGGTTATATGAAGAAAAGCAATCAGATAGAGATATTATTGTGGGAACATGCCAATTGCTATAATGTATTGTTTCTGTGGCAAGAGAGGAAAAAAACAAAACAAAACAAAACAAAAAAGTAAACTAGTAAATCTCTTAAGCTTTCAAAATATTTTTGCATATCTAAAGATGGATCAGTACTATTACCAAAATGAAGGGGTGACTGTATATAGCTTGCTCTTAAATTCTCATTTTCAAGTAATTTCAAAATTATTGTAATGTTCTATTGTCTTTGAGAATCATTGTGCTGGCACAGATGGTGACTAGACATGAATTATGTTATGGTAAGTGATGGGCAGTCTCAGAATGTGTGCTGTTTGGTTAAGTTCAGATGCAGGATGTCCAGATTTGCCATACTTCCTCCTAACCCCGTAAAATAGGCCAGAAATCTTACCTGAGCAGGCTTGCAAGAGCCAGTCAAAATATAATATTAAAAAGAATATATATATTGACTTATGGAAATACAAAGTTATAAAATGTGCGGACAGGAGAAAATGAAAGTGGAAGAAAACAGTTAAGCACAAAAGTAAATTAAAACCAGTAGGAAACTTCTGACCTAGCCTCAAATTAATAAGAATCTGAAGAAGATAGAAAGTGAGTTGCCTTAATGTTAGCACTAATGTTAGCAGATCACTTGCTTCATAGTAAAAGAACTTCTGATCACAGGATAAATACATGGATGTTTTAGAGGTACATGATTTACTTACTGTCTTGTAAAATCCAAACCGTATTTTCAAGAAAATTCCATGGGAGCTTTCCTGCTCTTAAAGAGAAAAACAAAAGAAATATCTATGAAAGATACCAATTTTATGCTATAAAAGAAAGAATTATTTGAATTAGGCAAAGAACTGTTTGATAGGAAAAAAAAAAAAAAAAAAAAAAAGGTTTCTTTAAAGGAATGTGACAAAGCCATTAAGATCTATCAGCTTTTGCAGATGTAGTATAGTGATGGAAACTTCAACCCATATTTCAGCTTTCTTTATACCAAGGTACTCAGCAGTTGTCACAGAAACAGACAAGAGAGCAGATACAATTTTAGCAAGATGATAGAGATGACAGAGAGAAGGTTATATATATATATATATACATATATATATATATGTATATTGTGAACCAGTTAGAAAACAGGAACAGATTATTAGAATATCAAAATGATATTTTGAAAGAAACTCAGATGACAGAGTCAATGAGAAGGAGGGCAGAGAAACTGGTAAAAATATTAAAGGAGGAATTCGTAAACTTGGTCTGGTATCACCAGGAGACTCTCTGCACTTGCATTCTTATAAAAGAGTTTGATCTCAAAGCTGCCATTACAACCACATATAAAGGAAAGACTAAGTGTACACCTGATCCACGACCCTTTCAAGTGCTTATATTAGTAGGTTGATTTTCTTTTAACCACTCTGATTTATTTGTGGATTTGCAGAACTGAAAAGAAGACCTTTGTACATCTTGTCTTTTCTCAGCACATCCCTGTAGGACCTTGTTTAGAAATGATCCTGTGGACTTAATAGGAGGTGTGTCCAGTAAGTAATACCAGTATGGCAAACCTGCTTTAAGAAGAGCTGTCCTTTCCCTCTACACTCTCTCAACTACAATCTTTGCATTGATGTTCAGTACAATTTTAAACATTTGTTATAGATGTGCATGCAAAGCTTCTAATAAATATTTTTAGATCAAATATGCATGCCACGTAATTTAGTACATAAAAACAGTCAAAATGAAGCTTTCATACTCTGTCTGCACTCCTGCAGTACAAGTAGTATAAGTAAAAAATGTACTTATCTGCTTTCTAACATCCCACAGAGTTCCACCAACATGTGGTGTCAGGGGTTTTGAAAGGAATGCACTGGCATAAAGGATTCTCAGCGGACAGTCCAAGGCCAAGGCCACTTAGCTCCTTGAAGAGGCCTGTATAGCACAGATGAGCATCAGGATTGTTGAAGGTATATGGTCACAGGGGAAGCAGACTAGGCTGATAAAAAAGTATAAATATAGCTTTAAATTTCACTAGCTCCTATTTCCTTATGCATGTGCAGTTTCATTTAGACTAGTACAGAATCTTCCTTGTATGTGCTTGAAATTTCAGTCACATCCAGTTTTATATCTGAGGTAACTACTGAACGTTTGTGGCCTTGCATTGTAAGGCCCAATGTCAGACATGGCATTTCCTATAAGTAGCTTGTTTAGAAAGGGTGGTAAATGTTCAGTTACAGATTCTCTGCACATATGAAAAACACTATTTCATGTTCACTTTCCCTATTCCCTTCTCCACTCCAGGCTCAGGGCACTGACTTCTTTAACAAAGTGAAGGCCAAAATTCTAGCAAACTAAAATATCTAGACACTTTCTTATTTTTTAATTAAACAGAACAAAATTCAACATCTAGGTAGAGTAAGGATTTTATATGCAGAAAAAGCTTTCAGAATGCCAATTCTGTGTGGGTTTTTAGTTCTGATTATTTATAATAAATTTATATTTACTGAAATCTATCATCATTTTATTTTAAGACCCTCACAGTTCATAAGATATGTATGACTGAAAAGTCAACATAAACACATCAGCTCTGGCAGGTTGTTATCAGTGTTTCACAGAACCTAAAATCAGCCTAAAAGATAACCTTCCAAAACTCAGAGGAAAAGACACACTTTCAAATTTGCCTGTCAGTCTGTCTCAAAGGAGAGAAAGCCAGAAAAAAAGGTCTTTAAATATGATGGAATCCTATGATCCATTTCTAAAATTGTGTTTCCCATTGGATAGAACTTTTATCAGAGCAAGACAAAGCTTTATGCTGTGTTGTCTGACAGTGAAGTACATACTTCATACAACTTGCTGCAAGGGTTATCTCATTTAAGCTATCCTGTGATCAGTAACCTGTTTCTCCCATGGGGCTTTTCAAAAGTGGCTAGTACCCAAAGCAGAAGAGGGTAAAATAAAGCTTTCAGAACTACTTTTTGACATTTTTCTGCATTGCCTCCATCTCTTTTTTCCATCTTTCAAGCGTAGATTGCAACTTCAAACCATCCAACATTTTCTCTAGAAGAGACCAGTCTGTGGTTCAACAAATTCTTATTTTTTAACACATTTTGTACACACACCTCTTCACTATGTATCCAAGGTGAAACTAGAAAAGATGCTTTGGGATTAAATCCTTCAGGACAATGGATACCAAGAGATGTCAGACAGTAAAGAATTTTTCAAAAAGTGTACAAGGAAGGTTTAAATGTATGTCTCTATTCAGTCTTCTAGGGAACTTCCTTAATACAACATTGATATAACATATAATGTAAGATGTCTGTTTACAGTTTTAAACCAGCAGAAGATGGTGAGACCTGAAATAATAATAATAATAATAAAAGTAAGAGAGATTATTCTTTCTTCCTGGGCCACACAGTGGAATAGATTTGGCTTATTTACTCCAAAGATGGGAGTTCAAAAAATGGGACAGAAGATTTTGTTGTACTTCTTTATTGGTGGGGATAAGGGGAACTGGGTTATACAATGTGTCTCATTGTGATACTAGTGGTACAGAAAGCAGAAACCTCTGGTCCCTCTGAACCCACTGATCTAGAAGCATTACATGGCAAGTTCAAAAAACTATTGATATTTTTAGTAATTAGAAGTTGTCTTGGCTGTACTGAAATTAAAATTACACCCCATGAGCACTACTCAACAAAACCTGAAGCATTTCTTTTGGAAAAAGGATAATGCTTACTTTACTGATTTCACACTTCTTTTAGCCATACTGGCAGTCATGGATAATTTTCCTTCTGTGTGCCTCTGACTTCATGGCAGCTAGGAAAATGTGGGTATTACCATACCATGGTCCATGCATGCACAGAAATTCACTGCAGGGCTTTTTCAGTTGAAGCTGATGCAAAGACTGATTTCTATATTCCTCTAAGGAGGAATATAGAAAGGAATGATGGTGGGAAATCAGTTTTTGATAACTGAGCTGAGCTGAATGCATTCAGATAATATGCCCTCATGTCACTGAATCTCAGTCTGATTTTTTACCAGGAGTAACAAGCTTTTCCTGATGATGGTCAATATTGAATAATAGCTGTATAATGGGAAGAAGTCTGAGGAGTCCCAAGTAATATGGGATAATCCACAATGCTCTGGAAACATGAAAGAGTCTGAAATAAACATGAAATACCCATGTGTTAATGAGGTCAGTTTAAGGCTTTCATCCCATGTGGAACTGCTTCTAGGCCATTAAAGCAGCCTGCTCTGTAGGGTACAGGGCCACATTACCACGTCTTCTGGACGTCTGAGATTCACCACACTTCCCAAAGTCTAGATGGAGGGTATGGAAAATTTTGTAACATACCAAATTTTGCAAAGGACAAATACCTCCACAGCCTTACCTTTACTGAGTGCTGAATTTGTATCTTTCACCATTAGGAAAAAAAACAAAACAGCATAACTGAAAATGGGCCTAACTCAAGGTGACTGAAAACTCTTTTCTGCCAAAATAAAGCAATTTCATTTCCATCATCCTTTGCAGTACACAGTTCCGTGAATTGCTTTTCTTTTCATGTTTTGTTTGTTTGTTTGTTGCCATATCATCTTTTTATCTTCAGTTTTCATTTCATTACTATTAATACAGTACAAAATTATTTGATTTAAGCTCCCATTAGCTACAAAAATTTGAAACCCGCTATGTCACAAAGTAAAATAAAGTATCAGAGTCTCCATTTTCTTCTCACCACTAGTGCTTCTGGCAATCCCATGTGAGCTGTCAGCATGATGAATAAACATGTGTTGAATTGGTTCATTAGGGTGGAACTATATATCTCTCCTGATGTTTCCTTTATTCTTTGAAAAAGAGGCTTCATTGTTTCTATATATTTGGCTGTTACAGCTGTGATGTTGAAAAGCAAAACACAGTGCCATACAACAAAATGCTTCTGCTTATAGAAAATGCAAAAATAGAAAGCAGAAAATATAAATGTGATGCAAATTGAATGCTTTATCTTGCTGATTGCCAGGTGTATTTACTTGGAGGGAAACTCTTCCATAAGTTGGGAAGTTACAATGACTTGTTAGAAATATGTTCTCATCAAAATCACAACTTAATATTCAAAGATTAAAGAGAATGCTACAGTTTAATATTTGTTTTACCCTGGAATCAGACACAGTCGTATTACTTCTCTATAATATCTGTCACTCTATCCATCTGAAGCTGTTTAATACATTTCAGTCAATTAAGCTTTACTGCACATCTACAATGTCAAAGTTTGCTTCAGCCATTGGGCAGATGGAGGAATGTTATTGACAAACATTAAAATGCCCTTGCCTGAACATTCACTGACAATAGCCTCTTTATTTCAGTGGTCTTTTCACAAGACATGTTCTGTGCCACTCTTTGCATTTAAAGTAACATTTTATTTTTGTTACAGAGTTAGTAGATCACTGTGATGTTAATTATTTTGATTTATATAGTGACTAGATATCTCACCAGATACATTAAAATCCCACTATTTGCCTAATCCATGCTGAGAGTCACTATGTATCTCAGACAGCTTATTTGTTCAAATTAGATAAAAATAAGTTTGTGAAATAGGAGATGGTATTTTTAAAACAAACAAACAAAATCCTCTGATAGATTCATAGACAGGGAATGTGCATGTTCAAAGTGACCCAAAAGTCACTGTGTAGCGTGAGTCTACAGCAGATCTTGTTATTTCTAGCTCACCATTCTAGCCAGAAGAACACATATGGATTATAGTCCTTGAACTGAAGTTTGAACAAGATGTTTGCCAAGGTATGAAGTCAGTCACATGCTCAACACAAAAGGTGTGTGATTTTTGAAACTCATAAACATAAACAAGATTTGAGAACAATACTGTATAAATATAAATAAGGACAAAATGTGGCTCTATTTTCTTTCTGCTAGTTAAAACTTAGTCTGGCTTTCCAGTTCGCTGTGAGTGGAATTACACAACATGCTATCAACAATGCTTAGGACTTTACGTAGGATTAATGCTCTAAACAGGGATATTTGGTTTGATACTAAAAAATGCCATAAACATTTCTATGGCAGGGTACATAACAGAATCACAGAATCATCTAGGTTGGAAGAGACCTCCAAGATCACCTAGTCCAGCCTCTGACCTAACACTAACAAGTCCTCCACTAAACCATCTCACTAAGCTCTACATCTAAATGTCTTTTAAAGACCTCCAGGGATGGTGACTCAACCACTTCCCTGGGCAGCCTATTCCAATGCCTAACAACCCTATCAGTAAAGAAGTTCTTCCTAATATCCAACCTAAACCTCCCCTGGTGCAACTTTATCCCATTAGCTTTAGTCCTATCACTGGGCATGTGGGAGAATAGACCAATTTCCAACTCACTACAGGCTCCTTTACAGTACCTGTAGAGTGTGATAAGGTCACCCCTGAGCCTCCTCTTCTCCAAGCTGAACAATCCCAGTTCCCTCAGCCGCTCCTCATAAGACATGTTCTCCAGACCCCTCTTCTCCAGCTGACAACAGAGGATATATACAATTACATTCCAATTTCTAGGTTCCAGTGCTCTTCATATCATTTTGTAGAAAACTTATTTCTAACATGACTGAACCGTGTATTGCAAATGCTATAACTCTACCAGAATTCCGCAGAAGATTCTATAGCGACAGGCCAAGGTTGACAGTGAAAAAATGCTTACTGTAACATAAGAAGGTACTGCCCTGTGTGGAGATTTTTGTCCTCATGAGAAGCAAAGTTTAAAATTCTAGTTGTTTTCCATGATGATTTGGTTAATAATAAATAAATAAATACATGAAATGTTAAGGGAAAGGCTAGCAAACATGAGCTGTTGCACAAATCCTGATTAGATTATACCACCCATCTACCTAATTTTTCACACATAAATCCTATTGCAAGTGCATGAGAGGTTTTACATTTCTTTGTCTTAAATATTCTATGCTAAATACTGCATTAGTTATTGTGAATCATTCCAGATAATCCTACCTTTTACTTGATGAAACAATACTTATTTATACTTTGACAGTACCAGTCTGACAAAGTGTTTTTATTATTATTATTATTATTATTTTATTTTTCCTGAAATATGTTGTCTGAACATAAAACCGTCGTCACTCACAGTTTTTCTTTAAGAATATTTTCCACAAATACATAGAGAAAAGAACAGTGAATCAGAGAGCTGCTTGCAGAGCAACAAAAACCTAGAAGCATGTGTTAATTAGTGACTTTAGTTTTCCACCTCTGAAATCCATATAGTGAATAAGCAACAAACTGGTTTGGCATCTCACTTATACACTGCAAAACCTCAAATGAAAACACTCATACATACAGTTACTGTCAGATTTTTTTTCCTCACGATTATCAAAACCAATGTTAAAAATCATGTGATTATGAACTTGTGAATGCCAAAATGTGTTATTCTTGCAATGGATTTTGTGAAGGCTCACTGTCCAAGAAAGGTGATCTGTTTAATTTCCAGACTGAGAGTCTGTGATGTATTTATACGAGGACCAAATTAACAATTTAATCTTGATTGTAGTCACTTCACAATAAAAAACTGGCTTCTCCAAGAGACAGTCTTTGGCAGCAAATAAAATACCAAAAATAATCCTAAAGTTTTGTCTAGTGCCTAGTAATTTTGCATCAGTTTATTTGTTTCACTTTCACCAGTATTTTTATAACCTTTCCATTATTTTCAAAAACCTTCCTGACTTCTTTTTTTTCATCTCTGGCATAAGCATTGAGTAATATTTTCTGTGTCTCACTAGCATCTTGTGGATTTCATGTATGTGGACAGCAGCGAGGGAACTGAACAGTTAAGAAATTACTAACTTTTATTAAACCCGCACTAATTATTAAATTTGTTTCTTTAGACTGAAGTTAAAGTGTAATCAATTTTTCACTTATTACATGAAAACTCTTCAGTAAATTGACACCACAGACCTGTGAATTTGACCCATTAAAGACTGTTCATGACTGTTGGAAACCAGAACAGTGTAGAATCTAGTATTTCTGGGCACATGAATGGATATCTATAGTTTCAGTTCTAAACAAAATGCACATTCAGTCATTGATGCTATTCATGTAGGGTCAAATAACATAGCTTGATTATAATATTTCAACAGAAAAATATTATGCAGATATGCTTGGACATTGTAAGAAACAAGAGCATTTTAATAAGAGATTACAGTTTACTAAATAGTATGCAAAAAATGTGCATCATTGATAGGAACAGTGATTGAAAAGCTTTCCAAGAAGCTGTTAAGCACAACTGTACAAAACACACCTAGTTTGCAGTTTAACAAGTGAATTGCTACAGGCTGCAAATGGAAAGTCCTGAGAATCAGAATGTAAAAGGTAAGATACAACTACTTAATCAGTGCACAGCTTGTGCTGCAATTAAGCACAGTCTTACTGTTCAAAACTTTAAGGTCATAAACAACAGCATCCCCAAAGCATCAACTAAGCATTCTGGGACTAAATTTTCTAGCCCCTATAGCTGCTTGATAAAACTCTTTCCTTCCATGATTTAGACTTGTTTCTCCTTTTCTGACTTTTACTTGGAACACAAGGTAATTCTTGAAACATAGGCAAGGCAATAAATTCATACACTGGGGAACAGAGTATAATCTAATACTTCTTTTTAACCTGCTTTACAAAGTTGCTGTTAGAACATAATTTGTCCCTACACCAAAAAATCAGACATTATATATATGCCAGTTAAGTCCCACTTATCCAGACAAGGGTTGTAAAGTACATAGGTCTTACTTGAGGCTCATTTTACTTTGAGTCTGCAGTCCTGGAAAAATTACTTTCACATAGCAGACTCCATATCAATTCATTATCTTCAGGCTAAACTACCAACATCAAAGAAAGGTCTCCGTCCCTGTGTGAATGGAAGGGAATAGACTGTGAAGAGAGATGGTGGCTGCAATTCTATTACATGAAATAGAAACTCTCAGCCCTGGACATGCATACATTCCCCCTGCTGGTAAATAAAGGTAGTATATTCCTGTGTTGGGACCCACAACGTTGTGGAGAATACAGCTCTAACAGCAGCTAGAATCCCTACGTTTTATGTCATACACCCTGTGGCAGCCTGTTCAGATTCCTGTGCTTGGTGTATGGGATTGAGCTGGACAGGAAAGTATTGTGGACAGGGAGTGAATGACTAAGCTCATGCACTATAAGGAGTGCTGGACATCAAGTCTACTGGAAGACTACAGAGACCAACAGAAACACAAAACCGCTTCCAGCTCTCCTGCAAAGTCCACCAATAAATAATAATTAGTATACAGTTGACGTGTATACAGGATAGAGGATGATCTACGGTATGCTTATATTTCAGTCTCCCCTTGCCTTCTTGGCTTTAGGTAGTCTTTGCAATAGGCTTAAATATTCTTTACAGTATGAATACTGTTATTTGCAGAGTCTTCCTAATGTACTTAGGGCTTTAAACTAGAGTCAAAGGGGGAAAGGGTTAAAACCAGGCATGCCAGTGATGAGCTAAGGCATGGTGCACTAGAATCAGAGGGACTGTGTGCTAGTGAGGTCCTTCGGTCGGCTCCACAAGGTACTGTGTGTAGGGAGGCACATTTGAAGTGCTTCTACACAAACACATGCACTATGAGGAATAAAATGGATGAGCTAGAAGTCTTGGCTCAGTCCCACAGCTACAGTATCATCGGCATAAACAAAACCTGGTGGGGTGAGTCCTGTGGCTGGTGTGTCACAACAGATGGTTGGTTACAGTCTCTTCAGAAGGGACAGTCAGGGAAGGCGAGGTGGTGGGGTGGCGATGTATGTGAAGCATGGGCTGGACTCTGTGGAACTTCAAGTTGGTGATGGTGAAGTTGAGAACCTCTGGGTAAGGATTAAGGGACGAACAAATAAAGGGAATGTTGTTGTGGGAGTCTGTTACAGACCACCTGGCCAGGACGACAACACCAATGAATTACTCTTTGCAGAACTAAGAGATGCATTGAGATCAACTTCCCTTGTCTTTATGGGGGATTTCAACTTGCCAGACGTCAGCTGGGATCACCACATGGCTGACACAAGCAAGTCCAGGAGGTTCCTAGATGATAACTTCTTGGTGCAGGTGCTAGGGGAGCCAACTAGGAACAGTGCCCTCTTAGATCTGTTGCTGGAGAACTGACAGGGTCTTGTGGGAGACATGGCAGTTGGCAGCTGTCTTGGTCATAGTGACCATGAAGTGGTTGAGTTTAGAATTTATGGTGACAGAAGGAAAACTGCCACCAAAACTTCCGTCCTGGATATGGGGAAAGAAGACTTCAGGCTGCTCAGGGAACTAGTCAGCAAGGTCCCCTGGGAAACTGCTTTTGCAGGCATTGGCATCCATCAGTGCTGGTCAGTCTTTAAGCAGGGATCTTCTACTGGAGCTTCATTGAAAAAAGAAAGTGTATGGCTGCTAGAAGGAGGGTCAGGCGATGAGGAAGGAATACAGGGTTGCTGTTTATCTTTGTAGGGACAAAATTTGTGTGGCCAAAGCCAAACTGGAGTTGAAGCTGGCCATGTCTGTGGGATACAATAAAAAAAGTTTTTTTTTTTTTTTTTTTTTTTTTTTTTTTGATAGGTGAACAGAAAAAGGAGGACCAAAGAAAACATAGGTCTGCAACTTGATGGGGAAGGTCTCCTCACAGACAATGACATAGGCAAAGCAGAGATGTTTAATGCCTTCTTCACCTCTGTCTTCAACGCTGATGGTGGGCTTCGGTACCCAGGGTGCCCTGAGCTGGAGAACCGTGACGGTGGGAATGACAAACTCCCAACCGACCTCGAAAGTGTGTGGGATTTGCTGCTCCACCTGGACCCCTACAAGTCCATGTGTCCAGATGGGATTCATCCCAGGGTGCTTAAAGAGCTGGCTGATATCATTGCAGGACCTCTCTCAATTATTTTTCAATGATCTTGGGAATCTGGAGAGGTCCCAGTAGCCTGGAAGTTGGCAAATGTGCCAATTTTCAAGAAGGATAAGAAAGAACACCCTAGCAATTACAGTCCTGTCAGTCTCGCGCCAGTGTCTGGTAAAATTATGGAGAAGATGATCCTTGAAGTTATTGAAGCACACCTGGGGGACAATGCATTCATTGGTCCCAGCCAACATGGGTTCATGAGGGGTAGGTCCTGACTAACAAATTTGATTTCCATTTATGATAAGATCACCCATGTAGTTCATCAAGGGAAACCAGCTAACGTGATCTTTTTGGACTTCAGCAAGGCTTCTGACACGGTGTCCCACTGGACAAAATGTCCAGCATACAACTTAACAAAAACATCATGCGATGGGTGAACAATTGGCTAACGGGCAGGGCTCAAAGGGTTGTGGTAAATGGGGCCACATCAGGCTGGTGGATGGTCACTAGTGGGGTCCCTCAAGGCTCCATTTTAGGGCCAGTCTTCTTCAATGTTTTTATGAATGATTTGGATGTAGGACTAGAACGTGTTTTGAGCAAATTTGCCGACGACACCAAACTTGGAGGAGTTGTGGACTCGGAGGAGGGTGGAAAGGCCTTGCAGAGAGATCTGGACAGGTTGGAGAGCTGGGTGATAACCAAGTGCATGAAGTTTAGCAAGAGCCAGTGCCAGGTCCTGCACCTGGGACGGG
>NC_048894.1:76027794-76067986 GCF_011077185.1 Oxyura jamaicensis
CCCGTCCCAGGTGCAGGACCTGGCACTGGCTCTTGCTAAACTTCATGTGGTTGGTGATCACCCAGCTCTCCAACCTGTCCAGATCTCTCTGCAAGGCCTTTCCACCCTCCTCCGAGTCCACAACTCCTCCAAGTTTGGTGTCGTCGGCAAATTTGCTCAAAACACGTTCTAGTCCTACATCCAAATCATTCATAAAAACATTGAAGAAGACTGGCCCTAAAATGGAGCCTTGAGGGACCCCACTAGTGACCATCCGCCAGCCTGATGTGGCCCCATTTACCACAACCCTTTGAGCCCTGTCTGTCATCCAATTGCTCATGATGTTTTTGTTAAGTTGTATGCTGGACATTTTGTCCAGTAGGATCGTATGATAAACCTATGGGAAACTGTGTCAGAAGCCTTGCTAAAGTCCAAAAAGATCACGTTAGCTGGTTTCCCTTGATGAACTACATGGGTGATCTTATCATAAATGGAAATCAAATTTGTTAGGCAGTTATTCATGTCTTACTGAGTGAAGTACTGGGGAACTGGAGCTCTTTGGGCTTGTAGAATGGAGGTCTGCAAAGGCAGCATCAGAAAGGAGAGCATAAAGGATATACTCCTTTATTTACTACTTTCTTCCACCTCTCTTTTGATCTCACAAAGAATGATGATTCAGCTCAAGACAGGTAGGTGTTTGTGGTGGTTTAACCCTGCAAGCAGCTAAGCATCACATAGTCACTTGTTCTCTTGTTCTCTCTCTCTCTCACGCACACACACACACACACAGTGGAATAGGGGATAATATCAGAAGAGAAGAAAAAAAGGTTAAAAAATGGATGTTCTTATATCCATTATTATTTCCCCTTCATTTCTCTGTCCTATCAAATTGTCTTTATCTCAAGGTTTACATTTTTTTCAAATTCTCACCCCATCCCACTGGCAGGGAGTGAATGAATGGCTGCATGGTGCTTAGCTGCCTGCTGGATTAAACCACAACAGTTTCACTGTGTTTTTTTTTTTTTTTCTTTTGAATTTTACATGAAAAATAATTTTGAGATGTTTCATATTAACAGCAACAAAAAATAATCCATGGAGATGTGTTTTTCTTCAAAGTATATGGAATTTAGGGGCAGTACTTTGTTTTGTTTTTCAGCAGGATTTACTATGCACAAACCAGTCATAAAAGTGCAAGATGACTTAGCCAAAGTAATGCAATTTATCATGATAAAATTCTGTGTCTTATAGAAGTAAAATTTCCTTCCTGATGAGTTAATAAATGGGTATTCCCTACTGGATTTCACCATTACTTATGATTCTGTTTAAAGAAAGTTAAATTACTGTTCTGAAAAGTGGCAAGTCTTACAACATCAAAAGAATGCTAATGCTACACTGACTCTAAATTTTCCTCTCTCCTCTGCTTCTTTAAAACAGATATATTTCTAAGCTGTTAGTTTTGCATGGTTCCACAGAAACTTGATAAAACTTACAATTCTATACCTCTAAACACTGCAGAAGACAGTTAAAAGCAAATGCCTGCCTAAAATGTTTCCAGATAAAGCAAACAAAATGCATAGCGTTTTTATGGAGGGAGAACTGGTGGAATCAGAAAATAAACATTTACTCCAATAATAACTAGAACTATACAGCCAAATCTGGAAACACAATGTACAATGTTTTAGCCTAATGACATCATACAAAGCACCTTCATTTTTTCTGTCTTGTCACAAACTGGAATTTAAAGATCAGTTAGCACAGTTTTATTGTCCTGTCCAAATTGCATGAGGTCTTAAGACATCTATATGGTCCCTGTTAATAATGTATATGCTAGGAAATGTTTTAGCATATAGAAGGTAGTTGGGGTAAGGGACTCCCATTCTAGACACGAAAAAGTATGGGAGACTAGGAGAGTTCATGGAAGAAAAATATGTTGGGGATTTCATATATATAGAGGTGCTACATTTTGCTAAGTATATATATACATTATATATATATATTTCTGTTTCAATTTAAATAGAGGAGAACAACCATCATTAAAAATAACCACAAACCTATAGTTCTTTCCTCTGGCTGGTAAAAAGTCAGTGTAGCCTAATACAAACTAACTTCCTTGTACAAATAATAGTTGAAGTAGCAGACTTTTCTCATGTTGGCAGGTTCTGAGTTTCAGTTACGTTTCAGAAAATGAATTTCTTGATGTCCCAAATAATTCAAAGTTTAGTGAGGTGAAATATCACTACAGTTCTAAACCTCAAAAAGTCAGGTCTCAGTAAATCAGATTTAGGTGTTCTAATTGTAGTTACTCTGTCTATTTCAGGAAACATAAAAATATACTGTCCTGATGAAGTAACATTTTTTCCCAGCTGTTGTAAAATTGAATTCAGATCTTGCACACATAGGAATAAAATATAGACTGCACAGGTTTGATATAATGCAAAGCAATAATCCTGTTACCACTAACTCCAGAATGTTTAGATTCAGAAAACTTTCCTCCCTCTTTCAAAAGTTGTCAAATTTTAAAGGATTTTGGATAAAACCAAATCAATTGATAAACTTGCCTTTAGGATTTTGTAGATCTAAATACAGAGAAAAAATTCTGTAGCACTCATGATATTCTACAGATTAATAGAAAAGTGGTATCATTAAATTGTATATGGCATTACTCTCACGAATGTGTAATTTAAGTATATAAAAAAGGCATTTTGCATGAAGGTCTACCTACAGATATTAATAAATATCAGATTTTGCAATTTTTTATGTTTCAAAAGAGAAGGATTTTCAATTTTGTTTGCTGTTCAGTCTTACTGCAGCCCAGTCAATACTATTTATACCACTCCTAGAGAAGATACAGGGTATTGCAGGGTGCAGGGTCTGGAATGTGGGATTAGCCTAATCTGGGTGGTTCTGGCCAACCCGTCTGCCTGGGCATGAGTGACTCCTGCCTCCCAGGGCTGAGATGGGGCTGTGTGCTACCATCATTGGTGTGGGCCGTGTTTAGGAAGGGTATGAAAATAAACCTCAGTGGGCTCAGGACTGAAGAGGAAACATTCCCCACCACTGGCAGAGAATGCCCCTAGGTGAAGAGCTTGGCATAGTGTTGGTTCACTGTGGAAGGCTGGAGCCACCATCTTGAAGGGTACATTAAAGGACCTTGGAGGGTAATGAAAGGGTGAAGATAACCCCAGAGAACAGATAGGTGGGGATAGGACTTTCTGTATAACAATTAAGGCCTTTGCATTATCAGTCTGGACAGAGGCTTTTCATTATCAATCTGGACTATGAGTGATAGGATAGTACTATAGCAATTGGATTAATAAAAACTTTGTCAGGTTTTGCTTAGACTGTTAAGAAATTAATTAGACTAGCTATAAATTCTTGGCTCCTTCCTATACCAATATTTTGAGTATAAAACTAGGTATATCTGCTGATACAGATATCACTGTTTATTTACAATTATTGTTATAAACAAAACATTTTTAGTGCTTCTGATTAGTGCTTCATATAAAGAATTTTCGACTCCAGTTAGATACATTTATCTGAGCAACAGAGCATGTTCTCTATAATGTATTATTTTATTTTTATATGTATTGAAAAAAGAAAAGAAAGTATAAACAGATGTTCCCTGCTGTGAGACATACCTTGCTAAAATACTCATTTGCCATATGGGTGTGTTTTATTTTCATGTTGGGAAGAATGTACATTGTCAGATGCTTCCACTTCCACGGGCCCCATCTGAGATACTCTCTGGCCTTAGTACTGTTTTTTTTTTTTTTTTTTTTTTTTTTTTTTTTTTTTTTTTTTTTTTTCCTGTTTATTAGTAAGCTAGAGAAAAAGACAAAATGCTTAAGAGTTTGCAAAGGTAAACAAACTTACATGACTGTCATAAATGATCATAGCCTTATTTGATGAACAAAGAAATCAAATAATTTCATGAATGTTTTATTACTTATTGTGCTTTTTACTCTCCAAGTAACAATATCGCAGAAAAAAAAGAAAGGGGGGGGGGGTGAGGATAATAAAATGTCTTATAATCTCTTCCCATAGGAATTGGTTTTAAGTAACTAAAGGGATAGAGAAAACTGAAAATAAGGGGTTCCTCAAAGGAGCATAAAAAGATGTTTCTATTTGTTTTGTTTTTATTGTTGGTGTTTTCTGTTGCTTTATTGTTGTTGTTAATTTTTGTTTGTTTGTTTTTCTGTTTGTTTGACACTCCTCTGGTGAAATAATTAGCAGAGACAGGAAAGGGAGTAACTGTTCCCAGCAGAAAATGATTCTGAAGTAGGAATGGTTGGGATTTTCCAACTTAAAGATGCAAGCAGTGAATTCACTAAATGTAATGACAGTTCTGTTGTTTGGAAGAGATAAGGCACAGGGTTAGGATGGAGAATTAGATACAGAACAGTCAAAAGAGATGATAGTTCTCTCAAGGCTGCAAGAAATACTGTGAATAGAAAGTAATGAGAAAAAAATATATATATTCATTTCTGTAGCACTTTTGTTAATGAATATCCCTACCACAACCAATAGTCTTTGTATACTTTTAAACTACTGAATGTAGGCAAATTATTTAGAACATGTTTCTTGTGTTATGTCTAAAGATAACACCTGGGGCCCATATTAAGAAGTAGTATGTTGTGCAAGTGTATGCACATTCTGGGTGTTCATTTGTAAAGTTTCTCAGGACAAAATAATGGTAAACTAGTTCAGATTAAATTAAAGTTTAATTAAACTTACAGTAAACCCATAGTTAAAGCCGTTAATTAAATCTTCAAGAAAGTAGCTTAGTCCTTTTTCAAAACATGTATGTGAATCCAAGATTCTTATTTCCAGCTATTCCTGGAATTCTTCTTGTAGCTTGCATTCAGAAATTCCTAACTCCCTTCAATACAACATTTAATTGTATTTTGTTAATGCCACTACACCATTTTGAGATTCATGTATATTATTAGAATTCTAGAATAATTTAGATCAGAAGGGACTTCTGGAAGTCACGTGGTGCAATCCCCCACATACAGTGGGGCCACCATCAATCAAACTACTTGGATTATCATCTAATCAAGTTTATATCTCCAGTCTTTCTGGGCAGCTGGTTCAGTGCTTGACCACCCTCACTATCCATATTATTTCTAGACAGAATCTTTCATGTTGAAGATGATGTCTATTGCCTGTTGCCCTATTACAGTACACCTCCAGAAAGCAGATGTGCTACTCTGTCTCTGTCTTCAGTTTTGGTAGTTGTAGACAACAAGGGTTGCTCCCATGGTTTTCTCTTCTTGAGTCTGGACAAGCCTTGTTCTCTCACTCTTTCCTCCCAGGTGCTCCAGCCCTGACCATCTTAGTCATTTTGCATCAAGATGTCAATGTGTTTCTTGTAGATGGAAGCCTAAAATGGGGTGTAATATTCCACCTGTTTTCATAAGGAACAGGTAGAGGGGAAGAAGGTCATTTTCTTTGACCTGCTGCCCATGGTCCTGCTAGGACATTCCACTATGTAGTTATTTTTCTTTGTCATAGGGGTACACTGCTGGGGTGAGGCTGACTAGCCGCCTCCAGTTCCCTGGACCTTGCAGTCTTTGAAGATGGGCTTGATGTCTATCAGAAGTTTGCAGGTAGGAAACAGGCAGAGTAGGATTACTGACTAAATTAAGAAAAAATTGCAGGCATTTTCAGGGTTGGGATTGTTATAACCTGGTAATTTTGACTCCTCACTCTTGGCATATAGAATTTGAATAATTGTGGTGGGTTGACTCCATCTGCCAGGTAAGCCCCCATCCAGTTGCTCAAGGCACTGTCCTTCATCAGAACGGGAGAGAGGAGAAGGAAAAAAAAAAAAAAAAAAAAAAGCTTTCATGGACTGAGTTAAGGACAGTCAGCTGACTGATGTCAAGCCTCTTGTCAAGCAACAGCTACTTTGAAAAAAATCTTCCCAGTTTTTACTGCTGAGCATGACATCAGTGAGTGTAGAATATCGCTTTGGTCAGTTTGGGTCAGCTGTCCTGTCTGCGTCCCTTCCCAAACTGTTCCTCACCCAAAGCCTACTGGGGGTAGAGTAAGAAACAGAGAAGGTCTTGAAGCTGTATAAACACTGTTCAGCAATAGCTAAAAGTGTGGTGTCTTATGAACATTGTTTTGGTCACCAACATAAAACACAGCAGCCTATGGGCTGCTGTGAAGAAAGCTATCTCCATCCCAGCCAGACTCAGTATGATAATCTTGATCAGTTGATGGCTTCCTATTCCCTTCTCTGGTTAAACTATTGTGCTGGAAATTTACTGTCACTCAATAGACCAAATTTAATTCTATAAACTTAAAATATGACCTTTTGGGTGTTTCTCTCTGTTGATCCTCCAAATACTCTATCATATACCAAGCCATAGAGTAAAGAAAACAAAAGGTGTCTGATAAACTATTTTCTCTCAGCTGTTTTCATCGTATGCCATCTCTCTCTCTCAATCTATCTCTTTTCCCACCTCTGTCCAGCATAATCTGGCTGTCAGAATAATTGTATTAAAAATGCACCCACATTTGTACTGCAAAGGTGGTGGTACATTTACATACCAGTTGATTAAAAAAATCTGGGATAATGTGTGACTCATGGTAGAACTGCATCTGCTGACTCAGCAAACTATGAAGACATAAACCATCACTGAAAGGAAAAAAAAAAAAAAAAGAAAAAGAAAGAAAAAGAAAGAAAAAGAATGGAAAAAAAAAAGGAAATAAAAAGGAAAAGGGAAATGGAAAAGGAAAAGGAAAAGAAATGGAAAAAAAAAGAAAAGGAAAAGGAAAAGAAAAAAGAAAAGAAAAAGAAAAAAAAAGAAAAAGAAAAAAAAAGAAGAAAAAAGAAAAAGAAAGAAAAAGAAAATGAAAATGAAAAGAAAAAGAAAAGAAAAAGAAAATGAAAATAAAAAGAAAATGAAAAGGAAAAAGGAAAAAGAGAAAAAAGAAAAAAAGGAATGGAAAAGGAAAAAGAAAATGAAAAGGAAAAAGGAAAAAGAGAAAAAGAAAAAAAGGAATGGAAAAGGAAAAGGAAAAGGAAAAGGAAAAAGGAAAAGAAAAAGAGAAGAAGGTATTGCAGATATGTACCTTCCGTGCAAAAGCACTAGAAGCCTGATCTAACTTCTTTGTCTGAACTTGTCAAGTGCCCAGTGCAACCAATGGAAGAGAAAACAGGATAGTCAGAGACTAAAAAGTATGTATAGAAATTAAAATAATATTTTTTAAAAATAAAAGATGGAGCAATACAGAGGTTCTAGAAGGTTTCTGGTGGTCACTGCATATCTCTTTCAGTGACTTTGCGTGACTGCCAGATTGCTGAGCAAGGTTTTGTATTCCATTTCGATCTTCACTGCAGCTCCAAGGATGGTTGTGCACTTTTGTGTTCTGTGTTATTTATTCACTACCTTTTATTTGGCATATTTTATTCTACTGCTATTAATTTTAATGTGAACAAAATACCATCAGAGCTGTCATTTTAATTAGGACAGCTGTTAACTATAACAGCAAATAAAACTTGATACCAATATAGAATTTTAGATTTACCTCTGTGATGGAGAATTGCACATTTAATGGTTGACTGCAATCTACATTTCTTTCAGCTTTTATACTTTGCAGTGTGCATTTTGGAAGTGTCACATACTCCAAAATAGCCCCAAAATTGAAATTCAGGGCATGTCATTTTAACACAGTGTATTTCTGTGTCAGAGATTCTTCCACGAGCTACTTGAATTCTTGTAGCAGGCTGCTAGAGCTGCATCACAGGAGACTTCAGCCTTGACACAAGTGAAAATAGGGTTGTGCCCATTTTTGAGTCAAATAGGGGTGTCGATTTTCAAGTTGAATTTTACTGGGAGAGTTACATAATTTCCCATGCCGGCACAGCAGCATAGCTTTATACATCTTGCCTATAGCTCTGAAGTCTCAGAGAAAAAAGCCATGCCAAGGCTGGGCAGCCCCAAGCATTGGTTTAAGTCTTGAATTATAGTCACTTAGGCAGATACGTTGTTACAGTTGTAAACAAGGTTGGAAATATCTGTGTGGTGCTATACCACTACAGATATGCTCTCTCTTCCTATTGCCTGAGAGTCTTTATCTTCCCCAACTGCCATTGGTATTTTCTGCCTCAGTGTCACTAAATGACAAACTGAAAAAACAAATTTTAGAAAATGTCAAACAGGTTGTCTTTGAGAAAGCTTAATAGGATCTGATTGTCAGAGAAAATTTGCTTCTGGTTTGGTGTATTTAAAACCATTAATAACTTAGGTCAAAATCTTTTCTCACAAGTAGTCCTGTCACTGAAAATTGGCTTGTCATTTGAAGTGTACCCTCATATGCAAGGTTAATATTTGTTCATTTGTTCCATATTTGTATATAAAATTGTGTGTAAATAAATATACTCTAGGGAAATGAAACCTAGCCCCGTAAGAGATTTTATGAAACACACTGTTTCTCAGAGGTGTTACTGAAAAAAATGTTCTATTTCTCATCACACATCAAAAGAGTCCTTACAAAATTCTGTTTTCTTTTATTCACCAAATATGAATGCACTTGTGAAGAGAAACAGAACTGACTGTATCAGTTCCCAGCTCAGGGAAGAAAAAATAAAAATAAAATAATAATAATAATAATAATAATAAAGGTATAAAGAGCATGTATGTAAGATCATAAGATGGGCAAAATAAATAAGTAGTATGTGAATAATCCCTTGAAAGTACAGACTACATCAGTATTAAACATATTTTCCATTTTGAACTTAACAGCAAGCAGTGCAGTTCACCACCAAAATTTATGTCCAGTGGAGAGAGAGGCTGCATACCTACTGAAACAACAACAAAAATGAGCAAGAGAGGAGTAAATCTGACAAATTCTGGTAGGAATACCTTTAATGAATCTGAGTTGTAGAACATTAGAAAAGTTTAGAAAAATATTAGTTATTGTTAGTAACTTTTGACTCAGTTTCTCATCTAAGGATGAAATAAAAATGTTTTTAAAAATGTTTTAGTGTTTAAATTATTCCACCAAGGATTTAATGACCTAAATATTGCATCCTGCAAGTCTATTAATCTTCTGCAATATGATACTTTTGAGTTCACATAAATCATTACTAAAGAGAAATAACTACTTTAAAGCAACATTGAGATAAATACTGGTGTTTAAGGAGATACATTAATATCGTAATGGAACTTGCTACCACACTTTCTCTATTGCAGTGATCTCTGCAGAGAACCAAATTTGATGTCAATCAACATCAGATCACAATGAAAAGTAAATGCAACACTACTTGCTGATTAAGTTTTGACATATTCTTATGCCACAATTTGGTACTTAGAACAAATGACTGCTTTATATGTTGTAACTTTTTTTTTTTTTTTTTTTTTTTTTCTTCCTCGTGATAATACATTGCATCTACAGTAGGGATCCTTCTGATTTCATAAGAAAGCTCCTTCCATCCCTCTAGGACAAAATATTAGAATAAATTATGACTTATTTTGCTTTACTTTTTCCTTTAATCAGAACACATGATTTATTATATATATATATATATTTTTTTTTAGTAGAAAGAATTATTTATTTTAGCTTCTACATAACTGCTTGGAAAATAAAATTATTGTAACTTCATTTAGAAATCTATACTAATTTTTTTCCCTATGGTTCTAGATAGAAGACAGCTATTATTTAAGATAATAATACTTATCACTTTAATGAAAGTGACAATAAAGTTAGAAGTGTAACCAAATTTTGAAATAAAAAGAACAGCAAGCTTTTGTGTAAATTAAACTTATGTCGGAAATGTGAGAAAGAAACTGATCATTCAAAGTAGTTAAAAAAACAAACAAACAAACAAAAAAACTATGTTTTCAATAGCAGGATCGTTTTCATTTGCTTTTCATTTGCTTTCATTTGCTTTGACTTTTGTAGAAACCCATCTTTTATTTATGAACTACTTGTTAGAGAACCATTGTACCCAAGCTTTACCTTTATTATTTATTTATTTTACTGAATTCAAGAAAAATAATTCCTTTGGATATAATATTAGTGTTCCTCTTCCTGTGTGTAAATTTAAAGAGGAATACAACAAAGTATTTACATGTAGAAAGCTGGGCTTTAAATATGTGTTCAAAATCAGAGCTTATGTGGGAAACTGTGATTCTGTGATTCTGTGAAACTGCAGCCTGCATTATTACTGCTATGTCATACTTAGATCTACCTGGAATCCCAGCTGGGAGAGCTGTCGCAGAGTAAACTTCAGAATGCCTCTGGTAGAAAAATTGTTTTCTGTTACATTCCATAGTGTTTTTTGTTGTTGTTTTGTTTGTTTGTTTGTTTGTTTGTTTTAATCTTATTTAATATAACAAAATAGAAAAAATATGCATCTCAGACAGGCTTTTTTGGTACAATTGAAAAAAATACAAAGTTGAACAGTGCCATTAATTTTGATAAAATTTCAAGGCTTTCATTATTTTTATCAGCTTAAGTCCTTTATATTTCCATTAAAAAAAAAAAAAAAAAAAAAAAGACATTCTGTCCAGTAAGTTAGTGTTGTCGTGGCTGTTCCTTTTACCTGTATGCCTTCCGTTTGAAGATGTGTAAATTAATCAAGTAAATAATATAACACAGAAATTATTAAAAAAATCAAGTCATGCCACCTTCTAATATTTCCTGTCCTAAAGTTTAAGTATAACAAAATTGATTTTATATAAATATTAAGTGTTGAGGGCATACTTTTTAAAAAAGTAATAGCTGAGTTATTTTTGAACAAACCATATTATCCTTCCAAAGCATCTCATTCCCTTTTCAAAGCTGTGGAGTGACAGCCAATTTTAACCTCTCTCTAAACTTTTCTATGACAAATCCATTAGAATCACTGCTGAGATGCTTTTAAAGGTGTATTTCCAGCCTCCCTATCTTCAGATGGAGATTAGCAGAACAACTTGATTTGAACATGAACTCTTCCCAGCTGCTGATGCCCATTAGACCTACTGGACAAGCATGTACTTTCAGCTTAGTGATTGTAGTCACGGTCTATCTCTATAGCTAGTAACTGCAAGCATCTGCTCCACTAAAGATGCGTACCATCTGCAATGTACGTGGTAATGGACTGCCCACCCAGTAACTCCAAATAAATAAACAAATAATGTAGATACCTATTACCTGCATTTTCAAAATAAATAAATAAATGTTGAAGCCAGCATGCATCTATCATAATAAACCACTGTTGTGGTTTAACCCAGCCGGCAGCTAAACACCACACAGCAGTTCGCTCACCCTCCCCCCTTCCTCTCTGGGATGGGGGAGAGAAACGAGAAAAAAAAAAAAAACTGAAATCTATGGGTTGAGATAGGGACAGTTTATTACGACAGGAAAATAATAATAATAATAATATGTCCAAAACAAGTGATGTACAATACAATTGCTCACGACCCGCTGACTGATGCCCAGTCTATCCCCAAGCAGCTGTCCCCCCACCCCGGCTAGCCACCCCTATATATTATTTAGCATGACGTCAGATGGTATGGAATACCCCTTTGGCCAGTTTGGGTCAGCTGTCCTGGGTCTGTCCCCTCCCAGCTCTTGCTGCACCCCCAGCCTGCCCGCTGGCAGGACAGAGCGAGAAGCTGAAAAGAAGCAGTGCTTGGTGTAAGCACTGCTCTGCAACAAGTAAAACATCAGTGTGTTATCAACATTAGTCTCATCCTAAATCCAAAACATAGCACTCTACCAGCTACTGGGAGGAAAATTAACTCTCTCCTAGCTAAAACCAAGACAATATGCACTAATTTTATATGGCTTATGCTGTTCTACTTACCTGATACAGTCTTCCATGAAAGTGAAATATTAATATTAAATGTATTTTTTAGCTAAAATAGTTAACCCCCCTATTGGGGGATATATTTTAATATTATGGAAACATTTTGATTACAGAAAATATGTAAGATACAAATTGCTGAGGAGCCAAAACTCAATGATGATAGCATTAATTACATTAGATGTCTACTCTTCTTTCCTCTGCCACTTCCTTGTAAGAAAGGCTTTCAGGAAAGTTTGTTATAATGTAGCATAGCACATTTAAAATGAATGAAAAATCTGAGAACTATTATTAGTATATTTGATATTTGATTTTTTTTTTTTTAATTTCAAATGTTATCAAGGAAATTATTTTCCTATAAGACAACTGCACTGGTACTCCCATTCAAAAATTCTTCCATCTAGAAAGAAAGAAAAAAAAAAAGAAAAAAAGAAGAAGACAATGCAGGAGGGCTGGGGGAGGGGGGAGCATTCTATCTAAAAAGTGAAGTTGTTCTAAGCATTACTTTCAACCAGTTAAATACTATTTTCCAATGTTCCTTCCAGAACATAATTACTGTTTAGTTGCTCTACTTGACTGTTAGTCACCTGCAAGCCATTTCAAGGTCGACTGTAGGGAGGGAAACAAAACAATACAAACAAACACACAGTAACAACATTCAGTTACAAACCTCATTTTTTCCTGTTCTAGAAGTCTAAGGCTAAGAACATTTTAAATATGCTGTGTTGCATACATGCATTTATACACATACCCATTACATTGAGACAACATCAGAATGTAATCTAAAGTACATGTAATATTTACATGACCTCATTTATGCCAGTCATCAATAGATTCATTTAGGAAAAGCATATCAGTATAACATATATTAACACAATACTAACTTTGCAACTTCACGTATATCACCTCCTACACCTGATATAACATCCTTACACTAGTAAGGTACATTGTAGTCTCTCCATCCTCAAAAGTAAGTTATGTTAGCCTTAATGCTGGCCAGTTGTCTATTTGAACTATATTTTTAATCATCTATACACAGCTAGCTGAAGACATATACTTACAGACACACCTTAATGCTGATAGTCTAGTGATTAATCACAGAAGCTGTTGGCTGTAACACTAGGGATGAAAATGAGAAGTAACACTATTCTCTTTGCCTCTTCTGGTGTGCTTCAAAGAATTATTACTTTAATATCTAATATATCACATGGATTTTTCTTTCACGTAGGTAAAAAAAAAAAAAAAAGAAAATAATTAACTTGTTAAAACCTAAATAACAAATGCATTTTCTTATGAGTTGATATCTCTGATCCACAGCTTATAAGATTTCAGCTAGTCTTTTTATTCTTATTTGGTTTTCTATTGTAATAACCAAAGACATTTCATTTTGTCAACTCTATTAAAAACAGATGATAAGGACAAAAATAATAAATAAATAAATAAACAGAAACAGTTTGATATAAAAATATTCACCAGGAACTACTGATTTCTGTGGGAAATATGCACAAGGATGTACTGGGTCTGGCTGGGATGATAACTTTCCCTGCAGCAGCCCATACAGTGCTGCGCTCTGCACTTGTAGCTAGAACAGCAGTGGTATCACACCGGTGTTGTGTCTGCTGCTGAGAAGTGCTGGCACAGCATCAGGACAACAATAAAAGGTGGAAAAAGGAAGAAGAGGGGAGGGGTGGGCTCTCATTGAGAAAACGTCTGTCCTCCTCCTGAACACCAGCTATGTATGTTGAGGCCCTGCTTCAAGGACAGGGTCAAGCATTGCTCATTTGTGGAAAGTAGAGAGTAATTTCTTTCCTCTGCAATTCCACATAGCCTTTACTTGTTTTGTTTAGTTATTCCCTTTCCCCCTCCCTTTTCCCCTTTCCCTTTTTTCACTTTAGTTAACTTGTTTAATTAATAATATTTCCTTAATAATTATTTTTTCCCTTTCATTAAATTATCCTTATCTCAACCTGTGAGTTGTTCTTTCCTTTACTTCTTCCTCTCCTCATTTGAGGAGGGAAAGTGAGAGAGCAGTTGTGGTGTTCAGCTGCCTAGCACGGTAAAACCACCACAAAGGAAAACCTGCACACACACACACAAAATAGTTTCAGTTCTTATTTTTATTCCATATTGAAAGAAAAGTCTCAGTCTTAAGTACTTACATCTTTCTGGGGGTAAAATGTTAAAACATTTCTTTATAAATTCTGTGTGATGAAGCAGTTTGGTTCTAATAAATTTTTCTATCCCTCTATCTTTCTTGACAGAGCAACATTAGGGAACATATAAACACACTTGACCTACACAATGTCATAGAATCTGCTGGGATGCAACATAAGTGCAAAGGGAGATGGCTGATATCATCGCAAGGTCACTTTCAGTAATGTTTGAAAAATCATGGTGGTTTGGGAAGGTTTCTGGTTACTGTAAGAAAACAAATGTCACTCAACATCAAAAAGAAAGTATCTGGTCCCAGGCAGTGTGGGCACTTGCTGGGCCAAAGCCCTTGCCTGTAGTTCTACACATAGAATCACAGAATCACAGAATCACAGAACAGTCTAGGTTTAAGAGACCTCCAAGATCACCGAGTCCAACCTCTAACCTAATGCTAACAAGTCCTCCACTAAACCATATCACTAAGTTCTACATCTAAACGTCTTTTAAAGACCTCCAGGGATGGTGACTCAACCACTTCCCTGGGCAGCCTATTCCAATGCCTAACAACACTTTCAGTAAAGAAGTTCTTCCTAATACCCAACCTAAACCTCCCCTGGTGCAATTTTAGCCCATTCCCCCTCATCCTGTCACCAGGCACGTGGGAGAATAGACCAACCACCACCTTGCTACAGCCTCCTTTCAGGTACCTGTAGAGTGCAATAAGGTCACCCCGAGCTTCCTCTTCTCCAGGCTAAACAGTCCCAGCTTCCTCATCCGCTCCTCATAAGACTTGTTCTCCAGACCCTTCACCATCTTTGTAGCCCTTCTCTGGACTCGCTCAAGCACCTCCATGTCCTTCTTGTAGTGAGGGGCCCAAAACTGAACACAGTACTCGAGGTGCGGCCTCACCAGAGCTGAGTACAGGGGGACAATCACTTCCCTGGAGCTGCTGGCCACGCTGTTTTTTACACAAGCCAGGATGCTGTTGGCCTTCTTGGCCGCCTGAGCACACTTCTGGCTCATATTCAGATGACTATCAACCAATACTGCCACGTCCTTCTCTGACAGGCAGCTTTCTAACCACACATCTCCCAGCCTGTAGCTCTGCTTGGGGTTGTTGGGCCCCAAGTGCAGGACCTGGCACTTGACCTTGTTGAACTTCATACCGTTGGCCTCGGCCCATTGGTCCAGCCTATCCAGATCCTCTTGCAGAGCCTTTCTGCCCTCGAGCAGATCGACACACGCACCTAACTTGGTGTCGTCTGCAAACTTACTGAGGGTGCACTTGATCCCCTCATCCAGATCATCGATAAAGATGTTAAAGAGGACTGGCCCCTGGGGGACTCCACTAGTGACCGGCCTCCAACTGGATTTGACTCCATTCACCACAATGAATGGGCCCAGCCATCTAGCCAGCTCTTAAAAATACTGAGAATGTGTATTAACTGCAATAGTACGCGCAGGGGTGTAACTCCATCCCGGTACATTCACACAATTTTTGTTCAAGAAGCTTCTTCTGTAAGTCAGCTGCATTCTAGTGTTTGTAGTCTTCAGCACTACTATCCAGATTTAGATGTTTTTAACAGACTGCCATGATTGGCACCATTCACTTGTGACAGTCCCATAAGTAGTACTCATAACTAAGCTGCTATGCGCTAATTAATTTTAGGATGGGAGAGAAAATTACTTGGTATGAGGTTGGTTTCTAAACACTGATAAAGAAGACTGCTACAGCCATTAGCTGCAAATGGCTAAGCAGATAAAAAAAGTCCTAGATAAACTCACAAAACTATATAACTATACAAATATATTTATTAAATAGCATCTGTATAGTTGTACCACTGTTGTGGTTTAACCTGGCTGGCAGCTAAACACCACACAGCAGTTCGCTCACCCTCCCCCCTTCCTCTCTGGGATGGGGGAGAGAAACGAGAAAAAAAAAAAAAAAAAAAAAAAAAAACTGAAATCTATGGGTTGAGATAGGGACAGTTTATTAGGACAGGAAAATAAAATAATAATAATAATAATATGTACAAAACAAGTGATGCACAATACAATTGCTCACCACCCGCTGACTGATGCCCAGTCTATTCCCAAGCAGCCGGCCCCCCACCCTGGCTAGCCACCCCTATATATTATTTAGCATGACATCAGATGGTATGGAATACCCCTTTGGCCAGTTTGGGTCAGCTGTCCTGGGTCTGTCCCCTCCCAGCTCTTGCTGCACCCGGTATGGAATACCCCTTTGGCCAGTTTGGGTCAGCTGTCCTGGGTCTGTCCCCTCCCAGCTCTTGCTGCACCCCCAGCCTGCCCGCTGGCAGGACAGAGCGAGAAGCTGAAAAGTCCTTGGCTTAGTGTAAGCACTGCTCTGCAACAAGTAAAACATCAGTGTGTTATCAACATTAGTCTCATCCCAAATCCAAAACATAGCACTCTACCAGCTACTGGGAGGAAAATTAACTCTCTCCTAGCTAAAACCAAGACATGGTAAGGGATTATGAGTTAAGGGGAAGTGAAATAGTAAATAATTTTTATGCACTAGATTTGTTATTCTGTTATTTGTAGAGCTATAGCGTTTGATACACACCTACATTAAGATGATTAGGGATGAATTATTTAAAAGTCTTTTTGAATCTGAAGTCAGGTGATATTTTAGGTATGATTAGAAAAAAATAAATAAATCAGAATTAATTTCTTAGTTCTACTTCCTAAACTGAGCAACCCAAGTGATCCTGGTACAGCAGCAGATGTGTACAATGCAATGAATAATCACAGCATAAGAAATGAGTGCCAAAAGCCATAACAAACTAGATGCAAACAGTCTACAGGGCACAGTTCAATTGTCAAATGGTTTAGTATGTATTTTAAGTTAAGAGAAGATTCTGATGAATTGGTATTGATTTGCAAAAAGCCAGATGAATTGATTTATTTTGTAGTGAACCATGTGATGACTCCACCAGCAGAAGCAAGCTAATAGGTAAGCCTGACACCATAGAAAACGGGGATGACCTGTTATTGGCTATTAACAGGTTAAATAACTACATAGTTACTAATCCAAGGCAAAATCCTTATAATGATATTAGCCACTGTGTTTCACAAAAAGTTAAAGCCTGTAAGGAGAAAGCAAGATGTATGTTGACCGTCTCTCTTTTTTACTATCTATACAAGCAGAAATAGGATTATAATTTATGTTAGTTAAATTAGCACAAGGTACATTTTCATCTGTTGTATGCATGTATATTTATAGAAATGTGGATGAAAGTGAATTTTGGCTTGTTTCATCTTTAACCCTGTTTTCTAGGTATTTGGTGTCAATCTGATTGTATTGCCTTGACTAGTTATGTATCCTTCTAGCAGCCTTTCAACATCACATTAGTCATTTAATATATACACTTAAGAATAAAATTATGAATATCTGTTCTGTGATACAGATCATTATGTATTCCTAATCATTATACATTTATTATCAAAATGTTTACTAATTAATTTTAAAACTTTATTATACTACAGATGCTGAAAAACATGAGTAACTGTCAAATTAAGATATTTCTAAAAAATCTGCATTGTGTAGGTTTCCACCTTAAGCTCCTAAATATTTCTGCCATATAAATTATGTCATTTTTAAGCTATAGTTTTTATAACAAAAGTTTTAGTTATTGCACTTGTTTAATCAGTTCTAGATCTCCGGTAATAGTAATTTTAATCAGGAGTACTTTGTGCTGAATAGATATTAGATATGAATACATATTTATGAGATTTATGAGGACATGCAAGGACATGCAAAATTAAGTTTTTAGGTCACACACGTATGACCTAAATTTCTTATCTGCAAAGTAAAGATGTGTATTTTTAAAAGTTTCTTTTTGTTTGTTTTGTTTTACTTATGTTATTAAAAACAGATTTAAGAAGTCATGGAAAATGTAACCAACATGGAAAATGTAACCAACTTTCCACTATCTCATTTTAGCCAAAGAGAGTGTATAAGTATCTTCTTCATTCATGTGGAAGGTAATACTAAATCTCTCATTTGGATATCCATCTTCAAGAATTGGAAAAGATAGTTAATTACTGGTTTGCAAAAATCCCAAGAAATCTTTGGCTGTAAGGAGAGGGAAGGGTGAACAGGATGTTTTTTTAGCTCATTAATGACAAGCTAAAACTGTCCTTTACTTTTGTCTTCAGTATCATTTGATTCACAGTAATATAAATATGAGCAAAATTTAGTCCTTGATTCTTTAAGATTATCTGCTTTGCAATGTCTGTATTGTTGATTACCTATTTTTCCTTTTATGGACAAGAACATAATCTGTTATTTCCAACCAGTAATTATAGTGTCTGGTAAAATTTGAGCTGACTTTAATCATCTTGTGTTTACACTTTAAAAAGTGATAATTGTTCCATGTGGCTAACCCTACTGCCAGGCTCTCCCACCTTCTTCTTCTGTTTACATATTATGAAACTTACGAGTGAGCTCTTTTCCAAGCAACAGATAAAACAGTTAAACAGTCCTTCACAGCCTCAGTGAAGCAGCTAAATACAATCAATAATATTGCATTCTTAATCCATGAACTAAGAATCATATGGCATAAAATATAATTGAGTCTCACATGGACCCTCTAACAATGAAATTACTTGCTCAAACTCACACAGAAACTGTGGCAGAATTTGCAACAAGAGCCACATCTGACTGCAAGTCCAAAGCATTTCAAATGCCACCCAACCTGTATCCTTGTGACAAGTTCCAGTTATTGAAACCCAGACAAACCATGTTAAGAAAGCCTCAATGCAAACAAGGCAATAATTGCTCTTTGGTTTTGACTCTCTTTGCTCAGTTAGAGAAGTTCCTTTGCTTGTTCCTGCTCACTTTATTTATTTCACGTTATTACTTTCCAATCTCTTTTAAAATGTACTGCACTGACCCTTTTCCTCCTCCCATCACCCTTCCTTTATACTAACTCTGCACTCTCATGTGTTT
The DNA here is from genome assembly GCF_011077185.1 of Oxyura jamaicensis. Lineage (NCBI taxonomy): Eukaryota > Metazoa > Chordata > Aves > Anseriformes > Anatidae > Oxyura > Oxyura jamaicensis. Next base: position 76,046,703 of record NC_048894.1, read on the forward strand.
CCTTATTCTCTACTCAACCTACTATACAGTTGGTCAGCCCACTTTCTGTGTGGTGAAATCGTTAGCTGTGTACTTCCTAGGTCTGTCTTCTTCTAGCTTTCCTTTGCTCCAGCAGCTGCACACCTCATCTTTGATAAACATGAATCTCTTTATAATGTCTCCAATACTTGGTATCTAGACCACCAGTTAAGTTCATTCTGCGTTTCCCACTGAGTCATCTTTTGAATTACTCTTTTTTTAGTAACACTTTAAAAACTGTTGCTGAGCAAAAATAAAATCAGGTTACCATAACATATTTTAATCATGATTTAATGATTTAAAGTCACAATTTAATTTGTAGTCTTTCCTTTTACTTGCATGCCAGCATGGCATGCTTTTTTCCTTGCATGCCAGCATGGCACTTGTCAAAAAGGAAACAGTATTCTCTGAAACACCATCCCCTACACATTTAAGAGATGGGTTTCCATCACACTTAGTTTCTCACTGTTCTTTGATACAGCAATACTTGTGACTTGTTTTCTTTTTTTGTTCTTTCTTTTCTTGTTTTCTTTCTTTTCTGATAATTCCTACTGTCACCTTTCCTTGCACTTACAGAACTCCTTCACATCAACACTCAGAGAAAAAAAAAATGAGAAAAAACATACTTTGTTCATACCTCTTTCAATGTTGCTTCTTCAATGTTGTATTATTTTAATTACATTGATTTCCATGTCCTCATACTTTGCTATTTTTCCACCTATTCTTTACTTGCTTCATATAACTCCTTCCCTCATCTTTATCTATGTATCATTTCTACTTATTTTCCAGCATACAGTATGATTCTTCTTTTTCCCCTTCTCTTTAATCTCTTCCTTTCTCCTTGTTCTCACTACCTTAGTGGAAGCCTGCTTTAATTTCTCAGTTTTCATATGAAAATCCTTTTAGCCAGAACAATCGGACTTAATAAATATTTTATAGAATCATACTATATTATACAGTGGTCTGAGTTGGAAGGGATATTAAAGATCATCTAATTCCAACCCCCTGCCATGGTCAGGGACACTAGACCACATTGCTCAAAGTCCCATCTAACCTTACCTTAAATACTTCCAGGGATGGGGCATCCACAGCTTCTCTGGGAAACCTGTTCCAGTGCCTTCCACCCTCAGAGTAAATAATTTCTTCTGAATATCTAACCTAAATCTACCCTCTTTTACTTTACAGTTATTACCCCTTGTCCTATCACTACGCTCCCTGATAAAGACTTTGATTAGCTAAGTTGTGGGGAATTTGCTGCTCCAGCATGATATAAAACTTTGGGGCCCAATGGGATTTATCCCAGAGTTCTCAAAAGTGCTGGCTGAAGTCATCATGAGACCTCTCTCAATTATTTTTAAACAGTCTTGTGAATCTGGAGTGGTCCCAGCCAACTGAAAGCTGGCAAATGTTATCCCAATTTTCAAGGACAAGAAAGAAGATCCTGGTAATCACAGGCCTGTCAGTCTCAACTTCAGTCCCAGGCAAAATTATGTAGATTATTCTGCAAGTTATTCAAAAACATCCAAAAGAGTGCAGTTTTGGTCACAGCCAGTACAATCTCATGAGGGGAAAGTTTTGTTTAATGATTTACTTTCCTTTTATGACAAGATAACCCACCTAGCTGATGAATGGAAGCCAGCAGATGTGATCATTTTGCATTTCAGCAAAGCTTTTGATACTGTTTCTCACAATATCCTTCTGGACAAAAAGTCCAGCATACATCTAGACAAATATATAATACAATGGGTGAACAACTGTCTGATGGGTCAAAATCAAAGGCTTATAACAAATGCGGTTACATTGGGCTGGCAGCAAGTCACTATTGGGGTTCCCCAGGACTCCATTTTAGGGCCAGTTTTCTTCAATGTTTTTATAAATTACTTGGATGAAAGGCTTGAGGGTATACTAAGTAAGTTTGCAGACAACACTAAATTAGGAGGAACTGTTTACTCCCTCAAGGGTAAAGAGGCCTTGAAGAGGTCTTAACAAATTAGAGAGTTGGGCAATCACCAAACAAGTTTAACAAGAGCAAATGTTGGATTCTGTACCTGGCATGTGGCAAACCTCGATATATGCACAGACTGGGGAACAAGAGACTGAAGAACAGCCCTGCAGAAAGGGCTCTGTGGGTTTTGGTTGATGGTAAGTTCAATATGAGCCAGCAGTATGCCATGGCAACCAAAAGGGCCAACCACATCTTGGGGTACATCAGGTAAAACATTAGTAACTTTTTGAGAGAAGGGATTGACCTGCTCTGCTCTGCAATGGTATGGTCTCACCTTGAGTACTTTGTGCAGTTCTGGGCACCACAAGATAAGAACTATATAAAACTAGTAGAGAGCATCCAAATGAGGGCTACAAAGACAGCGGAGTCTAGAGGGGAAGACATATGAGGAGTGGCTGAGGTCACTTGGTTTGATCAGCCTGGAGAAGAGGGACTCAGGGGAGACCTCATCATGGCCTACAGAATCCTTACAATGGGAGCAAAGAAGCAGACACTGATCTCTTCTCTCTGGTGACCAGAGATAGGACCTGAGGGAATTTCATTATGCTATGTCAGGGGAGGTTCAGGTTGGATATCAGAAGAAGGTTATTCACCAAGATGGTGGTCAGGCACTGGAAAAGGCTCCCCAAGGAATTGGTCATGTCACCAAACCTGCAAGAGTTCAAGAAGTATTTGGACAACATTCTCAGACGTATGGTTTGATTTTTGGGTGATCCTGTGTGGAGCCTGGAGTTGGACTCGATGATCCTTGTGGGTACCTTCCAACTTGGGATGTTCTACAGTTCTATCATCCTGAGGCAGGATGCATCATGAAGCACATGAATAGGAGGAAAAATCATAGTTCACATTTTGATCTTTTGACTAACTCCAGTCGCTGATATTCTATATATTAGCCATATATATTCTATATATTAGCCATATATATTAGCCATTTGCTTGTTGAAATGGTTTTGGATATTAACTTGGGTATACATCTCCCATAATATCCTACATTTCATTATTCTTATGTTTAATGATTAGCCATGCCATTAGTAAACGAGATCATAATTTTGGGAAAGTGGTGCTGCTTTGGACTGTCTTAACTTACATTTGAATTCTTACATTCTTTTTTTAAGACCCCTCTTATCATCACTCACAAGGGAACCTTTATGACCTTTGATCAGGCTGTATGAGCAGGTTAACCACTCCTCACCAATCAGAGACATTCAAACACTGACATGGAGCATAAAACTAAAATGTTCACTAGAGTGTCTCAGGCAAGGCAAACCTCAGAAGGTTTAGAAAGAAATAAAAATTGATACTGCTCTGGTCTAAAGACCAAAGCTGTGGCCTGATATATTTTGTGAAAGTACTGTGTTCAGTCTAAGCACTTCAGAATCTTAATGAATAATTTGATATACCATGTAGAAATAAAGGCAAAGGACATATGCAAAATTGTTCCATTTTATATATGTTTCCTTGCTATTAAATGGAATTGGTAAAAATTAGATGCGTCTCCTGGGCAACATTACTTTAACCTGAGAGTCTTTGTGTATTATATTAAGAAAATGGCATTAGAAATAGCTTTTTTTTTTTTTTTTTCATTGTTGTTTCCAAACAGAAATAAGTCCATTTTATAGATCCTTTCTCTGAATCACAGGACAAGAGAGGGACAGCAATAACTAAGCTAAGAAAAAAGATATGAGTCAAATGCTAATCTCCTAAGAATGATATCTCTATACTTCTACAGGTCCCATTTCGATTTTCCATGAAGGATCTAAGCTACTTGAGAAGCAAGCTAAAATCAGCTGAGCAATGCTCTGTGCTTCTTCAGCTAGGCTACTTCTAGTCTGGAGCAGGTTTATTTACAGTTAACATACGTATTAAACTTCCTACTTCTTTGCAGTGTTCATTGTGGAAATACTATGCTTGTCTAAACATTCATCTCTGTATAAACTCAGCTCCTCCTCACAATTTAAAGACAGAAGCAAAAATCACAAACAATGTTCTTAGCTTCTGCTTCTGTCTTCTGGTTGTAGATCTATTTATTTATTTTTGTTTTTGATAGGCAGGACATTGAGAGGTTATGCAGTGGGGCTTTCATTAGGGCATCATCAAATTTTTCTATTCTCTGTTCCCTCCTGCAAACCAAAACCATGTAAGATCAAGCCCTCCATTAGTTTTTGGTTACCTGTAAATTTCCTAGCTCCACTGAAAGCCTCAAGAGCTGCAGTTGTTTTTCTTAAAAATAAAAAATGGCTTGTGCTGCTGTAATTGTAACAAGTCAGGGCCTTAGCATTTTAAATTAAGCTATATTCCTACTGAGTTGTAACTTTTAGATATTTGAAATGTTCTTTTTAAAATAATAAGTACAAATCCAATTGTAGTTGTATTTTATTTTCAGATGTTAATTTTGCTCTGCTGTTGCACAGTTTCTCTACAATCAGATACCTTAATTCCACTAAGACAGACATCACTCCTAATGCAAATAATGTAACATGAACAGTAACGCTAAACCTGAGCATCATAGATAAAAAATGGGGTCACTTCTAATTTGAAGCTTAAGGCAAGTTGGCAAGAGGTCTTTCAAAATGTATTACCAGTTGTCCAATTCCATAACAAGGAGGGAGCAGTCCAGTAAAACAAATGCATGGTTAAGGCATGATGAGTAATAGTGAAAAGTGAAGGACTGTGGGAAATTAATTGAGGTACTTGGAGTTACTTTGGATTTACAGTGCACTCACTTTCTTCTCATTCTGCACCTTCAGGTCTCAAAAGAACTTAAAGTAATTAATTCCTCAGACCCTATGCCTTTTTTTTTTTTTTTTTTTTTTTTTTTTTTTTTTTCTGATTTAGTCAAAGCCTGAGTTCAGCTATCTTAACTCCCCAGAGTTTCCATAAACTGGTAAAGGATCCTCAGGCATTGTAGTCATTTCTTGCAAATAGGCCAGCTTCCAATATGAACTGGGACAGCTAAGGTGACCAGCTTCAGAATCTTTTCTGTAAAGGCTCTTACCCTGGGAAATGCAGGGTAAAATAGGAAATTGCCAATGACTTTTTCATACAAAGGCCAGTCACAGCAGCGGCAGCTGCACAAAAGCTGGTAATGGCTCATTACAAAGTTTGGAGAAAATGGTATTGCTTGAGAACTCTTTTGCTGTACAACAACAAGGGCAGACAGAAAACATTTAATAGGATTATTTTGTTTTATTTGGTAGCAGGCTTGAAAACCTTGGAAACATTTTGTCTGAAAGTGTTATATATATTCAAGAACGTGTTGTGGGGGATGTGATCACAAAGTATTGTCAGACAGCTTGGCACTAATCTGGCTGATGATCTTGAAAGTCATGCCAAGCTTAAACTCAAGACTTCTCCCTTCCTCTCCTTTTTCTAACCAGTTTACATACAAAATGGAATATGGCCCCTTCAATACTGAAAGTAGTAGAAATATATGTTTCCAGTAGTATTTCTCCCTTGTGTGCCCTCAGTTACAGAAATGTCATCTCTGGACTGTGATATACTGATGGGTTTTCCTTTCACTTTCTGTACCCGGTAGAGCTGAACTACTAATGTTCATGATGCAGCATTTCTGACTGTCAACAGAAACACTGCTTCTGTAATGTTCAGGGAAAACCTCTCTAACTACTTTGCACACCCTTTTCTCTCTTGTTGCCTTAATATTGAATTCATTCCTTGTTCTCACTGCCTCAGACTACGTGCTTACCCTTCACTCATGCTTTTTGTCTTTGGTTACATTCTCATCCGCTTCCCATTCTGCCTCCTGAGAACTCTCCTGTCATCTGACTGGCCAGTAACCAAAGATAATGTTGTTTTCTGCATCATTCCTAAGAACTGATGTAGGCAGTGCTTCAGCTGAGCAAAAGTCATCAGCAAGGCCTAGGAATTACAGCTGTTCAGCGTCTGTTCCCAGGAATTGGACCAGTTGTAATGTTTTCCCTTTCGTGTTTTTTTTTTTTTTTTTTTTTTTTTTTTTTAATAAATTCAGCCACATCTTTTAACAATTGCATGACTCCTGGTATTTATTGGCTAGTTGTGGCAATTCTGACATTGTTCCAGTGAACTTAAAAGGCTGGATAAAAGGAGTTTGCAATAGCATTCTGTGGCATTCACAGGCAAAACAGACCCAACATAGGGAAAATTGATTACATTTATTGTCAATTAAAATAGAGTCGAATAGTGAGAAATAAAGAAAAATTAAAACAACATTTCCCAGCCCTAACCCTTTTTTCCTAGGCTTAGCTTCATCCCTTCATCCCCTAACTGTCCACTTCCTGCCCTTGAGGGGCATAGGGCTCGGGTCAGTCCCTGAGAGCCCTTCTCTGCCACCCCTTCCTCCTCACACCATGCCCTGATCCAGCATGGCCTCCTGCCCAAGGGCCTCCAGTGCCCAGAGCCCCTCCTACTCTCCTCCTCCACTCCCCTGGGGTGCCAGCAGGGCTGTTTCTCCCCCTTTCTTCCTTTCTTTCTGCTGGCTGCTGGGCAGCGCTGTGCCCTCATTTCTTCCCCAGGCTGTCCCTGAGCTGAGGCGCCACCACCTTGGCTGCTGGGCCCAGCCGTGCCCTGTGGTGAGGCCACTGGGGCCGGCACACGGCAGCCCCGGCATCGCCACATGCAGCAACAATGCAGCCACAAATACACACCCATGGGCGCCTGCACCCCATACAGTTTCAAAAAATTAAGGCTAGAACTAAATGGGGAAAAATATTTTTCATTAAATGTTCTGAAGAAGAAGCTGAGATTGTCTTCTTCTATGGGGATTAGTCTAACCATGTCGTGCTGAACAGACTGTCAGACAGAAACCGTGACCATCACTGAGATTCTATTGCAAGTCAGCACCTCAAAGATCCTCAGTATTGATGTGCGCAGTGTCTGCCATGCAATATGCCTCAATGTGCTTGAATCAGTCCTTTGGATTTTTGTTCTTCAGATTAAATGAAGTTATTCTGGCTCTTTTTCTAGTTATATGATTAAAATATCGAAATATTTCCACTATGGTTTACAGGAATTTAAAGAAAATATGACACGTATGTCTTGCATACTGTTTTTTTTTTTTTTTTTTTCATTTATATATTAGGAACATATAAGACCATAAATAAGGAAAAGGGGGAAGAGGGAGAGGGGAAGGGCAAAGCAGGTGTCCTCAGAATCCTTTTATCTGCATGCTGAAGGTGGGAATGCTTGTTCTGCAGGCTGATAGGGCATGATGGTGCATTCAGCCAACTTCATTGCACCATCTGCAGTCTGGGAGTCTGGGATTGAAGGCTTTTCTTCCCAGCCCTTGCTTTTTTTTTTTTTTTTTTTTTTTTTTTTTTTTAACATAAAGTTGAGATCCCTTTTATACCTGCACAAATTTCTTTAGCACCAGAGACAAAACACTGCCAAAGGGATTATAAATACACCTGTGAGACACACTGAGCAGGAGGAATGAAGTCAAAGGACAGTGTGGATGATGGCAGCACACAACCATATGGGGCATCCCTTTTCCCAGGAACATATTCCTTTGTTGACCTCTTCCTCTCTCTGCTGCAATACTCTCCTCATGTAGACTTTTTTTGATTTTTTTTTTTGTTTGTTTATATTTCTTAATTTGGGCATTGAAATCTGACAGATTCTTAAACAGTTTTAAGCAGCCATATAATTGTATACTTTGCCCAATGGGGGTAACTCTCTTTCATCTTTACATTTATTCTCCCTGTGCCTTAAGAGACAGTACACTTCAGCACAGAAACATACCTTGGTTTCCTCCAGTACTGAAGAGGATTGTGAATGGGGGGGTAGGGGTGGGGTGGGGAAGGGAAGGCAGAGGGATACATGACATGGAATATTTTTAGTAAGAGTGAACAAAATTACTTGTAGGACAGCATTTGAGTTCATTACATCCTAAGCATTCTGCTCTTGAGTGTTGGTTTTACCTTCTGGGATTGTTAGCTACAAACATGATGTAGTCTTCCAAGCTGCAGAGATGACAAAGCTTCCTGCTTATAATGTAAAATCCACTTTTACTAAATAATTTATCCCTTCTGGTTAGTTTTACATTCCTTACCATGAAAATGTGCTTATGTTAAGCATTTATCTGAGAAAAAAGCAAAAACAAACAAACAAACAAAACAACAACAACAACAACAACCACAACAAAAACTTAGGAACTAGTGTAATAACGTTGATATAAGATCCTGCACTGAATGACTGATAGATGATTCAGATATTCCAGAATCCTCATAGGGAAGATTTATGAAAGTGGCCATCCATGCAGTTTCTTTTCTTGATTCTTAGCATGATTTGCTAAAAAGTGCTTTATAAGTGTTTAAGTTCTGCAGCAGCATTTCTGTGTGTGTAGGGCAAAGAATAGAATTACTTTATTAGCAATTAGTCCTACTTCACAGGGTAAACTTAAGACAAGCATTTTCACTCTTTCCATCCTCTGGCAACTAACTTGAGCCAACAACTAATTCCCGTGACTTCTTATTATAATCATGGTTGTTTTTGCTCTTTCAAGTAATCACAAGCCAGTAAGATGTTCCTTTCAAAAGCTCATCTCCAGTGTATGTGGTTGCATTGCAGATTGTGCACAAATCATTTGCTGTATCAATAATGCTCTTCCTACTTTAAGGGACACTTCAGCTGTAGTAACTGAAAATCAGCTCCTTGCAAGCACAGGTTATCCAGTGGGCAACACCTGCAATATGTCATCTAGACCAGGTGGTCTTCAGCTGCAGGAATCACAAGATACACCAAGAGGGCAAAGGAAGGGTAGACGTACACGGTACCAGTCAGTTTCATTCTCCTGCCCTCTGTTTGACCATCCTTCCCTGCAAGTAAATGTCACCAAAGTGTTGATTACACCAACAGAAGCAGACAGAGGCAAAAGTAATGGCTTAAGCCACTCCCTGTGTTCTGGGATGAGAAGAGACTAGAGCTTTTTTTACCCATTCCATGCTTTGTGTGCTGGTGAGAGTTTGGCTGAACTTTATTCTCTTCACACAGCCTGAAGCATAAATTCCAGGGATAGCTCTTGGATTGAACTTTTGAGAGTATTTTGCCTTGTTTCTTAACTATGTCTATTTATTTATTTATTTCCAAAGTGTGCGTGTGTGTGTGTGTGTGTGTGTGTGTGAGTGTGAAAGTGAGGAGAGTTTTCTGTCATCCTCCTGCTCAGGACTTTACTAAGTTATTAAGATCCATAACTAAGTAATTAAATTTTACTGAAACTTTCTGATCTTGTTTTTGAGATCAGACTGCTGTCTTGAATACATATATCATGTAAAGGTAATTTGGAGAAGAAGAGTTAATTTAAGGGAAATTTATGTAATGGTTTTGAAAAAGGTTTTGTGTTAAATATTTAAGTAACAATGGGAAAATGATTCAAAGGAGAGAATTGTACACATTGCTATTTTAAATTTAGCTAAATAAGTTACAAATTTGGCTTTAGTATTTACCACTGACTTTCTGGGATTTTGAAGGAAATCTGATTGTTAAAAATAACACTATGTTACTGCTTAAACAGGCTTAGAGCATATATATGGACAACACAATATTAAACTACGTTTTATTTATTTATTTATTTATTTATTTTTATTGAAACTGGCTTGCTATATGTGTTTGTTCTACAACATATTTGTTGTAAAATCTCTACTCAATAAAGTCAGTGAAATGCAGTGCAAACGAGACTCCAGTTTGACTCAAAATTGATCCTGAAGTCTAAACTCAGTTTTCAGGATGTCTACCATCTAAATGCTTCTGTGATTGACATACTCATCATATTTAACTAGATGAGTAAGCCCTCTGTCAAACAGAATAGCTGAAACTTAAATGGAATCACAAAGGTAACTGTGATTTACAGTTGTATAGCTTGTTTAATCTGTTTAATATTTCTAAGAAATTGTGATTTTAGATATTATTTATTCTTACTGGCTGGATTTATTTTGAATCAAGGGGATGCATGATATTGAAATTTCATAACAATATGAAAACCATGTCTTTTCAACTCTTGCTGAGCACTTGAGCATTTGAAGGAAAAAAGAATTGTGCTAGTAACCATTCAGTTTGTTGTTCTGGGCCAAACATGATTGTGATGGTAATAAAAGTTAACTTGATATTCGTGTATGAAAACCTTTTTTATGAATTGTGAATCATGTCTGGAAGAATTTTTCTCATAATATTCCCTCAGTTACTGGAGAAATTCCAAAAGGGAAGATATATAATACTAGGGGGAAAAATGTTTAATTGTTTCTTACTGAAAAAAAAATGACAGACTGTCATCCTGTTAACCATTGTCTCTCCATAATTCACTCTTAATTCAAATCAACACTCTGAGACCTGGTAGATTAGGCATCACAGTGTCAATCGCATGTAATCTGGGAGAGAAAAATGCAACATAAAATATTCTGGAAAGGTTGCTAACAATGTAGTGTTCAAACTATTGAGAAGTGTTTTAACTTGTAATAAAGTTGGTTTCTGTTTGTTATCAATGATATTATAGAGAGTAGACTTTACAACAGTATTACCACTTTGTGGGGTGACCTTGAAAATTTGTGCCTCTTGTTGTTGTAGGTCAGGCCTTTCAGAATCAAGCTCACATGTTCAATACTGTGACAGACTTGTGAATGATAAATATTCTAGAATGCTTTTTTTTTTTTTTTTTTTTTTTTTTTTAAATATATATATATTATTCTTCTGCTGCCATTTTAAAGAAGAAAACAGTGCTCTTCTGGTTACTTGGTATAGCTTTCACTATGGTCAAGCAAGTTTCAAATAAGTAAACAAATACAATTTTTCTTAATTGCAGAGTTACAATATTTGTAACATTCAGGTGAAGCTTCTGCACTGAGGAAATAGTTTAGAAATCAGTATGCTTTGAAGCCAAACTTCTAGTATCATTATTTGATTTGGAAGGACAGAATAAAGTCAGAAAGGGTTAAGGCATGAAGGACGCTATTATAAAAATGAAGGCGGAATGGAAAGACTAAATCTAATATACATGCTGTGAAATCCTGCCTGCTGGCAGAAGAGCTTCAGATCAGGAGTGGTTAGTTCCAACAGTGTCATTACCAAGCTTTCATTCTGATCTGCAAGTTGGTAGGCAGCAGTCAACTTCAAAATACATCCTGCAGCTTCTATGCATAGCCTGTTCCAGCACTTCATTAGTGTTCCAGTATAGAAGTTAGAACTTTTCTCCTAATGTCTGAACTAAATGTCTCAAGGCAGAATAGACATTGTTCTTTGCTGTGTCAACTTAGACTTATGTAAGACACACTTCCTCTCTGAGTCATTTAGCTCGGAAGACATTTAATGTGAGCAAAGCGCCTCTGCAACCAGGACATACATAGCTTAAATTGCAGAGTGTTTATTTAATGGCTAAAATCATAGAACAGGTAGAGATAATGAGCTATTACACTAGTCATTAATATTAAAGATGAGTCTTTGCTGTCCAAACAATCATCAATGCAATAGTAAGGGTCAACATCCGCTACTACTTGGAATGGGCTCATCCTCAGTGCTGCAGAGATGACATTTTATAACAACCCTTATTTTTATTTTTTATTTTTTATTTTTTATTTTTCCCCCTTAGGTTTTTAATACCTTCTTATGGCAGTGTTCCATCCTGTTAAATCCTTGTACTGCTAACTATCGCTGTCTCAAATCACTCTTTCTGCAGTCTTACCTTTCTTATCTTGATATCTCAGATCTTTGTCACAACTCTTTCTCACAATTTAGCAGTTCCTCAAAAGGCTGAGCCAAAGTTACCTAAGCCTAACCTGTATCAAAACTGGGCCTCAGCTCACATATAGCTGGACCTCTAGAATAAGAATTGCACTACTGGTTCCTGAAAGACTGTTTAAGAAGAAAAATATATATATATATTGCTCCCCAAGGAGAAATGTGTTACATCTATAGGTGACTTTTAGTATGGGGTCTCAGGCACTCCTACATTGGTGCTACTCAGAATATGACACCATAACACCAGAGTTCCTTCAGGCTTGCTCCCATAAACTAAGGTTTATCTCTGCTGCCATGCATCCATTTCTCAGCCTCTTAATTCCACTGGCTTCACTTAAGAGGTTAGGGAACAAACAGTATAATTTAATGCAGACAGAAGCATCAGTAACACACGAAGCCAACATTAGAACAGTCTCAGATATGAAAGCAGATGATCTCACTTTCTTTAGGTCATACTCTGATCTTCCCTACAGGCCCTCCTCCCCCACTCATGTGTTCTGCCAAGTGGAGGGGTTAATGGGGACTATGCTATGGCAGGGGATCTTTACTGACTGTAAAAATGCATTTGGCTTTTAAAACCATAAAGGAAAGTATTCTGCCTGTCCCAGGGAGTCACTTTTTCCTTGATAGCACAGTTCTGCATGAATTCTGCCTATTTGTCTCTCTTCGCACAGAACTAGGGAGCAGAGTAAATGAGCCACAGAAACTCATCCAGCTTGGGAAATTTTAAAATTTCTTTTTGAGATGAAGATTTCAGTACCCACAGTTTCATGTGTATTAAAATGCTTTGCTAACAAATGAGTGTTGAAGCATGACCTGCATGTCCCTTTTAGGTCATCAGAGCCAGAATGATCTCAACCCATTTAGCTTTCAGGTTATGCATCAGTCAAGTGAATATTTACACTGACGTAATTTCAGCTGAGAAGGTTAAAGGTTGACATTTGCAGTTATGACTTTTATGTCCCAGCTTTATACTCCTACCAGTATCATAAAGTTAGTTTTCACCATAAGCAACTGAATACATTTCTAAAGGCTTGGAAATACTCGTCTTTAATGTGTCTTTTCTCTTCCATTCCTCCTTCTCCTTCTTCCCACCCCCCCTCTTTTTTTTCTTTGAATGTTCTTTGTTTTGTTTTGGTTTGGTTTGTTTTTTTTTTTTCAAACTGATTTTGAAGGTTTTCTGTAAACAATTAATGATACTATATCTTATTTTCCCCCATTTTAGGGTGATGTATCTATTTTCAGCTAAAAGATCCATATTCTTTTCAGCTGGTTTTCATATAACTACAGAAATCCTATTCTAGTGAGACCTTGGACTTCCAGGTATCAAAATCAGTTTTTTTTGTTTTTTTTTTTTTCTTCCGATTTTTTTTTTTTCTATGCAATATTTAACAAAACCACCTAATAAAACAAAAAGGTCTTTCTTCTAATCCCCTTTATCAATTATGTGATCACATAAAGATCCTTCAGACTGCATGGGACCAGTGTAGTGGTAAATGACAAAAGGAATTTTATTGCTGACATTCAGTGGTGAATGTTAAATAGACTATTAGAGAAACTATAATATTCTCTGTTACATTACTGTAAATTTGCTGCCAACACTTTTAGTGAGCATTTTTTTTCTTACTTATTTTCCTTACTTTTTTTTTTTTTTACTTTTTTTTATTATTATTATTATTTTTAATTCAGTCAAGATAAATTATTCATTCTTTATGGAAGGAATAAAAATCATTTAAAGAATTGACAAACTGGGATACTTTTATTCTTCCCCTTCCAACTCAATAAAATAAAATAAAATAAAGTACCTAATTTACTTTTCAAATTAGGGGATTTTTTTATTATTATTTTATATATATATATATATATATATTTTGGTGCTGATATATGGTTAATTCCATAATCTCAGAATTGTGCAACATTTAATATATTATATATATCTTTCAGGAAATTTATAACTGCCTTCAAATAAAACACTAACAAAGATACATTTATTCATTAGAATAAATAATAAGAAATGGTTACAAAAAAGTAGCAGAAGTATAGTAGACTATGATTTTTGGCAAGAAATAGAAAACACTTCAACATAATGAAACCTACTTAACAGGTTTTATTTATATCACTTGTCACTTGAGATAAAGCCAAGGCTGGAAGAGCCTTCTAGCTCTCTCCCATTTGTACTTTAAATTCAGGATAAAGAAAGATCCAAAGCACTGTCCATAACCCTGTATCTACTCACTGAATTGTGCATGTGTGCATTTGCTTATGTGTGTGCATATAAAATGGTGTATAGACACTTTTACTTGACTGGCTTTTCCAGAAAGAGAAATCTTTTTTTTTTTTTTTTTTTTTTTTTTAATAATGGGTAGTGCATTTACTGAGAATATTGTATATTCATCTTTGATTGCTATAGATTTCTGGATTTTTTTACATTTTTTTTCAGTTAAAAAAGGAAAGCCAGGAAGCCAGTTTGCTGGATTTCTCTCTGCTGCTTAAGATTGTAAGGGGAGATAAGATCTACTTATCTCTAAGTCATAGTTTGAATGTAGGTCATACTGGTGATGATCTATACCATTCTGCTGGTGTTTTTCATGAGGCAGCCTTCCAAGAAAGTATTTTCAATCTTAAACTGTTTATTTCAAAATCAGGAACTACACTTGTGAGTTTAAATGTTAAAAATAAAATAAGATAAAATAAAGTTTTAAATGGATGACTCCCAATATCTTTTAATTTTGCATGTTCATCCTTCAAAGTTAGGGTTTGAGGTAGATTAACATTATGGACATGACTTTACACTAATTACTACCTGTGTTGGAAGTTATTTTTTTCTTCCTTTCCTTTTTTTTTTTTTTTTCTTTCCTTTTTTATTTTTTTTTTCCCCTACCTCTATCTTCTTCCTCTTCTCTCTCTTCCCTGATCCTCTTCCTCATCCCCTTCATTATAGCAGCAAAATCTTCTAAATATATGGTGAGCTCTGTTCAAACATAATGGACAGATTCTCTATACCAGAAAATTAATATTATGAGTTATGGTATTACCTCTACTTGCTCAGTGTAGCTGTTAGTGAAGAAATTGGCCTGGGTGTTGGACAGTGCTTTCACACTCACATGCCAGCTAACGAGCATTAGCAGATCAATATAAGAAGGTTTGCACTTTGAGTATGCATATAAACATTCATCTTCTATTACATTTACAGAAACCAAGCAATTTCCAGATTTCCAAGAAAGTTCAAAAAACATGGGTTTTATGTTTCTTAACTTCTTTCAGTCAAACCTTGTGTGTCCTTTTTTGCTTTCTGTCAAATATTTTTATGCCTTAGAACTGCAATACAACTTGATTGTGACCCTCCTCCATAATGGACTATGCAAAATAAATTAGGAATTTGAGTTGGATGCTACTAATTATACTAATTCAGCCAACCTTATGTCATTCCAAAACAAAACTATATGATTTTGCTCAGAACTCTTAAAACTTCATGTCTTAAGTCCACAGAAAAATACATAAAAATAAGTAACTGATAAAACAAAAGACAAACAACAACAACAAACACCAGAAATGGCTGACTGCGTTTTCTGTGGTGCAATGTGAACACTGATAAATGTGGTATCACTTTGCTGTTGATTAACACTCTTTTGTGAAGATCAGTGGCCCCAAATGACTTTCTGTAGTGAAACAAGATTAATTCTCAGCGGACAGTGTAAGGTCAGATACAGTAAACATGGTGATGATAAGGTGAGGAAAGAATAGAATCATCTTTATCATCACTGTAGTCAGCCCATCTATATGCATTTTAAACAGATTTGAGGGTACAATGACCAGATGGGTGACTAATTATTTTAAGTTGGTGATATTTTCATATTCTGAAACAGTTACCGTTCCTGTTTTAGTGCATTTGGTTTTGTTTTCTGCTGCATCTGCATCTCATATTCATTAAGACAGATTAACATTGGCCTTTAATTTGTTCAGGGATGGGTGAGAGTTTTAAGAAACTGTTTGTTTCAAGTAGAGTTGGAAGAATTGTTTTGATCTCAGACGTGCAAACCATTGTATGGAACTCCAATTTGAAATACACTTTACTGAGGCAGCAAAGAATTGCTCATTTGGCAATGATTTATACGATGCTCAACTGTTACAATTACTTAGTATCCTACTCAGTATAGCTGCCTTATCCTGGAAAAACACTTTACAGCAAAAATGTAAAAAGTGTACAATGGATGTTAGAAACTTGTCTTTATGCCATTTGTCATTGAGGAAAGTTTTTTCCCTGTCCTATTTAGAGGTGTTACTTTGGAATTTATTTTTATTTTTTCCCATAACCCCACTGAGAAAAAAAAAAAAAAAAGCCTAAAAAAAAAAAAAAGCCTAATACTTAATACTAGCCATTATTCTTACACAAGTTAATGTGATTTTGATCCCCAGAACCAGCACTATCTGAGTGTTACACAGCTTGCATTTAGTGGGTTTAATACTACTTTATTCTATATTTCCTTATAGAAGGCCACACATTTTATTTATTTTATTTTATTTTATTTTATTTTATTTTAAACTATTTAAATCTAGATCAGGTCTGTAAGACAGGGACTGAAGTATGAATCGGTGTAAAATTGTACCACTCTAAGCTTGTGAGGAAGAAACAATATATCAGGGAAATTCAAGTTCAAGGAAACTAAATCTTCAATAGCAAAAGGTTTGCCTCAGTAGTCACCTCTGAAGAAATCCTCAGTGGTATGATGTTTACCTATGGACTCCACAGGGACAATCCCTTAAAAAAGGTAATTTGCACTTCCACTCTCAGCTTTCTGTCTCTCAGACCATTAGCAGTGCAATGTGACTGTGTTCAGAGGGCATTCTTGATTGTCAATTGTGTTTTACAGAAAATGGTCACTAAGGTGTTATGGGAATGCAAATTTATTCCTAAAATGCTCTGAAATACAAAAGTCTTTCCTTAGAAATATATATATATATATTTCTTTTTCCCAGAGGTGTTGCTTAATGTATAGCACACAAGAAATCAAGCACTGCTGTAGGAAATACAATAGCATTTTTGCAAAATTACAGAAGCAGAATTAAGTTCTGTGATTTACTAAATGCCCAAACCTTACAGTGAAATAATTCGGGCCCAGAAACCATCATTTGCACTATATTCCAGGCAAATCTTACCCTAAAATGTGACATTTGTGAAGAATTAGCAGTGACACAACATTTTACTGTTCATAAAATCTTAGACTAAATTACCATGTCAGAAACTAGTAATTTTAATATATCAACTTTTGTGATAAATAACAGGCAAAGTACCCTTCAAAAGACTTTCAGCAAAAGTATTTGAGCATTACTTATATAAACAATGGGACTAACCCAAAACCCACTCAGGTCAATTGGTGCCTTTAGATTGACTTTAGTGGATTTTTGATCAGGCCTGTACAGTCACAGATTTAAATAATTTTTGCTTCACTGTTAATTCACAAATTTGTTAATGCACAGAAAATAATTTTAACCCATGACAAACTTTACTGTACCTTGGACCACTGATTTTCATATTGCAATTTTACATTTTTGTGTATGAAACTGCTAACTTTCTTTTTTGGCTTTTTGTAAAGAAATAAAATGATTTCAAAGAATTGCCTACTGGAAGTAAGAGTGATATGCATCACTATGGACTCTTGGATTTGAGCTACATTCATGTTCTTAAGAATATTAACATTATAGAGTTTATTTTGCTCATAATAGGTCAGAATACATGAATAAAAAGATATTATCAGTGTTCAAGTCCTGCAGTGGAGATTTAAGCTTTTATTTGTTCTTGAGCCCTGACTGATATAATGAAGAAACTAGGGAAATATCTAGCAAATATCAGATACTAGAATCCAGGGGAAAAGTTAGGATGCATGTTATCATTTGTGCTCGCTTCAGCAGCACATATACTAAAATTGGAATGATACAGAGAAGATTAGCATGGCCCCTGTGCAAGGATAACATGCAAATTCATGAAGCATTCCATATTTTGGGCCCCTCACTACAATAAGGACATGGAGGTGCTTGAGCAAGTCCAAAGAAGGGTAACAAAACTGGTGAGGGGTTTGGAGAGCAAGTCTTATGAGGAGTGGCTGAGGGAGCTGGGATTGTTCAGCCTGGAGAAGAGGAGGCTCAGGGGCAACCTTATCACACTCTACAGGTACCTGAAAGGAGCATGTAACGAGGTGGGAATTGGTCTATTCTCCCATGTGCCTGCTGACAGGATGAGGGGGAATGGGCTAACGTTGCACCAGGGGAGGTTTAGGTTGGATATTAGGAAGAACTTCTTTATTGAACAGGTTGTTAGTCACTGGAATAGGCTGCCCAGGGAAGTGGTTGAGTCACCATCCCTGGAGGTCTTTAAAAGACGATTAGATGTAGAGCTTAGTAATATGGTTTAGTGGAGGACTTTGTTAGTGTTAGGTCAGAGGCTGGACTCGGTGATCTTGGAGGTCTCTTCCAACCTAGATGATTCTGTGATTCTGTGATAGTAATAGATGGTTTTGGTACACCTGCCTATTTGTGAGATCAATACAGACCACAAGCCAGTATGTACATCATATATGCAGTTTCCTTGACAGAAAATGCAATAAATAAAACCTCAGATACAGGTCTCTTCTCATTGTCTTTCTGCCTGTGAGTAACCTTGCATCATTCCCTCTCTCTCTGCTCTCTACCCTGCATGTGTTGATGGTGCTTGACATTTGCCCTGATTTTAGCTGGACAATTTTTATTTTTATTTATTTATTTATTTATTTTTTCTGGTTCCTGAGCTCTTTGTGAGTTGACTTTATTTTGAAGACATATTTAGTACAGTAGAAGACCTCTGTTAACAAGGTTCTTCCACACCCTTGTTGCATAATGAAAAGTATAAGTGTAAGAAATGAGGAGGTGTTGGTTAGAAAGGATGTAGTTTCCATCTGGGGTTGAACAACTTTCTTGGACGGTGCACAATTCCAGAGTTCCAAAGTTAGCTCTCCCTTCTTTCCCTTCTTTGGACCACAGAATAACACACTTTTTTGCATCACGACTAAGATACTCTGATATGTGGCTGTATGGTGTCAATCTGACAAAATAATTGTTAAAAAAAGAAAAAAAGAAAAAAAGAAAAAAAAAAAAAGTTTTCATTTAGCTTGAAACTGATCAGATAAATATAGATGGCATTTGTACCTATATCTAACATGCAGGTAATCTAGAAAATATGTGTGGAAGTTGGAAGATATATGAGTTGGTTTCTCAAAGAAACTTTAATAAGGCATATCTAACCCTACTGAGGACAACATAATAGACATCTCAGCCAAAAACCTGCTTGCCTAAAGTAAACTGTTACTGCTAGAGTGTGGCATGGATTGCTTAGATAAAGGTCACATAGTTTCACTTGAAAGCATTTCTCTAAATGCTTTGCAGTCCTTGTTGGTTTTGTTCAAAATTAAAAGGACTTCATGATTTCTGTTTAACAGTCTGCAGAACAGCTCAATATAGATTGATAGATCATTGATCGGTAATATAATTCTGACTCAAACTTTATCAATAAGGAAGAAAGGTAAACACAAATCTATTTATTTTTAAAGAGTGAATAATAATCTTTTTAGACATTTTTTTAAATTTTAGACGAAACAGACAAAAAACAATATGATAGTAAGAATACATAAGAACTGTAGTTTTCAAGATTAGAACTGAGCAGATATATGAGAGGTATGGTGGAAAGAAAAACGAAACTTTTGCATATATTATAATGTATTTTGGAGATTTGTGAAATGCTGTTGAAATTCTAGGTCATAGTCATAAGACAAACTGAGGTCCTGTTTGACCTCAGTTTAAGACTTTGACCTAAGTTTAAGAATTTAAGAATGCTGAACATCACACACATCGAGTATTTTAACTAATAGGTTGGAGAAGAAAGGGAAAAATTCCTCTTCCTTATCTAATTTTACAGTGACAATGAATTGCACTTGGGTTATCAAATATATACGGCTTTAGAAGGAGATTATATTAATTATTATTTTGTATTATAATAAAAACTTTTATACTCTACTTCGTTCCTGACGTAAAAAGGTTAGTACTGGTCTGCTTTAGAGTTTTTTTCTGATAGAAATCACCAAACATTTCAAAATCAACTGATGAACCTGAATAAACAAACTCCTGAAATTATAAACACAATCAATTTCTGGAAAAGAAGTTTTCAGTAGTCCCAACATTCATCACAGGTATGGAAGAAAAATTGCTGAATAATACTGTTGGAGAAAAACATTTCTTTTCCATACTTTGATCTTTTCAATGAACTGATAATTCTGTGACATTCTTTCCTATCCACTCAAAAGCTCAGAAACTTATCTCCTCTCTTCTGGGAATCTGAGCTCATAGTTCCTGCTTTCCAGGGGAAGTATCCTAAACCCATATGACAAGGTATTCACGATGAGGTATTCATTCCAATTCTGGCTCTTTTGCATGAATGCACCACCACCTGGCTTTGAAATATTTTCAAACTATTGCCTTAATTCTAATGTTATGAGCTCTCCTTCCAACTGAATTAAAGTACTTTAGATAATATAACTTAGGTCCATGTGAAGAGACTGAGGGAGAATCTTTTTTGAATACCCAAAGTCTTATAAGATATGCTTGTGGAAATATTATCTACTGACCTGTCAAGAAAGTAGATTTGAAATATTGTTAATAAATAATTTCATCATTTCAACTAGAAAAAAACAAACAAACAAAATCTAGAAAAATGAAATTAAATTTGATTTTAATTAATATTATTTTCACTATTTGTGATGCAGAAGCCAGACCAAATATATATGTATATAGTGTACATAATTTTGAAAAACAGTAGCTCTTCTCTAGTTCTGTTCTTATAGCTCTGTTTGTATATATTTCTGTCTCCATTCCAATCTCTCTCTTCTGCTGCCAGAAGCTTTCTCTTGTTAATGTATATAGTTGTTAAATGCATGTTTGCTTTCATCTTTCTTAAGGGTGAATTATAATTCTTGCCGGAGGAATCAGATGTGTAAGAGTAGGCATTGACTCCTTCTTCACTCTTCCTGAGAACTAGCTAAAAAAAATTCTTACTGAGCTCAGAATCTGGTGCACGATACCACCTCCTTTTATCCATGACACGTATTTTTTTCCTAACTTTTTTTTTTTTTTTTTTTTTTACTGTCTGAGTGGAAGCATTAATGTCTATAATGCAGAGAAACATATGGAGCTGATACTAATAAAATAGAATTGGATAGATACCTTTTTCACTGTAACACCTCTGCACTGTAAAAAAAACCCTCCTGAATTTCATTATAACAAAAATTTAAACCATGGTAGGAAACCGATAACCTATTCTATTACATGTTGTTGTGAAATAAATACTGAAAATTCTACAGGTGAAGTAACATTCTAATATGAAGTGGAAACTCTCAGACATTTCAGGTGATGACCACCAATACATAAACCTTTGGAGATACTCAGAAATAAGACATTATCCTTCACCAATTAGGAATAAAATAAAATAAAATAAAATAAAATAAAATAAAATAAAATAAAA